>NC_136273.1:87531382-87936382 GCF_964187855.1 Myxine glutinosa | reverse complement strand
AAAATGTTTACAGTGGATGAAAACCACCACAACGGAAGTGACGAATCCGTAACAATATATGTTTTGAATATATTGGCACCTGCGAGAAAATCCGAAGGCACAAAATGGCAGATATGCGCTGAATTGTGTTGCACAGAGGAAACGAGGATGATGGAAGTGAGTTTGGAGTGGGGCCTAGCAAGGAGGAGACTAAGGTAAGAACCTCCCCGACTTCTAAGCGGCCTTGCCAGGAGGCGGGCCTGATGTACACCCAGGCCATATTTGAACAATTGATGGAAAAATTAAAAGTGGAATGTTATGGAGTGTTTGGGAAATGCCAGTTGAGGGCCACATAACTTTCCACAGACATTCTTCTGTGATTAATGGGTTTTCAGTTTGGGAATAGAGCCCTGGGTTTAATTGGTATGGGATATAAGAGAAGATTGGCTGCAGCAGGTGCTGCTGGTATTGAACGGGCTCCCCAGTGTTAATTGGATTTGTTGTACTAAATTTCCCTTTCCCCATTATCATGACTCGGCATGCTTTGCTTTTGGGGGTATGCAGGTGAGTTGGGGAATTGGTATGGGTGATGGGCGAGAGTGGCCATGAAAGTCAAGCATGTGGATCGGATGGAAAGGGTTCACTTAAAATGTGGTGTGTTGTGAATAAAGGATTGTGTTTTGTTGTATATTGATGATTAGCGTGTATGCAGGCCATGGCAGGGTAGGTACCCAGTACTCTGCATCGCAGGTGGTGGAAAATTGAATGGCAGCAGGTATGTGTGATATGTGTGTCTGCAGGTATATATCAGGCTCTTGAGGGGAGCAGGGACTGCGGCCTCTCCTGATGTGACTCATCCTTAGCAGCCAGTGGTGTCTGGAATTTTGGGGCCCGGCGGAGGAGGGTCTGGTTTGGGTGACCAATGGGTATGGAGACCCTTGGCGACCCGTGGAGAGGCTAGGAGTGCCTGTGTTGTGGAGACCCTACCTGGCATGACGTACAGCGAAGGGGCTGTTTGGCTGCTAGGGAGCAGGAAGTTGAAGGGGAGGGGGAGAAGTCGTCGAGTCGTGACTAGTTTTGAACTGTGGGCACCACAGCCTGAAGTGCCCCCACCATCGTGAATCGTGCTTGTGCACGGCCTCCCCACTGTCAAGTTTAAGCCACACCTGCAGTGTTAAAAGATGAAGCCATGGCCTGCAGATAATGTAATGGTTGTTGTTGTGTCTGAGGGAATGTTCCACTCGGTCCAGTGCCACTTGATATGTGCTATGGAAGGCAGGTAGCCCGTGAAATTGGCTTGGCAGTTTCAAAATTGGGTATTTGGGCTCAGCTGACAGCTATAGCAGGTGACATCCAATGAATGGATGGATATCAAGTGGATGGGTTTGAATTGGTGAAGTTAAATTATGGTTAAGGTCGGCCTGTTTGTTGTGTTTTTGCATCTTCTCTCCCCGCCTTAAGGACGCCATCTTGAATATGTTAGTATGCTCTGTGTTTCGGGTAGTTTAGCCATTTTGATGTATGAAGTATGGAAATGTTAGCTTAAAATTGTCCTGTGTTATGTGCATCATGTGGAGGGTGATGCATTGTTCAATAAATAGCCGAGGTTTAATGTGAAGGACTTGTGTGTAAAACCTGTGCACCCCGGGTGACGACGGTGAGGCCTTGCAGAGAGAGAGAAGGAGGAGTTTGAGAGGGGCGTTGTCTAGAGAGAGAAGGAGGAGTTTGAGAGGGGCGTTGTCCAGAGAGAGAAGGAGGAGTTTGAGAGGAGCGTTGTCCAGAGAGAGAGAAGGAGGAGTTTGAGAGGGGCGTTGTCCAGAGAGAGAAGGAGGAGTTTGAGAGGGGCGTTGTCCAGAGAGAGAAGGAGGAGTTTGAGAGGGGCGTTGTCCAGAGAGAGAAGGAGGAGTTTGAGAGGGGCGTTGTCCAGAGAGAGAAGGAGGAGTTTGAGAGGGGCGTTGTCCAGAGAGAGAAGGAGGAGTTTGAGAGGGGCGTTGTCCAGAGAGAGAAGGAGGAGTTTGAGAGGGGCGTTGTCCAGAGCGAGAAGGAGGAGTTTGAGAGGGACGTTGTCCAGAGGGAGAAGGGGGAGTTTGAGAGGGGCGTTGTCCAGAGAGAGAAGGAGGAGTTTGAGAGGGGCGTTGTCCAGAGAGAGAAGGAGGAGTTTGAGAGGGGCGTTGTCCAGAGATAGAGGGGAGGAGTTTTGTCACCTCCGTAGGGGAAGGGTTTTGGATTGTATTGCGAGGGGAGGGTTGGTGGCATGTGGGACGGACCGTTGAGAATGAATCACCCCAGTGAGAGAGGTAGGGCAGAGTTGGTTCGGAGCAGAGAGGGAAGTTTGCCTCACCTGAAGGGAAGTGGCCTGTTTAGTCTCTCCTGCCCGTGTGCCTACTTCATTGTTTGGGTGGTGGCTACTTTTATGCCATCTATGTGGACGCCACCACAGAAAATGAGGCACCACCCAGTTTTTTGTTCCCTTTCCTGACTGCTTGAGTCTGGTGTGTGTGTGTGTGTGTGTGTGTGTGTGTGTGTGTGTGTGTGTGTGTGTGTGTGTGTGAGTGTGTGTGTGTGTCACCTTTAGAGTTTTCTATGTCTCGTAAATAATTATTTTTTGGTGAATTACGTGTTTCCACTTTTCCCCTCAACCCGCCATCATTCCCCGCCGTTGTTATCATTTTTTTCCTGTTATTGTGGTGGGGAATAAACCCCGTTAAATCAGAGCTAAGAAACTCGTGTGCTTCTTGCAATTTCCGTGCGTGCGAAGCCACCATTAATCCTATGCAGTCCAAAGCAGTAACAGCCAGTTCCGTCCAATCGTTCAGTGGTCTGTGTTTACAGACTGTTGGACACGAAAATATGTACGAGCTCCTCCATGAGCCTCAGATCATTGTGGAATAAATTGAAATGTAAACGAGTGGTGCATGATAACAACTAAACCTATTTAAGAACACACTCAAAATAATACTTGCAATAGTCTCAAGTAATACTACACTTTCAAAAATACATAATTCCATAATCAACTAAATTGCTGTGATCATGATCAGTGCATGAGTGGTGTGATCATAATCTGAATCATTTATGACGATCTGAGTCGTGTGAAGATTATCTGAGTGTGTGATTATGATCTGAGTGGTGTGATTATGATCTGAGTGCTGTGATTGCGATCTGAGTGCTGTGATTGCGATCTGAGTGCTGTGATTGCGATCTGAGTTGTGTTATGACGATCTGAGTGGTATGATGACAATTTGAGCAGTCTATGATTACGATCTGAATAGTCTATAATGATGTGATGTGAGTGAGTCTATAATGACTCAGTGCAGGATTATGCATGATCGTTGTTCTGAAAGTGTCAGTCTCCCTCAACATATATATATATATATATATATATATATATATATATATATATATATATATATATATATATATATATATATATATATATATATATATATACAGCCATGTGAAAAAGTAAGTACACCCCATGTAAAGTTTTGATTTTTCAACATATTTCAACATACAGCTATTTGATCTTCATTTCAACAATATTCATAGATAAAGGTGATATAATATAACAAATATCATGAAACATTTACATTTTGTAGTCCATTGTATAATTTAAATAAACATTCATGCAAATTTCGCATGTGGAAAAAGTAAGTACACCCTTGGCTCTAATAGGTGGTATTGCCCCCTTTGGCAGAAACAACCTCAAGTATGCGTTTCTTATAACTGTCTACCAGTCTCTGACATCGACTGGGAGAAATTTTTGCCCACTCCTCCATGCAGAATTATTTCAGCTGTGCGATGTTTGAGGGGTTTCTTGCATGCACAGCTCGTTTCAAATCCCCCCACAACATATCGATGGGACTTAGATCCGGGCTTTGACTTGGCCATTCCAGAACCCTCCATTTCTTTCTTTTCAGCCATTCCTTGGTGGATTTACTGCTAGGTTTAGGGTCATTGTCATGTTGCAAGGTCCACCTTTGGTTGAGCTTCAACTTTCCGACAGATGGCCTCACATTATCCTCAAGCACCGTCTGGTACAATGAAGAATTCATAGTGGATTCTATGATGGTGAGCTGCCCAGGCCCAGATGCAGCAAAGCTGCCCCAAACCATAATATTTCCACCACCATGCTTTACAGTTGGTATCAGGTTCTTGTGGTCAAATGCTGTCTTTGGTTTTCGCCAAACATGTCTTCTGGTACTGTGGCCAAATAGCTCTACCTTTGACTCATCTGTCCAGAGTACATTGTTCCAGAAGTGCTGGTCTTTGCCTCGGTGTTCATTGGCAAACTTTAGTCTTGCCCTGATGTTCTTTCTGGACAGCAAAGGTTTCCTCCTGGCACACCTCCCATGTAGATCAAATTTGTGCAGCCTCTTTCTAATGGTAGACTCTTGCACTTTGACATCAGCAGTGGCAAGAGCTACCTGTAGGTCCCGTGATGACATTCTGGGGTTCTTAGAGACTTCTTTCAGCATCTTGCGGTCTGCTCTCGGGCTGAACTTGCTGGGGCGGCCTGGCCTGAACAAGTTGGCAGTTGTTTGGAATCTTCTCCACTTGTAGATGATCTTCCGGACAGTCGAATGATTGATTTCAAAATGTTTGGAGATCTTTTTAAATCCCTTCTCAGACTCGTCGGCATCTATAACCTTCTTTCTGAAGGCCTCAGAGAGCTCTTTTGATCTAGGCATGGTGACGCCGCACACTTCAACAACAAAGAGCAAACCAAACTAAATGTCTGAGGTTTAAATAAGACAGGTTCCTCCGAGATCCTCTCTAACTATGTTCTAATCATTTGCACCTGAGCTGGTGCAGCTGATTCTAATTTTAGGTCTTTGAAGTAGTGATAAATGTAGGGGTGTACTTACTTTTTCCACATGCGAAATTTGCATTTATGTTTATTTAAATTATACAATGGACTACAAAATGTAAATGTTTCATGATATTTGTTATATTATATTTTAGCGGTTGCTGAAGACGATAAGAAGAGGCCATTTCGTTTGGTACAAAAGGTAGTTTATTGTACAGAAATCTCCAGCAACTGCTAGCGAACGGAAGTCGTAACGGCTTATATAATACAAGCATCCTCTTCGGAGGGCGTGGCTCCAACAGCCGCGCGTGCGTCACGACGACACAACCAAACGCCCGTGTGCGTGGGTTATACCAAACCCATCGTAATGGTAACCGTCACATGCGGATAAGTGAATAAGGTAACCGCGACATGTGCATAAGGTAACCACTACATTATCACCTTTATCTATGAATATTGTTGAAATGAAGATCAAATAGCTGTATGTTGAAACATGTTGAAAAAGTCAAAACTTTACATGGGGTGTACTTACTTTTTCACGTGACTGTATACAGTGCACTCAGAAAGTATTGAGACCCCTTCACTTTTTTCACATTTTGTTATGTTGCAGCCTCATGCTGAAATCGTTTAAATTCATTTTTTCCCTCATCAATCTACACTCAATACCCCATAATGACAAAGAGAAAACAGGATTTTAGAAAGTTTTGCAAATTTATTAAAAAGAAAAAACTGAAATATCACATTGACGTAAGTATTCAGATCCTTTGCTATGACACTTGAAATTTAGCTCAGGTGCCTCCCATTTCTCATGATCATCTTTGAGATGTTTCTACACCTTGATTGGAGTCCACCTGTGGTAAATTCAATTGATTGGACATGATTTGGAAAGGCACACACCTGTCTATATAAGGTCTCACAGCTGACAATGCATATCAGAGCAAAAACCAAGCCATGAGGTCGAAGGAACTGCCTGCAGAGCTCAGAGACAGGATTATGTTGAGGCACAGATTTGGGGAAGCCTACAAAAAAATCTCTGCTGCATTGAATGTTCCCAAGAGCACAGTGGCCTCCATAATTCTTAAATGGAAGAAGTTTGGAACAACCAGGACTCTTACTAGAGCTGGCCGCCCGGCCAAACTGAGCAATCGGGGGAGAAGGGCCTTGGTAATAGAGGTGAACAAGAACCCGATGGTCACTCTGGCTGAGCTCCAGAGATCCTGTGTGGAGGTGGGAGAAACTTCCAGAAGGACAACCATCACTTCTACACTCCACCGATCTGGGCTTTATGGCAGAGTGGCCAGACGGAAGCCTCTCCTCAGTGAAAGACACATGAAAGCCCACTTGGAGTTTGCAAAAAAGCACCTGAAGGACTCTCAGACTGTGAGAAACAAGATTCTGTGGTCTGATTCAACCAAGATTGAACTGGTTGGCTTCCGGTCTGGTTGGCAAAGTTGGAAGTCTCTAAGGTGTCTGTCACCAGGAAGTGAAGAGATTGCCTTGAGACACTGGTTTATGCTGTATGTTTCAAGTCAACAATGAACCAACCATACACCGCTTCAATCTAGTAACATTGCAGTCATGACAAAGGGATTGCAGTGTTACGATTATATTTACTTTATTATTATTAACATTATGATTATAATTACAAAAACAATACTACTGTAATAAGAAACCTGGGCTAATTTGTCCGAAGCGGCCTGAAGGTGAGGCATGAAGGCATTAAGCCTAAGGCCTATACGTACTGTGCCGTAGAGCATGGCGATTGTGATATATGACGGGTTCAATGTTATGTTCGGCCTGAACGGCATAGAAATCAAAATGGCGGTGTGTGGAGTCGGCCGTGGTGCGCCATAATGACATCACAGACGTAATCACATCTAATCAGCTCTGTCATGTGACCAGATCCTCGGTGCTAATTGGTGAACGTTTGTGAGGGACATACATACATATTGTTGCGGATCTCCAAACGTCGGCCTTCCCCTTCCCAAGGGGGGATTAATCCCCTTGTCTGTTATCTAGCCGATGCGATCCGGGGCTATCACGTTCCTTCCGGTCGGTGTTAAATAGGGTTGTAAGCCGAATTCTTATTACCTAAGTACTAACACTGGCCGTGAAGCAAGGAAATAACCCCACCTGAACCACGGTTTCAGTGGACACGCCGAGCAAAGGCGAGCCGCGATTCGGGCCGTTAAAGGGAACTAACCCGATTGGAGCGGTTCCTGATCGTGCCACGCTTACCCAATGGATAAATCACTAAGACGGTCGAATTTAAGAGGAAAACAGGAAGAACAGATTGGTTTATTTACAATTGCACGGGAAGGAAGAGAAGTACACACAGTGCAGCCTTATACAGTCTTAATTATCTATACTTATTACAGTCTATACTTATCCCCTGGACACGGACCCGTTCACACTCAGTCACACTCTCAGACTCACTCACACGGGGTTTGTAGATGGTCAGGCGATGGTCCCAAGGATCTCGTTCACAGCTCGCTCCGGTCCCCGACTCGTACCGTGGAGGCGATGGTAGACGGCAGGCAAGATCTTCGCATGTTGGTGGCACGGATCGGACAATTACATTGGGGAAAGGTAGGCTGGCTAACCGTTACGTTGTGCCTCACGGCCGCGTATGTAATGGAAGGACCAGCGCTTGATATGCGCTCCCCGTAAGCCCACAGCCAAATTCCCACCGAGATCTTGCAGTCGATCAGGATAGCGCGTCTCTCCCAATAGTTCACAATGGCGCTTTCCCCAGTGAGTCCTTGTAACCAACAATGCAATGCGCTCCAAACCAAGTCCCGATAAACCGCATAAGTCATTCTCATATATCGAGTGCCGTTCAGTCCTTGGGACAGTCCTTCAGAGGGCTTTGCGCTCGCGGTTATATAGCGCCGCTTCAGCCAACCCTCTCGAACCTCTAGTCACACCCTTACCACGCCCTATCAGGCCATCTCACCCGAGCCCTGGTTGGTTGTTGGGGTCTTACCGGCTCCGCCCTTGATGGCTGCTTGACGTGGCCACACCCCCGACCTCGTGCTCCGCCTCCTTTTCGGGCCTTACCTCGTGGCATTTGGGCTGGTTCGAGTGAAAGCCCAAGGGCAGCGAACGCTACTGGCAAGCAAGGTGCAACAAACTGCGAGCATCCTAATGCGAGGGGCAATGGGGTGCAGACTGGATGGTGTGCAATGGAGTCGATTGGAGGGAGGGCTGCAGAATGAACGGGGCCTACTCTTATTTGTTTTACACAACGCAGGTGTTAACTATTGGAAATGGCCTTATCTCACATATACTAAGAAATAACTAACGTTCTAAGGTGACCTACGTGTTGCATGTGGCCTAACTATGGGGTGCAACCTTTAACCTTTAATGATGTTACCTGTGTGGGTTCTCAAAACCGCAACACCGTTCACACTCAGTCACACTCTCAGACTCACTCACACGGGGTTTGTAGATGGTCAGGCAATGGTCCCAAGGATCTCACTCACAGCTTCCACCGATCTGGGCTTTATGGCAGAGTGGCCAGACGGAAGCCTCTCCTCAGTGAAAGGCACATGAAAGCCCACTTGGAGTTTGCAAAAAAGCACCTGAAGGACTCTCAGACTGTGAGAAACAAGATTCTGTGGTCTGATTAAACCAAGATTGAACTGGTTGACTTCCGGTCTGGTTGGCAAAGTTGGAAGTCTCTAAGGTGTCTGTCACCAGGAAGTGAAGAGATTGCCTTGAGACACTGGTTTATGCTGTATGTTTCAAGTCAACAATGAACCAACCATACACCGCTTCAATCTAGTAACATTGCAGTCATGACAAAGGGATTGCAGTGTTACGATTATATTTACTATATTATTATTAACATTATGATTATAATTACAAAAACAATACTACTGTATTAAGAAACCTGGGCTAATTTGTCCGAAGCGGCCTGAAGGTGAGGCACGGAGGCATTAAGCCTAAGGCCTATACGTACTGTGCCGTTGGAAGACCCGTAACGCTGATGCTTTCAATATTTGATGGTCATTTTAACAATCTGGCTGAGCCCTTTCAATGAGGTTTCTTTGTGTTTCAAACTGAATGAAAAATGTAAAGGTAGGGCATGGCGATTGTGATATATGACAGGTTCGACGTTATGTTCGGCCTGAACGGCATAGAAATCAAAATGGCGGTGTGTGGAGTCGTCCGTGGTGCGCCGTAATGACATCACAGACGTAATCACATCTAATCAGCTCTGTCATGTGACCAGATCCTCGGTTCTAATTGGTGAACGTTTGTGAGGACATACATACATATATACACACATACATACGGACAGACAAACACTGTTCTCGAAGGCTTTGTCCTACGGGCTACGCCGTAAAAACTGAAAAGGTAATTAAAGCTGTTTAAAAAGGATAGACACAGACATGTAGAGAGGAGAGGGGAGTGGCAGAGGGGCAGCATGTGAGGGGAGTTAGGAGAGGGTGTGTGGGGGAGACGGGAGCAGCGGAGAGGTTAGGGAGAGGTGAGTGGTGGAGAGAGGGGAGTGGGGAAGGTACAGGGAGGTGGGGAGAGAGGTGAGTGGTGGAAAGAGGGGAGTGGGGAAGGGACATGGGGGTGGAGAGAGGTGAGTGGTGGAGAGAGGGGAGTGGGGAAGGTACAGGGAGGTGGGGAGAGAGGTGAGTGGTGGAAAGAGTGGAGTGGGGAAGGGACATGGGGGTGGAGAGAGGTGAGTGGTGGAGAGAGGAGAGTGGGAAAGGTACAGGGAGGTGGGCAGAGAGGTGAGTGGTGGAGAGAGGGGAGTGTGGAAGGGACAGGGGAGTGGTAGAGAGAGAGTAGGGGAGGGAGAGGGTAGTGGTAGAGAGAGGTGAGTGGTGGAGAGAGGGGAGTGGGGAAGGGACAGGGGAGTGGTGGTGAGAGGGGAGTGGGGAAGGGACAGGGGAGTGGTAGAGAGAGGTGAGTGGGGAAGGGACATGGGGGTGGAGAGATGTAAGTGGTGGGGAGTGGGGAAGGGACAGGGGGTGGGGGAAAGAGAGTCGGGGAGACATGGGGAGGGAGAGGGTAGTGGTAAAGAGACGGGAGTGGGGAAGGGACATGGGGGTGGAGAGAGGGGAGTGGGGAAGGGACAGGGTGGTGGGGGAGAGAGATTAGGGGAGACAGGGTGGTGGGGGAGAGAGATTAGGGGAGACAGGGGAGGGAGAGGGTAGTGGCGGAGAGAGAGTGGAGGTTATGGGGGAGAATGGGATGGAGAGTGAGGAGGGGATACTTTTGCAAGCTTTTTCCATCACTTGGGACAGGTACTCTTCCTTGTAAGAGATATGAAGAAGAAGTGAAGATTAGTTACTTTTTTTAATTTAAATTAGTTTTCTCTTCAATTGCCCATTTCCCCAATGGTTCATTAACATCCACGCTTTTGTGAAATATATCGGTTTTTTGGAAAATAGCTTTGCTAATGTGCTGCCTTTTCCTGGTGCACTGAAACGCACTGTCCATGTCCATGTCCATGTCCAAGTCCATGTCCATGTCCATGTCCAAGTCCCACCATTAAGGAATGAGATCACGTGTCAGTCTTAGCTTGGAATAAAAATAATCATGTTTTTTCAAAGGAACTTGTCGTTTGATTCTCAATACTCTGATTGCTTGTATTGTGGGAGATGTCCAAGCCAAGGTTTTGCAGGAGCAGTGGAATCTATTTATTCCTTCGCTCAGAGATTTCAGCTCCAAAGTGTTTTACTTTGATTGTATCCAGAGTTATGATTTATTAAAGTGGGATGTACATGCTTCTTCTCTATCCTTTCATTTGGTCTTCAGATTCATTATTCAGTGTTAATTTGGTTTGACTCTTCTTCCTCCGTTCATTAGGTCTTCTTGATGGGCTTCAGGGTTCTTCTTTAAAATCTCATCTTACTGACTTTTGCAAATTCAATTTGGTACCTTGGAGTGGAATTCTCCATACGGTATTCCAAACTATTTGTTCCTCAGTACCCTCTGTGAGCTGTTGATGGCAAGTCTTTGGCCAAGTCGTGAGGTCCACATCGGCCTAACCTTAAGCCATAGAGTTTGTTTAAGCACAAAGTGGAGGAAGTTGATGCTTGGTTTGGCCTGGTTCAGGCTGGTGTGTGCATGTGGGAGAGTGGTGCACAGGTGCCCGTCCATCTGCCCAGCGGGAGACGGGGTTTCGCAATTGCGCAATCTTGTGTGTCTGTCAAGGCCATAACCTTTATACCATTTGAGCTTTTGTAATCAAATTTTCAACATAGCTTTACCATGAGAATATGGAGAAGACGAATTCATTAATTTTGGCAAAAGGTCAAAGGTCAGTGTCACATAAAATCGTCAATTTTCATGCAATTGACCTGAAATTTTAAAAATTTGCATATTGGGTCACTGAAATCTGTCACCAATCAAAAGCTAGAAGCCGATTGTTTTTTAGAACAAAAGGTCAAATGTCAAGTTTGCATAATATCAATTTTCATCTGGTTGATCTGAAATTTTAAGAATTTGCATATTGGGTCACTGCATTGGTTCACCAATCAAAAGCTAGACGCCGATTGTTGTTTAGAACAAAAGGTCAAATGTCAAGTTTGCATAAAATCATCAATTTTCATCTGGTTGATCTGAAATTTAAAGAATTTGCCTGTTGGGTCACTGAATTGGTTCACCAATCAAAAGCTAGAGGCCGATTGTTTTTTTAGAACAAAAGGTCAAATGTCAAGTTTGCATAAAATCATCAATTTTCATCTGGTTGATCGGAAATTTAAAGAATTTGCATATTGGGTCACTGCATTGGTTCACCAATCAAAAGCTAGAGGCCGATTGTTTTTTAGAACAAAAGGTCAAATGTCAAGGTTGCATAAAATCATCAATTTTCATCTGGTTGATCTGAAATTTAAAGAATTTGCATATTGGGTCACTGCATTGGTTCACCAATCAAAAGCTAGAGGCCGATTGTTTTTTAGAACAAAAGGTCAAATGTCAAGTTTGCATAATATCATCAATTTTCATCTGGTTGATCTGAAATTTAAAGAATTTGCATATTGGGTCACTGCATTGGTTCACCAATCAAAAGCTAGAGGCCGATTGTTGTTTAGAACAAAAGGTCAAATGTCAAGTTTGCATAAAATCATCAATTTTCATCTGGTTGATCTGAAATTTAAAGAATTTGCATATTGGGTCACTGCATTGGTTCACCAATCAAAAGCTAGAGGCCGATTGTTTTTTAGAACAAAAGGTCAAATGTCAAGTTTGCATAATATCATCAATTTTCATCTGGTTGATCTGAAATTTAAAGAATTTGCATATTGGGTCACTGCATTGGTTCACCAATCAAAAGCTAGAGGCCGATTGTTTTTTAGAACAAAAGGTCAAATGTCAAGTTTGCATAATATCATCAATTTTCATCTGGTTGATCTGAAATTTAAAGAATTTGCATATTGGGTCACTGCATTGGTTCACCAATCAAAAGCTAGAGGCCGATTGTTGTTTAGAACAAAAGGTCAAATGTCAAGTTTGCATAAAATCATCAATTTTCATCTGGTTGATCTGAAATTTAAAGAATTTGCCTATTGGGTCACTGCATTGGTTCACCAATCAAAAGCTAGAGGCCGATTGTTTTTTAGAACAAAAGGTCAAATGTCAAGTTTGCATAATATCATCAATTTTCATCTGGTTGATCTGAAATTTAAAGAATTTGCATATTGGGTCACTGCATTGGTTCACCAATCAAAAGCTAGAGGCCGATTGTTTTTTTAGAACAAAAGGTCAAATGTCAAGTTTGCATAATATCATTAATTTTCATCTGGTTGATCTGAAATTTAAAGAATTTGCCTATTGAGTCACTGCATTGGTTCACCAATCAAAAGCTAGAGGCCGATTGTTTTTTTAGAACAAAAGGTCAAATGTCAAGTTTGCATAATATCATTAATTTTCATCTGGTTGATCTGAAATTTAAAGAATTTGCCTATTGGGTCACTGCATTGGTTCACCAATCAAAAGCTAGAGGCCGATTGTTTTTTAGAACAAAAGGTCAAATGTCAAGTTTGCATAATATCATCAATTTTCATCTGGTTGATCTGAAATTTAAAGAATTTGCATATTGGGTCACTGCATTGGTTCACCAATCAAAAGCTAGAGGCCGATTGTTTTTTTAGAACAAAAGGTCAAATGTCAAGTTTGCATAATATCATTAATTTTCATCTGGTTGATCTGAAATTTAAAGAATTTGCCTATTGAGTCACTGCATTGGTTCACCAATCAAAAGCTAGAGGCCGATTGTTTTTTAATCAAAAGGTCAAAGGTCAAGTTTGCATAATATCATCAATTTTCATCTGGTTGATCTGAAATTTAAAGAATTTGGCTATTGGGTCACTGCATTGGTTCACCAATCAAAAGCTCGAGGCCGATTGTTTTTTAATCAAAAGGTCAAAAGTCAAGATTGCATAAAATTGCTAATTTTAATTTGAAATTTGAGCAGGGTTTGCATTTTGGGTCACTGAAGACTATTGAGGTCAAAAGGTCAAGATCGCCTAAAATCGTCAATGTTTTGTTGTTTTTCCTTCGCTGTCTTCGTCATGTTTATCATACGGAAGAAGAAGAAGTCTGAATACAAAGCGGATGTGGATGGCATTGCATTTTCAGATTCAGTATTTGCGGATACTGACGTGTCTGGCTACATCCTTTCTCAAACTTGATTGACAGTTATGCTGCAGCACATGACATGAGAGTGAAGGAGACTGATGTACCTATCTTACGAAAACCTAAAATGGGCATTCGGAAGTTATTTTGTGAAAGCTTCCATTGAGCCACAGCGGATGATTCACAGCAGGATTTTACAGCTGCCCCACGTCGGGTCCAGCCACCACCTCTTACCTCGACACTCGACACGACACCGTATAAATAACCACCTTTAGAGGCCATTTTTCCCCGCAAAGCGGGGATTGGCCTTTTTCGGGAACCGTGGTTGTTGTTGTTTTTCGGTCCCCTATTTGAAGCAATGTTTTACGGCCGGATGCCCTTCCTGACGCCAACCCTTTTTGCCGCCTTTAACGACAAACAGGGAATTACCAGTGAACTGGTACTCAATTAGCCGACCTCGGAAGGATGACAGGCTGAGTCAACCCCCCTGGCGTTAATTCAGCGATCGACCGGGATTCGAACCCAGGATCCTTGGATCCTAAGCCGGCACCCTAGCCGCTAGCCCAACACCAGGGCTAGCCCAACACCAGGGCCCGACACGACACCGTATCAACCCAAGTAAAGCAAGACTATCTGAAATCTTTTGATGCAGTGAGTACGGGTTCTCTCAGCACATGCACAACTGAAGATGATCTTGGAGAAAAAAGGCTGTCATCATTTATATGTGCGTATACTTATTGTTATGGATCTGGTGTGGGGGGTAAACCGGAGGACAGATATAGATAACTGCCCGGATGCAGATACTTGAATTTTTTTAAAAGTGGTTATTCACCATTGAAAGATGCAAAATGTGAACCATCCAGCCTGGCGGAGGTATATGCTCTGCCGAGTGTCGTTCTAGTCACCTGACCGTCTCCAAAGGCCTTCTTGTTCTTTGCGATTACGTGCTCGATCTCAAATGAAGCAACAGTAGCTGCTTTCGACTATCTGACATGTTTCTTAACAAGAGATTGTTTGGAGATCAGACCTGACTTAAATTCTCGAACTTTTAACTTCATCCAGTTACTTTTCTGGAGAGTATTCACTTGCAACTATCTTGTGGTGTGTGCTAAAATGTCGTTCTGTGTTGCATCTCTTTGCCACACTTGCATGTCCACGACAAATTGGAAACACACACACACACACACACACACACACACACACATACACATACACATACACATACACACACACTGTCCTTTGGAGTTTGTGAAGAAAAACGTCTTCCCACTCATCTTTAAAGTTGTCAGATTGCATAAATTGCTTGCCATTCAAATCGCTGTCTGGCGGGGAGGACGGTATCGCTTACAAGGGATTATGGCATATTATTTTACTTTTATATTGCTATTTTTACCATGCTCAAATTTTTCTTGAAATCAGAATAAAATCGACAATACATTGCGTACTTGCGGTTTTCAATGAGCCCTTCAGATCAGGTTCTAATGTAATTTCTAGAGCGGCCCTGGGCAACATCTGAGGGTCTGGCGGGCAACATGGTTGCCCACGAAGCACGAGTTGGGGACCCCTATTGCAAGTCATCCTGCACGCCTCAAAGCCCCCACCATTCCTCCCCTATTAACGTAATCTCTTAATTCATTTCCCTTTGTAATTTGGCGTTGTGTTTCATTTATAAATCATTCTGCAGCTCCTAAACCTGCAAACAAATAAAATAACACACTCTTGCCTCGGCCAAGCTTATCCAAAGCCTCCACTTTCCTAGTCAAATACATCAGTTTCTGCACTTCGTTTACCCCTAGCAACAATTTTCCTCTTGGGAACCGTGGTTAAAAATAATTAAGGGCAATAGCAACCGAAACCAAAATAATTGATTACGATTACACGGATTACACAGAACGCATACCGGTGGTCTCTCGTTCTTAAACCGCCACCTTTCTGGTCTTGCACCCTCTGCTCTTTCCATGCCTTGTCCCCTTGCCAGGTTTCTACAGGGTACCCACAGTCCACCATAAACTCCCTTCTGGTGAGACTACCTAAATCCAGGATCACTGCTCACCTCCACTTCAACTCCCCCAGTCCGTTCCATCCCATTCGTCCCTCCAGGTCTTCAAGACCTCCAGGTCTTCAAGTTTGCCTCTAAATCTTGTGTCCCAAACCCATCCCTCTCTGTACCCACCGTACCCAGTCGTACCCAGCTGCTCCTGGACTCTGTGTCCTTTCCTCCTGACAAGGTGGAAAAGTTTCTGGCAACCCTCGACTCTGATTCTGCAACTGGTCCTGACGGCATCAGCCCACGGGTCCTAAAATCATGTTCTTCCGCTCTTTTGCTCCCTCTTTCTGTTCTCTTCACCCTCTCTTTTGCTCAAGGTCATCTGCCATCTGCTTGGAAATCAACCAACATCACCGCTTTGCACAAAAAAGGTGCAAAAACAGATCCTAGCAACTACAGACCAATCAGCCTTCTCCCAATTATCAGCAAAGTCATGGAATCCATCATTGCTTCAGATATGAAATCTTTCCTCTTCTCAAATGGCTTGATCTCTGATCATCAATTTGGTTTCAGACCTGGTCACTCTACTCTGGACATGCTGCTTCTGCTTTCTCAACAATGGATGGAGGTCTTCAACGCCAAACAGGAAATTAGACCTGTCTCCCTTGACATTTCCCGTGCCTTCGATCTGTCTGGCACCCTGCTCTGCTCACCAAACTCTCCTCCTTTGGTATCCATGGAAATCTCCACGCATGGCTGGCGGACTTCCTCTCTGGTCGTAGTCAACGTGTGGCCCTGAATGGGTTTCTCTCATCTCCTCTTCCTGTTCAGGCTGGAGTTCCCCAAGGTAGTGTTCTGGGCCCTGTGCTTTTTCTGGTCTTCATCAATGATCTCTCTGACTCTCTTGAAAATCCTCTCTATCTCTTTGCTGACGACTCTACTCTCTGTCGCTCCATTCCTCATCCCTCAGATTGGCAGTCTGCAGCCTCCTCACTCTCTGCAGACCTGGACAAAATCACAGACTGGGCAAACAAATGTAACATGTCTTTCAATCCTGATAAATCTCACACTCTTACGATGTCTCTCCGAAAAGACCGACTGGACAACCCTCCCATCCACTTTCTGAATAATCCTCTCCAAGAAGTTCTGTCACTCAAGCTTTTGGGTCTCACTATTTGCCATGATCTTTCCTGGGAAAACCACATTTCAAATCTGGCCTCCAAAGCCAGTCGCCGACTGGGCATCCTCCGTCGTGCGAAGTCCTTCCTTGGCACACCTGAGCTCCTCACCACATACAAGGCTTTCATCCGCAGCTCTATGGAATACTGCTCTCCCCTCTGGTCTGGTGCTCCTGCCTCACAGCTAGCTCGTCTTCACGCTGTTGAAACCAAAGCGTTCAGAATCATTGGAATCTCCCGCGATGAAGATAACTCCAAGGGCCTTTCATTCAATCACCGCAGGCAGGTTTTTTTTTGTTTGTTTGTTTTTTTGTATACTGAATCGAGGCTCGTGAAAGAGCTAACATTTATTTCACAAACAAATCAACCAGGCAAACAAAACACACAAAAAGAGGGAGCGGAAGACAAGATGGGGAGAGAAGGGGAAGCATACAACCACAACATTTGAGAGCAGAGAGAAGTGTGGGAGGGAGAGGGCTTGGGGGCAGGAGGCGTGGGAGGGGGAGGGCGGGGGGGAGAGGTATAAAACACAAGGGGACCGAAATTAGCGGGGGTAGAAAAGATCCAAGGTTTTGGATGGGGGAGGATAAGAGATGGTGGTGAACAGCTGTTTTAAAGACCTGGAGGGTGCAGTGGGATTGAAGAGAGTGAGGGACTTTGTTCCAGAGGCGGGAGAAAAGAGGAATGAAGGAGTGAAGGTGAGCAGAAAGTCTTGATTTTGGCAGTTTAACCATAAGAGGGTTGCAGGCAGATCTTGTGCGACCTGTAGGAATATTTGGGGGACAGAGCCCAGAGAGGGCTGGGGGGGCAAGGCCAGGGAGGAGTCGGTAGAAGACGGAAAGACCACCAACCTGCCTGCGGTGAGTGAGTGAAAGGCCCTTGGAGTTAGCTTCATCGCGGGAGATTCCAATGATTCTGAACGCTTTGGTTTCAACAGCGTGCAGACGGGCTAGGTGTGAGGCAGGAGCACCAGACCAGAGTGGAGAGCAGTATTCCATAGAGCTGCGGATGAAAGCCTTGTATGTGGTGAGGAGCTCAGGTGTGCCAAGGAAGGACTTCGCATGATGGAGGATGCCCAGTCGGCGACTGGCTTTGGAGGCCAGATTTGAAATGTGGTTTTCCCAGGAAAGATCATGGCAAATAGTGAGACCCAAAAGTTTGAGTGACAGAACTTCTTGGAGAGGATTGTTCAGAAAGTGGATGGGAGGGTTTTCCAGTCGGTCTTTTCGGAGAGACATCGTAAGAGTGTGAGATTTATCAGGATTGAAAGACATGTTCCATTTGTTTGCCCAGTCTGTGATTTTGTCCAGGTCTGCAGAGAGTGAGGAGGCTGCAGACTGCCGATCTGAGGGATGAGGAATGGAGCGACAGAGAGTAGAGTCGTCAGCAAAGAGATAGAGAGGATTTTCAAGAGAGTCAGAGAGATCATTGATGAAGACCAGAAAAAGCACAGGGCCCAGAACACTACCTTGGGGAACTCCAGCCTGAACAGGAAGAGGAGATGAGAGAAACCCATTCAGGGCCACACGTTGACTACGACCAGAGAGGAAGTCCGCCAGCCATGCGTGGAGATTTCCATGGATACCAAAGGAGGAGAGTTTGGTGAGCAGAGCAGGGTGCCAGACCGTATCGAAGGCACGTGAAATGTCAAGGGAGACGGCTCTAATTTCCTGTTTGGCGTTGAGGACCTCCATCCATTGTTGAGAAAGCAGAAGCAGCATGTCCAGAGTAGAGTGACCAGGTCTGAAACCAAATTGATGATCAGAGATCAAGCCATTGGAGAAGAGGAAAGATTTCATATCTGAAGCAATGATGGATTCCATGACTTTGCTGATAATTGGGAGAAGGCTGATTGGTCTGTAGTTGCTAGGATCTGTTTTTGCACCTTTTTTGTGCAAAGCGGTGATGTTGGTTGATTTCCAAGCAGATGGCCGATGACCTTGAGCAAAAGAGAGGGTGAAGAGAACAAAAAGAGGGAGTGAAAGAGCAGAAGAACATGATTTTAGGACCCGTGGGCTGATGCCGTCAGGACCAGTTGCAGAATCAGAGTCGAGGGTTGACAGAAACTTTTCCACCTTGTCAGGAGGAAAGGACACAGAGTCCAGGAGCAGCTGGGTACGACTGGGTACGGTGGGTACAGAGAGGGATGGGTTTGGGACACAAGATTTAGAGGCAAACACAGAGTTGAGGCATTCAGCTTTTTCATGTGCGGAGTCAGCCGTTAAGCCTTTTGAGGTGAGGGAGGGGATGGAGGGGGAACAAACACCAGAAACAGATTTGACCAGACGCCACCAGGATTTGGAAGAGGGAGACAGTTAAGAGAGTTCGGTCTTGAGAACGGTGAGATATTGTTTCCTGGCTCTCCTGAGGGTGGACACACACTTGTTTCGGGCTTTGTGAAAGGAAATGAGATTTCCTTCCATTGGATTTGCTTTCCAGGAGACGAAAGCAAGTTGTTTCAGGGCAACAGCCTCACCACAAGATTCCGTGTACCATGGACGGGAGGAAGGGTATGACAACTGAAGACGAGATGGGATAAATCTGTGCATGAGAGAGAGCAATTTACTTTGAAAGAATTCCCAGGATGAGTTGATGTCAGAGGCGGTAGAGATGGGAGACCAGTCCAGATGATTGATGGCTGCTTGAAGACCGTGCCAGTTGGCCTGAGTGAAATGCCAGACTCGTCGACGCTGAGGAGGCTCTCTGAGAATGGTCAGAGAGATGTCCACTTTGACAAGCACATGATCAGATGAGCCGATTGGAGCAGAAGAAGAGCAGCAGACATTTTCAGGGAAGTTTGTCATAACCAAATCCAGAAGAGAAGATGCTCCGTTGACTGAGATCCGGGTCGGGAAATTGACAGATTGTGTCAGTCCCAGTGAGTCGCAGAAGTCCTTTGCTGAAGAGCCATGGCTGGTGAGAGAGGTACCCACACCCAGCCAACTGGCATGGTGACAATTGAAATCACCACATATGAGGAAGAGAGAGTTGGGATGGGTAGATAGAAGTTGGTCCATATTATCAGACAGTGAGATGTAGATGGAGTCATCGCTGTTTGTGTGGACGGTACAACACACATATGAACAAAAGGTGGGAGCGAAGGGGAAGCCGTAGCCAAAGGTATTCCTGGGGGTGAGGTGGAGAGAGGGCAGTGGAGGGCGAGTGAGGAAGAGAGTTTTTTTATAAAGATAGCAACCCCACCTCCAGGACGAGGCTCAGGTCTATCATACCGGAGGAGGGAGTAACCTGGGAGAGATACCAAGGCATCAGAGACATCATGAAGGAGGAAAGTTTCTGTTAAGCAGATCACATCTGGTTTGTCAGAAGCAACCTGTATGGAGAGGTCAGTCAAGTTTGAGCGAAGGCCCCGGATGTTTGAGGTCCATACCGTTAATGAAGAGGAAGGGGGAGCATCGGGTCCAGAACAGGGGGGGGAGGGGTAGGGTAAGATGTGGAAGAGGAGGAAGAGGTAGGGAGAGCTGTTGAAGGTGTGTCAGAGATTTCAGAATAGCTTGGAGAAAGGGAAGAATGGGGCGGACAAAAGGTTTGATGGAGATTGGGTGAGGCACAGTGAGGTGTTATTTGAGGAGGGGGAAGAGCGAGGCAGAAGGTTGGCGGAGATGAAGGTGAAAGTTGGAAGGGGGAAAGAAGCAGGGAGGATGCTTTGAGGAGGAGGGGTGAGAGGGGAGTCTAGGAGGGGAGGAGCGAGGGAGAGTCTCGGAGGGGAGGGGTGTGGGGGGAGTTTAGGAGGGAGGGGAGGGAAGGGGCAAGGGGGGAGATTTGAAAGGGATGGGTGATGGGGAGGATTTGGAGGGGAGGGGTGAGATTGGATTTTGAAAAGTGTACGATTCATGGGAAACGAACATTTTTTGTGAAATGAGTTTGAGACCTTCGAGTCAAAAATACGTTTGAGGACACTGGAGGAGGGGTGGAGTTCTGGATAGTTTAGGGAATGTAGAAAGGAGGAACTGTAAGAGATGGTATTATATATATTTTTTGGAATGAATAGATTTGGTGAGCAAGACGAAAGCATCCTTTTGTAGGAAAAGAAGAAAAGGGTGTTATAATATATGAGAGAAAATAGTTGTTCAGGGGAGAGATTATACATTTGTGATCGCGTGATCGCGAACGAAGAACGAACGAACAAAAAGAACAACAAATAAACGAATAAGACCTGGGAAGGAAATATTTTTGGGGGTTTTTGTTTTTTTGTGAGTAGAGATATTAAACAAGGAGGTATGGGGTGAACGACTGGGACGAAACAGAGAACGAAAATAATTTCAGCGCATTCGAAGAATCGCTGAGAGAAAAACAAAACCACAAGGTCGGAGACGGTACGGTAGCCAAGCCTACGAGTACTAGGCCGCAGAATACTCGATACGCATTAACCGACGATTGTGTATACATGTACGAAAAATTAGCACCGAAAATTTTCCAAAAAGATACGCTATAGGTACAGACACCGAAAGATAGATACAGTCTCGACAAAAACACAATTGAGAAATATCACTTAGCTTCGAAAGCGTGAGCGCATGGAACAGCTTCGAAAAGACGTGACCTCGCCGTGATCTGATGGTCTTTCCGTTGGTGGTCTTTCCGTCTTCTTCCGACTCCTCTCTGGCCTTGCCCCCCCAGCTCTCTCTGGGCTCTGTCCCCCAAATATTCCTACAGGTCGCACAAGATCTGCCTGCAACCCTCTTATGGTTAAACTGCCAAAATCAAGACTCTCTGCTCACCTTCACTCCTTCATTCCTCTTTTCTCCCGCCTCTGGAACAAACTCCCTCACTCTCTTCAATCCCACTCCACCCTCCAGGTCTTTAAAACAGCTGTTCACCACCATCTCTTATCCTCCCCCATCCAAAACCTTGATCTTTTCTACCCCCGCTAATTTCGGTCCCCTTGTGTTTTATACCTCTCCCCCCCCCCCTCCCCCTTCCCATGCCTCCTCCCCCCAAGCCCTCTCCCTCCCACACTTCTCCCTGCTATCAAATGTTGTGGTTGTGTGCTTCCCCTTCTCTCCCCATCTTGTCTTCCGCGCCCCCTTTTTGTATATTTTGTGTTGTCTGGTTGATTTGTTTGTGAAATAAATGTTAGCTCTTCCACGAGCCTTGATTCAGTATACAAAAGACAGCTGTCCACCACCATGTGAGATCATCCCCAATCCAAAACTATGATCTTTTCTCCCCTCATTAACCCCCTCACTTGCACTTCGCCATGTTTGTTGTCGTTATCCACACTCAAACTGGTCAAACACTTCGAATACCTCTTTCAATCCTGACAAATCTCACACTCTCAACGAAAGGACTGTCCGGCAAACCTTGAAATCTACTTTCTTCACAATCCTCTCGAGGATGTTCACTCATTCAAACTTCTGGGTCTCACACTATCAGCCATGATCTTTCTTGGGCAAACCACTTTTCAAAGATGGCCGCCAAAGCCAGCCATAGACTGGGCAATGGGCATCCTCCATCGTATAAAGTTATTCTTTGGCACACCTGAACTCCTATCCACCTACGATGTCTTCCTTCGTAGATTGATGAAGTGCTGCTCTCCCCTCTGGGCTGGCTACCCTGCCTCACATCTTGCTATGCTTGATTCCGTGGAAACCAAGGCCTTCAAGATCATTGGAATCTCCCGCGATGAAGCCGAGTCTATAGGCCTATCACTTTGCCATCGCAGCAGGATTTTCACTTTATCACTTTCCCAGGTTTCTCTTGTGATATTTGTCAGGATTGAAAGACATATTCAAAGTGTTTGACCATATTGAGGGTGAGTAAAGCCAACAAAAATGGTGAAGTGCAAGTGATTCACTGAAACCGTATCCGTGCCCTGTGGGTGCAGGAAGTACTCGTATAATACCGCAAGGAGCAATTTCACAATGCCCACAAAACAAGGCATTTGAGTTCCTTTATTACCTCCTGTATGTTATGAAACAAGTGGTAAAGTTAATTTCTTTAAGGGGCAAAATTGGTTTTGCAATACCCTTTCATGGAGTTATTTATTTTTGCTTTGTAAGCACATGAAAATGTAAGTTTAACATGAAAATGTAAGTTTAACATGAAAATGTAAGTTTAACATGAAAATGTAAGTTTAACATGAAAATGTAAGTTTAACATGAAAATGTAAGTTTAACATGAAAATGTAAGTTTAACATGAAAATGTAAGTTTAACATGAAAATGTAAGTTTAACATGAAAATGTAAGTTTAACATGAAAATGTAAGTTTAACATGAAAATGTAAGTTTAACATGAAAATGTAAGTTTAACATGAAAATGTAAGTGGAGGCCTGTAGGTCTGAGCAAAACTGAGAAAATGTGAAAAAGTAATTTTTTATATTGAATTGGCGATGATCAAACCTCATACGTGTACAAACTTACGTATTGTTTGCACCCACAGCAAAATTCTCATTTTGTCGCAAAAAAAGTCATCGCTTTAATATCCCCTGTACCTTTCGTGGTGCTGGCAGTAGGCCAGTTATTGCCGGGCGATGGCATCGGAGCTTTTTTCCATTAAATAAAAATCCATCATGAACAATCTGGTTGAGATGGCAATGGAGTTTCTCATGGAAGAAGAAATCAGGCCTGAACTCATTTTCTCATCTCTTGTTGCATTATTTTGTCTCGTGATTTCCGACTTCGGATGTTCGATCAAATAGTTATGCTAAAATTAAACCGACGTAACCTTTCAGTAGGGTCTCTGACATCCACCAACTAATGCCAGCAGACAGGATTCCCGGTTTAACGTCCATGTGTGGGGATGGCACATGCGTTGATGAATCACCCAACATGTAAAACACCGGCACGACAAATTATAGCTGGGCCGAGATTCAAACCCAGTTTAAGCAGCTTTGAGGTGAGCGTGCGTACCTCTAGGCCGAGGCTATCCTGCCAGCCCTTTGTTTTCCATTCACCCTGCAAAAAAGATTTGAAGAAATGTTTTAAAAAACCTCCAGAATGTGCTGTTGGGTGCTTAGCTTTGCGAAACTTTTGTGACAACTGAGTAAGCAGTATTTTTAATTTGACAGGTCCAGGCATTTCCAAACCTACAGGGATCCTCCCTCTGCATTTACTGTAGTTATCATGTCCAGGTTCCATCTTTGCACCAGATGCGCCAAAAACCAAACTCTCCATTTTATTCAACATTTATTTATTTTTGTATCTTATTTCAGATAATGGAAGCCTGGTGTTGGCTTAGCGGTTAGGGTGCCGGCTTGGGATCCTAGGATCCTGGGTTAGAATCCCGGTCGATTGCTGAATTAACGCCAGGGGGGTTGACTCAGCCTGTCATCCTTCCGAGGTCGGCTAATTGAGTACCAGTTCACTGGTAATTCCCTGTGTGTCGCAAGAGGCGATTAACAGGGTTGGCGGCAGGAAGGGCCACAAAGCATTGCTTCAAAAAAGGGGACCACGGTGCCCGAAAAAGGCAAACCCCTACTCTGCGGGGAAAATGGCCTCTAAACGTGGTTCCATTTCAGATAATGATGGCTGAGGTCTTGTAGGAAACGATGCCCTGGACAAATTAAGGTTAGGTTATTTTTCTGTAAAATCCTGCATCGAAACACAATCCTTCGTCCAAACACAATCCTTCGTCCAAACACAATCCTTCGTCAAACTCAATCCTTTGTCCAAACTCAAAGAAAGTTCAAGAGAAAATTCAACTGCAGAGATGCTCCATGCAAAGAGAGAATATTCAAATGAACGATGAAATTTTGAGAGCAAGGAACTGTGACTACTTGAATTCTAAATCAACAGACAGACCAACTCATTCTGGACGCCCTTCGTTGAGAACTCCTGAGGTCATTGAGAGGGTCCAATGGTCGGTCGGAAACAGTGTAAAGAAGTCGTTTCGCCGCCACAGTCAAGAGCCTAGACTGACAGTGTCAAGTATCAGGAGGATTCTCTATGACGTTAAACTTTATCCATAGGGATGCAAGTCAGACGCAAACTCCATGATCCAGACAAAAACAAGTGTCTTGAAATGTCTCAGTGGTTTATGGAGGAAATTGAAGAGGAGCCAGAATTTTCACAATGATATTTGTTTCTCCGACGAGGCTCATTTTTTGCTTAATGGCCAAGTCAACTCAATGAACAATATCCACTGGACTGGGGCACAGTACCACCCGATGTGTTCCACCAGAGACCCTTACATTTAGTCTCACACATGGCCTGATCTGCAATGAGCAAGCATGTGGCATCTTTGGACCATTCTGATTCGTAGATGAGGACAGTAATGCCATGGCCATCAACTGTGATCGCTACATTAAAGTGATGAATGAGACCTGGGCTGCTCTTGGTCTCAGGAGAAGCTTTCAAAGAGAAGAATAATGGTTTCAGCAGGATGGGGCAACCTTTCACAGGTTTATATCCAAAAGGAGTCCCGTGAGTGGGTGACAAGCTACTCCAGTGAGAGAGTGATTGGCCACCGCTTCAGCGTCGAGTGGTCTCCACATTTCCTTTGTTTGAGTCCACCAGATTTCTATATTTGTGGATATCTCAAAGACAGTATGTACAGGGATGACCTTGGAAGCATCTTTGAGCGGAAAAAAGCGATCACAGGTGTTACGTGGTCCCCTCGGTGAATACCTGGTCTCGGTGACCCCCGGACCGTGAGAGGACCTTCGCCAGAAAGTAGTATTATATATGCGCTTTCGCAACGCAATCCCTATGAATTCCACCCAAGAGAAACTGATGTTCAAGGATATATTTCCAGGGTAAGGATATCATACAATTTCAAGGATACAATCCCGGATATATTCCCCGAGCAATCAACAACAAACAACCATCAACAATTCCCAATCCACAATCAATTCCCTATATGATTAAGATGGCCATCTTATATATGTGTGTCCCCTTTTGGTACTCACGACCCCCTTTTGGTCTCTGCCCCTCACAATGTCTCTGGGCCCCTCCTGACCAAGATGATGGTCGGCATCGCCGCACTCGGGCGGTTGAACGAACCCCGGGTGGACGTGTTTCCACCGGGCAGGTATCGTATCAGGCACCCCGGCTGCAGCCCCTCGTGGCCACGCGAAGCGGGTACGGTAAAGCAAGCCCAAAAGCCCCACGCCGCTTGCAACGCGTGTTAGGCCCCAACGTGCGACCCGTACGCGTCTTTTTAGACGGTGCCGCGAACGGTGCCAGACACGGGGTCGATGCACGGCCCCACGTCAACTTGACGTCTCCACCGGGTAGGTACACGTCCCGGTAACTCCTCTCGCCAGACGGGCTTCGGAACGCCGCTTTTCCACGCGGCGCAAGGTCGATCCCACCTTTCGTCGGAGCGGGGCGAGGAAGAAGAATCCTCGTCGCTTTTCTTCCTCGTGTCTTTTTCTCTTCCGTTTCCGGTCACTTCCGTTTCCGGACACTTTTTCAGAAGGGCTCCTGACCCTCCAACCACAACAACCCTTAATCTACTACACATGGATAAGCAAAGACCTGAATGGTAATTCACATACATTCACATAAATATGTAACACTCCCCCCCTTCAAGAAAGAAAGTTTGAACCCAGCGAAAACTTTCTTTGCCGGCCAATTTGGAGAAACAAACCAGATAACTCAACCCCCCCACATTATCAGTTCCCCCCGGGCACAGTTATCACTTACAAATAAAGCAACCAAAATTTCACCACAACCCCTCCAGATTACTCACTCTGGACTAAGCACCAGCAACGACATTGTCCCTGCCAAATCAAACTCCATCTCATGACCCTCTGACTTTGACCGTCAGTTTCTTGTGAATGAAGGTTAAGGGGTTGATCAACGATCCACAGTTAAGCCACTCGATAGCACTTTTTCCGGGAGGCCAAGCCGAGTATTCACTACATGGATGCCTTTAGGAACGTGGAGTTCACGGTTAGTCCGTGCATGAAAGTTCACTACATGGACGCCTTTAGGAACGGCGTTCACGGTTAATCCGTGTAGGAATCTTGGCTCGGCGGCTCCGCCGCATTCAGTGCTTCAACTTCTCAGAACTTCCCTAATAATTAGGGTGGGACCACTTGTCCCTGTAGTCCCATGAATAGCGGTCTCCTTCTCGGCCACTACTTTGCCAATCCTTCCTTCGGGAGCGGCCGTAACTCAGGGAGCCTCCATAATAATATTGATTGCGGCCACCACCAAAACTACCGCCCAGTTGTCCTCTCCTGTAGACCTCTCGACGCCTACGAAATGCCTTCCCTACTGTTATGGTCCGACCCTCCAAATCCTTGCCATTCCAATTCTTCTCTGCCTCTCTGGCGTCTTTTGTGCTGGCAAACGTGACAAAGCCGAACCCTCTTGACTGTTGCGTTTCCCAGTCTCTTACCAACCGCACTTCCACCAGCGGCCCATATCTGTTGAAGACAGAGGTCAGAACTTCTTCCTCTGTTTTGAAGTTCAGTCCCCCTACAAATAACTTGGCACTTTTGTCGCCATCCCGAGCTGGTGTGGTGTTATTTTCCCTGCTGGGCTCTTTACCAACCCTCAGGTTACCATAAACTTGACCCCCGGCCAAATCATTCCCGATAACCACAGATACACCCTCTACAGGAAGCGTGGCTTGTAAACCGACGGTGACCGGTCCTGACACCAAATCGGACTCCAAATGGATGACATGAAGGGGAGCACTAACACCGCCCCCGATCCCCTGTAAACGAACACTATCCCCCGTTGCCGTCTCCTCGGACCATGGCAAAATGCCTTCAAGCATTAAAGATTGATGTGCCCCTGTGTCCCTCAATATCCTAACCGGTTTCCGGTTAGTCGAGGCTCCATCCCGTGACACAAACCCCTCTGAAATAAATGGTTGGTAACCCTTTTGATGGCGATTTCTCACAATGGCCATTGCATTTGGAGTCGTAATAGTCGGACTCCGCTCTGGGTCTTCCCTTTTCATGCGGTAACAACTGGACATCAAGTGTCCAGGTTTCTTGCAAAAAGCGCAAGTAGGCCCGGAGGAAAAACTCGTGGTCTGCCTCGGGCCCCCCGAACTATAAGTTTGTCTTGGGCCCGCATCCCTCTGATTTCGAACAGGTGGGGTATCATAGTTGTCCCCATAATCATCTCGAGGCCGCCGCCATGTAAGGTCGTTCTCCGCACCGGGTGTTCCATAACTCCCCTGCTGAAGTCTAGGCGAGGAGTTAGGTTTGTGGACCCCTATTCGGTGGGTTAAGGCATAATCATCTGCCATGGTGGCTGCGTCCCACAACTTTGGTACTTTCTTTTCTTGCAGGTACACTTTGATGTCCTCGTGGACACACTGCTGGAATTCCTCCACCAGGATCAAGTCACGCAATGTTTCGAAGTCTTTCCCGACTCCTTTTGACTCACACCACCGATCAAACATGTTTTCTTTCACTCTGGCAAACTCCACATGGGTCTCACTCTCCCTCTTCCTGGCATTCCTGAATTTTTGCCTGTAAGCTTCCGGAACCAACTCATAGGCTTTGAGGATGTGCTTCTTCAGTACCTCATAATCTGCACATTGGTCCATTGGTAGCGCCGAATAAATCTCTTGAGCTTTCCCCACCAGCACACTTTGCACTAGTATGGTCCAGGCCTCCTCCGGCCAGTTTAATTGTCGAGCCACTTTCTCAAAGTGTGGAAAAAATTTCGCGACTTCCTTTTCACTGAACGGTGGAACCAGCCTCACATGTCTGCCCACATCCCAGGTTTTCTGGTTAGGTGTCGACCCCGTCAGCAAGGGTGGTGCCTCTCCCCGTTCTCTCATTAACTCCAGCTCCTTGAATTTGATTTCTTGCTGAAGCTCCATGTCACGTTCCTTTAATTCCCTTTCCGCTTTTCTCTCCTCTGCTTCGAGGTCCCTTGCAGATCTCCTCTCCTCTGCTTGTTTCTCTTCTCTCCTCTCTTCTGCTTTCCTTTCTTCTTCTTTTAACCTTTCCTGGAGTTCTCGTTCCACTCTCCTTTCCTCTGCTTGTTTCTCTTCTCTCCTCTCTTCTGCTTTCCTTTCTTCTTTTTTTTAACCTTTCCTGGAGTTCTCGTTCCACTCTCCTTTCCTCTGCTTGTTTCTCTTCTCTCCTCTCTTCTGCTTTCCTTTCTTCTTCTGCTCTTTCCTTTTCTACTTTCCTTTCTTCTTCTTTGATCCGTTCCTGGCTCCGTAATTGCAACTCCAGTTTCCGGAGCTCAACGTCTTCTGGTTCTTCGGGTAGCCACTCCCAGGCTAACTCGTCCCATGTTCCTAATCCCACCATAGATTGTATCACCGTGGCCTGCAACTCTGCCTTCCTCAAATTAGTTCGGACCTCCAAGTTAAAATGTTTGGCCAATTTCAAGAGGTCCGACTTTAGTAATGCTCGGAACTGTGCCTCACTCGGTGTTACCGCAAAGTTCTGTGCCACAAACGCCATGGTGACTATCGTTAACACCTGTTAACCTTCACCCAAGACTTTACCCCAATTTCCCCAAAAACTTTCCAATTACTACTTAATTAATAAATTTTAATTAATAAAAATTTTATTTTATTATTTTATACAATTTTAGATCCCGGACGTAGACCCAATTGCGAATCCGCAAATCGTAATTTGGACGAGCCCCCAATTCTGTTACGTGGTCCCCTCGGTGAATACCTGGTCTCGGTGACCCCCGGACCGTGAGAGGACCTTCGCCAGAAAGTAGTATTATATATGCGCTTTCGCAACGCAATCCCTATGAATTCCACCCAAGAGAAACTGATGTTCAAGGATATATTTCCAGGGTAAGGATATCATACAATTTCAAGGATACAATCCCGGATATATTCCCCGAGCAATCAACAACAAACAACCATCAACAATTCCCAATCCACAATCAATTCCCTATATGATTAAGATGGCCATCTTATATATGTGTGTCCCCTTTTGGTACTCACGACCCCCTTTTGGTCTCTGCCCCTCACAATGTCTCTGGGCCCCTCCTGACCAAGATGATGGTCGGCGTCGCCGCACTCGGGTGGTTGAACGAACCCCGGGTGGACGTGTTTCCACCGGGCAGGTATCGCATCAGGCACCCCGGCTGCAGCCCCTCGTGGCCACGCGAAGCGGGTACGGTAAAGCAAGCCCAAAAGCCCCACGCCGCTTGCAACGCGTGTTAGGCCCCAACGTGCGACCCGTACGCGTCTTTTTAGACGGTGCCGCGAACGGTGCCAGACGCGGGGTCGATGCACGGCCCCACGTCAACTTGACGTCTCCACCGGGTAGGTACACGTCCCGGTAACTCCTCTCGCCAGACGGGCTTCGGAACGCCACTTTTCCACGCGGCGCAAGGTCGATCCCACCTTTCGTCGGAGCGGGGCGAGGAAGAAGAATCCTCGTCGCTTTTCTTCCTCGTGTCTTTTTCTCTTCCGTTTCCGGTCACTTCCGTTTCCGGACACTTTTTCAGAAGGGCTCCTGACCCTCCAACCACAACAACCCTTAATCTACTACACATGGATAAGCAAAGACCTGAATGGTAATTCACATACATTCACATAAATATGTAACACAGGGAAAGTTAGGTCCATCTCACTTGCCGAATGTCGATGCATAATCAACAACTCAGCCAGGTGTGTTCAAATCTGTATTCAGCAGAGAGGCGAATGTTTGGAGCATGTGAACGACCGAGTGCCAAACCAAAGTCTTTCAAGTTGCGGTCCTCATATTATGCTACACTGGTGCCACACAAAATCTAGCACACATTCCTGAAGTTTCATGTAATTCAACAATACAAAATTCATGTATTGTGGATTTTTTTATGGTTTTGGTTTTTTGGGGGCACATCCAGGATGTTCACTTTTTGTCCTGGCAGCATGGTGCGGAGCTGACGCACTTACTATTGAGCTGTCTAGCCTGGATTCGATTCCCAACCTGACTATAAACTGTCAGATTGGTGATTCATAGGGGGCATGTTGCATATCTGAGTGCACTCAGATGAATGGTAAGCCGAGTGTCCCATCTGCTGGCATGAGCTGGTGAACATTCAATATCCTGTAGCGTCTTTTGATAAAGAGCAAGTGAGGCATAGCCAGTACCAGGAAGAACATTTAAATTCCTGCCCCTGATACGAATGGGAATGCAATGGCAAACCAACTGATGTAATCCCTCCTACGAGACTGCTGCGGCACCACTGACGCTGTCTTCAGGGAGACCACTTGCAAGAGACGCATTCACTTGTTGGACTTAATATTCCCTACATGTTGCCATGATAACACTCCTATATATAGGTATATTATTATTATTACAAGAAAAATACATTTTCCAATACTGTAATGATGTAGCTGCTCCTTACGCATGACCTTTTGGCTCCCCACTACCTACTATCAGCATCCCTCTTGCCCTAATTGCAAACCTCTTTGCTTGTCCTTACGCCCCATGTCTGCCATGCATTATTTGATGTCTTTCTTTCACTTTGGCATAAATTATGTTGAAACCCCCTCCAGAATTGCACGAGAAAGGTGGGAACAGGGTCTGAACAGGTATTGTGAAGCTCAGTTATTGCTGAAACCGTTTGTGAAGCTCAGGTGTCTCATGGCCGCTATTGTAGCGTAAACGACTGGGCGAATGGGTGAGAGAGAAAAGACAGAAGTGAAGTAGGGTGGGAGTACTGGTGTTGAGTTCATTTCCACTGGATGACCTTTCCCTGCGAGGGCACGGTTACTGTTACCATTTCCTAGACAACAGCCTTCCCTGCTCCTCTGCTGCCAGCTTCTGCCCAATTAGCGATGACGTTCACAACACCACCACCAGACCCACCGGCAATAGTTGCACCAAAAAATCTCCGAAGATAATTGCTTGTGTCACCCGAAAGGAAACGACCTCGTAATCTTTACACAAAGTCTTTACACACCATCATCCTTGACCTGTCCAAGGTGTCCTGTAAAGGACAAATCTATAAATATTCCCTTTCCGATGAGCACGTGGCCGGGCACAAGGCAGCTTTAGCAAAGCCTCCTGCACAGCCAATTCCAAATGAAAATGGTTTATACACATTGTGGTATCGATGGAAGTCTGTTACCGAGCGACCTTTATGCCATTGAATAAGAATATGGATGACTGTGTTCCGTTGCATGTGTATTGTGTATGTTAAAGGCATCTTTTTATTTTTAGAGGCAGCCTCAATTATTTGCACCTTCTTTTGGTGTCGGTTGGGGAACGTTGTCGGCCCATGTCTTGTTTTTTTTAATACAAAGTCGAGACATGTGGAAGAGCTAGAACACAAAACAACACAGTGCGATGTGTTAAAACACACCAACAGCAGGGTCGAGGGACAAAAGTGGTAGCAGAGTAGCTGTTTTTCAGCTACCTCAGGGAATAACGTCCATGCCCTATGCGAGTCGTGGGCTCAGCTGGCTCCGGTTGACAGTACCTGGCATGGGCTCCTTGTCCAGGGTAACGGATTCCCACTGCCTTGTGGGGGGAGCACCTTCAGGCTAAGGCTAAGGCTATGAGAAGGACACTCAGATATTAAACCGCCACCTGTAGGTCAGCCTGTGCAGTGCTACATCGTAGATAAATGTGCCCATGAAAGTCAGTGGTGGCACTAATTTCGGCATCACTACGCTGCATCTGCAAAAAGGTGGGTTCACTTTGGACATCAAGAGCAGCCGTCATCATACCGAGGACCTGGCCGGACTGCTGTGCCAATGCATTTTTACGGCATAGCCCAAAGGGCAAAGCCTTCTAGAACAGTGTTTGTATGTCCGTATTTATGTACGTATGTATGTGTGTATGTAGGTCCCCTCAAACATACACCGATCAGAGCTGAGGATCTGGTCACATGACAGCGGTGATGTGATCTCATTACGACGGCTGACGCCACACACCGCCATTTTGATTCCTATGCCGTTCAGGCCGGAGATATCATTGAACCTGTCATGTATCACAATCTGCATGCTCTACCTTTACATTTTTCATTCAGTGTGAAACACAAACAAACCGATTGTTAAAATGACCATCAAATATCGAAAGGATAGGTGTTACGGCTCTTCCAACAACACGGTACATATAGGCCTTTGGCTTTGTGCCTTCATGCCTCACCTTCAGGCTGCTTCAGACAAATTATGCCCAGGTTTCGTAATGCAGTAGTATCGTTTCAGTCGTATCGTTTTCATCATCTATAATAGTAAAAGGCAGTGTCCGGCCGTCCGTCTGTCTGTCTGTCTGTCTGTCTGTCTCTATAACTCCGAAACCATGAAACCTAGCAGCTCCAACCTTTGCATGCATACACCTGGACCTCCAACAGATTGCAAGGATGAAAACTGGGTGTTTGAGTGTGTAATAACATCCTTTTTTGAAGATTTTAGGTGCTCAGAAGATAAAAACCTGATGTGGTGGTGTACCAATATGGTGGCCTGCCATCTTGGTCAGCCCACTGCACCTTGCTGGGTTCTTAAGCTGTCATTTTGTTTCGTCCGACTTATACGTACCTTGGCTTGGAAACACGATCAATTTATCATTACATAATTGAAGCATATCATCAAAATCTGGATTCGGATATGAGGATTGGATTCTGTAGACTAAATAATGTCCAAATGTGGAGTGAAATCTGACAAAATTTACCATATCTTGCGATTTTATACCTAAGTGTATATATGCATTTATTTAAGCGAGGCTGGGATTCTCATTCTGTTTTAATTTTTTTAAATTTAACTTTGTCAGGTAAAACGCAACACATTCTTGCTATACGAGATCGGTGCTGGTGATAGATATGTGGTGGTGTATATATATTTGCACCTTCTGAAGGTGGTGTCTTATAGAGTATATTCTATATATATATATATATATATATATATATAGAATATACTCTATATATATATATATATATATAGAGTCTGCGTGTGAGAAAACAATCCCGTAAACTGTGTCGATCGCCGAAATGGACATGTTCATGGATGGTTTGTTGATGTTGATGAAATGGACATGTTCATGGATGGTCTGTTGATGTAATGGTTGACGAAATGGATGGTTGCCTGTGTGGTGTTGGTGGTTCAGTTAAGTTTTTTATTTTTTTATTTAAGTTCGTCAGGTAAAAGGCATCTCGCTTTTCGAGATCGTTGCCGGTGATAGATATAGCATCTCACTATACCCCTATACTGTATACGAGATCGGTGCCGTTGATAAATATGCGCGTCTCGCTATACCATATACGAGATCGATGCTGGTGTGTGTGTGTGTGTGTGTGTGTGTGTGTGTGTGTTTGTTTGTGTGTTACTATGTGTGTGTTACTGTGTGTGTGTGTGTGTGTGTTTCTGTGTGTGTTACTGTACTTTAAGGCAAATGCCGTCGTGTGCTGCCGACGGGTGCACAAATCATGACGAACGAGGATGATCAAAGGCAGGAGTGACTTTCCATCGGTAACTTTCCGATGTGACTTTCCATCATTTGCCTCTAAATCTTGTGTCCCAAACCCATCCCTCTCTGTACCCACCGTACCCAGTAGTACCCAGCTGCTCCTGGACTCTGTGTCCTTTCCTCCTGACAAGGTGGAAAAGTTTCTGTCAACCCTCGACTCGGATTCTGCAACTGGACCTGACGGCATCAGCCCACGGGTCCTAAAATCCTGTTCTTCTGCTCTTTCACTCCCTCTCTCTGTTCTCTTCACCCTCTCTTTTGCTCAAGGTCATCTTCCATCTGCTTGGAAATCTGCCAACATCACCGCTTTGCACAAAAAAGGTGCAAAAACAGATCCCAGCAACTACAGACCAATCAGCCTTCTACCAATTATCAGCAAAGTCATGGAATCCATCATTGCTTCAGATATGAAATCTTTCCTCTTCTCCAATGGCTTGATCTCTGATCATCAATTTGGTTTCAGACCTGGACACTCTACTCTGGACATGCTGCTTCTGCTTTCACAACAATGGATGGAGGTCCTCAATGCCAAACAGGAAATTAGAGCAGTCTCCCTTGACATATCACGTGCCTTCGATACGGTCTGGCACCCCGCTCTGCTCACCAAACTCTTCTCTTTTGGTATCCATGGAAATCTCCACGCATGGCTGGCGGACTTCCTCTCTAGTCGTAGTCAACGTGTGGCCCTGAATGGGTTTCTCTCATCTCCTCTTCCTGTTCAGGCTGGAGTTCCTCAAGGCAGTGTTCTGGGCCCTGTGCTTTTTCTGGTCTTCATCAATGATCTCTCTGACTCTCTTGAAAATCCTCTCTATCTCTTTGCTGATGACTCTACTCTCCGTCGCTCCATTCTTCATCCCTCAGATCGGCAGTCTGCAGCCTCCTCACTCTCTGCAGACCTGGACAAAATCACAGACTGGGCAAACAAGTGGAACATGTCTTTCAATCCTGACAAATCTCACACTCTTACGATGTCTCTCCGACTGGACAACCCTCCCATCCACTTTCTGCATAATCCTCTCCAAGAAGTTCTGTCACTCAAGCTTTTGGGTCTCACTATCTGCCATGATCTTTCCTGGGAAAACCACATTTCAAATCTGGCCTCCAAAGCCAGTCGCCGACTGGGCATCCTCCGTCATGCGAAGTCCTTCCTTGGCACACCTGAGCTCCTCACCACATACAAGGCTTTCATCCGCAGCTCAATGGAATACTGCTCTCCCCTCTGGGCTGGTGCTCCTGCCTCACACCTACCTCGTCTTCACGCTGTTGAAACCAAAGCATTCAGAATCATTGGAATCTCCCACGATGACGCTAACTCCAAGGGCTTCTCACTCGCTCACCGCAGGCAGGTTGGTGGTCTTTCCGTCTTCTACCGACTCCTCTCTGGCCTTGCCCCCCCAGCTCTCTCTGGGCTCTGTCCCGCAAATATTCCTACAGGTCGCACAAGATCTGCCTGCAACCCTCTTATGGTTAAACTGCCAAAATCAAGACTCTCTGCTCACCTTCACTCCTTCATTCCTCTTTTCTCCCGCCTCTGGAACAAACTCCCTCACTCTCTTCAATCCCACTCCACCCTCCAGGTCTTTAAAACAGCTGTTCACCACCATCTCTTATCTTCCCCCATCCAAAACCTTGATCTTTTCTTCCCCCACTAATTTCACCCCAATCCACTTTTTTGAAATACCAACTTCTGTCCTGGAAGTCCTTGTGTTTTATACTTTTCCCTCCCCCCCCCCCTTCCCACGCCTCCTCCCCCCAAGCCCTCTCCCTCCCACACATCTCCCTGCTCTCAAATGTTGTGTGCTCTCAAGTGTTTGTGTGCTTCCCCTTCTCTCCCCATCTTGTCTTTCGCTCCCTCTTTTTATATATTTTGTTTGTCTGGTTGATTTGTTTGTGAAGTAAATTTCAGCTCTTTCACGAGCCTCGATTCAGTATACAAAAAAAGAAAAGAAAAAAGTATGTGTGTGTGTGTGTGTGTGTGTTTCTGTGTTTGTGCTACTGTGTGTGTGTATTTCTGTGTGTGTCTGTGTGTTTATGTGTGTGTGTGTGTTTCTGTGTGTGTGTTTGTTTGTGTGTGTGTGTGTGTGTGTGTGTGTGTGTGTGTGTTTCTGTGTGTGTGTATGTGTGTGTGTGTGTATGTGTGTGTGTGTGTGTGTGTGTTTCTGTGTGTGTGTTTCTGTGTCTGGATGTGTGCTTCTGTGTGTGTGTGTGTGTGTGTGTGTGTGTGTGTGTGTGTGTGTGTGTTTGTGTGTGTGTGTGTGTGTGTTAATGTGTGTGTTACTGAAACTGAAAGAAACTGAACGAAACTGTCAGCTGAAGACAACATGCATTTTAAGGCCATTTTCCCTGCAAGTTCGGGGGTTGGCCTTGTGGTCCCCATGACAATCTTCTCCATTTTGCCCTATTTTCTGCATCTCCCCTTGTTAACCCCCTTGCCCGCATTTCTTCTTCGACCTGTCAGCTGAAGGAGCAAAAGAATGTCATTGTCTTACACGAATGGGTTATTAAATTGCAGAAGCATAGCCTGGTACTTCGTAAGCAGTTTGTTTGTGTTTGTTTCTGTAACTCCCATGGGATAGGGTGTCACTCCACTGCATCAGTCCCGTGAAGCTGCGATCTATTTTTAAAATTCCCTCTAGATGATGGACCCAGATTGTGTCTATCATATTGCCGTCAGGAATCGATTAATTGTTACCCGGCAACACCGGTTACTTTTCCTAATACAAATAATAATAATATAGTAAATATAACCATAACACTTTAATCCCAATGTCGTGAATGCAGAGTTAATGGATTGAAGCGGTGTATGGTTCATGAATCTATTATAAGCGTTGTACGGTACTAATATCCGCAGAAGTAAGGAATTGGCCTCGGTTTTTATGTCTCCGCTGACAAAGTCGCCGGAGACATTATGTTTTCGGGTTGTCCGTCCGTTCGTTCGTACGTACGTACGTCTGTCCGTCCGTCTGTACAGGCTAAACCTCGTTTTTTCTCAGCAACCACATGTCCAATTGAAACTAAACTTTCAGGGTAGGAGTGACACCCATGCATAATGTTTTTATGATAATTGTGACGTCATAGGTCACGTGGCATGGCTGCCATCTTGGATTAAAAGCAAATAATTAAAAAATAATTTCTCGGAAACCACTGAATGGAAAAATTTTAAACTTGGCACATTGTCAAGTACTCCCAATGTGAAACAAAAGCATGATAATGATGACATCATAGGTGAAGTGGTATACCAGCCAAAAATGTTTTCATCTAATTCCTTATCCTAAAAATCTGAAATTGCATGTGCATGATCTATGACCCATTTGTTATTGAAATATTAAATTTCTGACATCATGGGTCACATGGTTTGGCAGCCATATTAGATTGAAGGAAAGTTTTCAACAATTATATCTCTGAAACCGCTCACCCTATCGATGCAAAATTTTAAAATATCATATAACAGCACTGTTGCATATAGTTTGAAAATGATTATGTCATAGGTCACGTGGTTTGGCAGCCATTTCGATAGAAAAACGAACCTTATCCAATCAACGCGAAACTTCACAAACGTGATCCCCTACCCATATATATGCAGAGTGGTGGCATCTACCCTTTGTGGGACTATGCGGAGGCATATTGGCAACACAGTCACATTGTTCTAGTGTGATAGTAATATCATTTTCGTAATAATGACAACGTAGCATTAATAAATACTAGGACGTGCCCGTACGTGGGTGCCCGTTCCTTGGTGCGGCCCAGCATCTAGTCGAGACCCAGTCACCCAGGCCGATCACCCATTCCGACCCCAAATTCCTCATCGACGATAACTAAACAATATATTATATGAATCGCACCGTACATACCTCCTTCTAGATCTTGTTCTTGTCTTGATATACTCACTCAGGCTCACTCTATCACGACTGAGTCCTCTCAGCTCCTCCAAATGGCGCCCGCTATGCCTCGAATTACTATCCGCGCACACGCTCTCACATCGGCCACGCCTACGCAACAACGTCTTCTGTGATTGGCTGGCCTACCCCGCAACCTGTTCTGTGATTAGTTTGGTAAATAAATCGCCATAGCTCGGTAACTACTTCTCCGATTAATATGAAACCTTGAAAAGGCACATCCTCAGGTCCCCAGCAATATATCTGGCAAGTTTCAAGTATATCGGACCCGTGGTTGTCGAGAAACAGCGGTCACAGACAAACACACAGACAAACACACAGACAAACACACAGACACACATACAGAGATTACTGGAATTATAGATAGATTATAGTAAATCTAATCGTAACACTAATCCCTTCGGAGTGACTGCAAAGTTACTGGAGGTTAAAATATATCTTCTTCTATATGTTGGAACCCATCTGTGGATCGGTCCCATCGGCCGATGGGTCTGACCCATCTGTGGATGCACGAGAAATGGCAATGCAGACCCATCGGCCGATTGGTCTGCGCCATCTGCGGATGTGTTGTTCACCTTGAAGGAATGTGTTGACAGAATGGTGCTCTTCAATCAGGTACACAGTCATTGGAATTACATGTGGTAGGAATTTAACAGAGATGATTTTAAAATGTTTAACAGATTAAACCACATGTCACGGACTGCTTTATAAACATTTATGACATCAATTGCTTATTTTTAGGTTCAAATAAACATACTCATCCACCATTGATGCATAGGAAACACAGATGGGTTCACCTTCAAGGTGAACAACACATCCGCAGATGGCGCAGACCCATCGGCCGATGGGTCTGCATTGTCATTTCTCGTGCATCCACAGATGGGTCAGACCCATCGGCCGATGGGACCGATCCACAGATGGGTTCCAACATATATATTAAAGTAGCAGCAGTTTTGTGTCCGGCCGTCACGTTACGTCATTATGTCTATGATGCCATTATGGCGTACGAAGGCTGACTCCACCGACCGACATTTTAATTGATATACCGTACAGGCCAAACATGTATTCGAAGCGGTTGAACATGTCGTCGAAGCAGTCGAACCTGTCATGTGTTTTTACTACATATGGACAGCTGTACGTTGCAGCGAGTAGAGTAGGAGACCCACTCGATCTGCACATCTTTGCCAACCAGAGTGAATTCCAGATAAGGAGAGGAACTGCACAAGCTGCAGGCTGACTAACCCGCAACGTTGTTTATTGTGAGATCATATAAATTCAGGAGCAGATCGAGAGTGAAACTTGGAGGGTTGATGGCTCCCAAGAAAATGTTGCTTTAAAATATTTTTTTAATGGACTAAAAAAACTTTAAACGGACTAAAATACTTTAAATGCACCTTTTATAGTTCACTAATATATACATTACAATAAAGCGCGGCGTTACGCGCGCTGCTTGCGAGTAAGGAGGAAGCGGACAAGCGGTAACTTATAAGCGTCTTTATTTCAGGAGCTCACTGTAACACTGGCGCGCTCCGGGCTGCGCGCCCGGTGTATATCATGAGGCCACACCTACCCCTCGGGCGTGGCCACCGCCCACTTGGTGCGCGAAATGATGTCACCACGCCAGTGGGCTTTTGTGTCCGCCACACGCGCCCCCCCAGAATTCCCGCGCACCTGGAGGGCCAGTTTGCGGGGCAGATGAATGACCCGGCCGAAGCGCCCCCTGGCGATCGGCGGCGTCCGGGGTGCAGGGATGCCAGGTGGGATGCCCCTGGCTGCCCCTGGGATGGGTGCAGGACCGGGGGGCGGTGGGGCTGGGCGGTGCCGGGGGGCCGCCCGCAGGGGGGCGGCCCCGACGTGGGGGTCGGGCCACTGGCGGTGGATGGTCCACGTCGAGGTGGGCCGGCTTGAGGCGGTCTACCGAAACGCGGTCAGGAGTACCGCCGATGTCCAGGGTGAAATGCTTCGCCCCGGTCTCCAGCACGCGGAAAGGCCCGTCATACGGGGGCCGCAGTGGTGTCTGGTGGGCATCGTGGCAGACGAAGACGTACTCCGCCGTGCGAAGCTCTGGGGCGACGTGCGTCGGTGGGTGCCCGTGGCATGCCGTTGGCACCGGGGCAAACCTCTGGGCGGTCTCTTGCAGAGCGGAGCGCTGCTGTGCCGCGGACCATGGTGCCGTGGAGTCGGGGAGGAACTCGCCCGGCACCCGCAGCGGTTGCCCGAAGACCAACTCCGCCGCGGATGCGCGCAGGTCCTCCTTGGGCGCCGTCCGGAGGCCCAGCAGGACCCAGGGGAGCCTGTCGACCCAGCCGCCGTCGCGGAGGGTGGCCCGGAGCGCGGCCTTCAATGAGCGGTGAAATCGCTCACACAGGCCGTTAGCCTGGGGGTGGTAGGCCGTGGTTCAGTGCAGCCGGACCCCGAGCCCCTGCGCGACCGCGCCCCAGAGCTCCGAGGTGAACTAGGGGCCGCGGTCGGACGAGATGTCTGAGGGGGCGCCGAACCGGGCGACCCAGGTGGCGATGAAAGCCTGCGCGACATCGGCCGCCGTTGTCGACGCCAAGGGCACAGCCTCCGGCCACAGGGTGGTGCGGTCCACCATGGTGAGGACGTAGGTGAAACCCCGCGAGGGGGGCAGAGGTCCCACCAGGTCCACGTGGACGTGGTCAAACCGGCGTTCCGGCACCGTGAACGGGGCCAACGGGGCCTGGGTGTGCCGGTGCACCTTGGCGCGCTGGAACGCGAGGCACGTCCTGGCCCAGCCGCGGACAGCCTTCCGGAGGCCATGCCAGACGAACTTGTCGGCGATCAGCCTTTGGGAAGCCCTCGCGCCCGGGTGGGACAGGCCGTGGATGGCGTCAAACACCTGGCGCTGCCAGCCTGCGGGCACGATGGGGCGAGGACGCCCGAGGGAGACGTCGCACAAGAGGGCCGCGCCCGCGCCGTCGAACGGCACCTCGGTGACGCGGAGGCCCGTGACGGCGGTCCGCAAGGCCTGGACGTCGGGGTCAGCGGCCTGGTCCGCTGCCATCTGGGCATAGTCGATGCCGAGGTGGACTGCGTGGGCGACGGCCCGGGAAAGGCAATCCGCCACCGGGTTGTCCTTCCCCGCAACGTGCTGGATGTCCGTCGTGTACTCGGACACGGCCGAGAGGTGACGCTGCTGCCGGGCCGACCACGGCTCGGTGACCTTGCCCATCGCGAAGATCAGCGGCTTGTGGTCGACGAAGGCAGTGAACGCACGGCCCTCGAGCAGATGGCGGAAGTGCCTGACCGCCAAGTGAAGCCCGAGCAACTCGCGGTCGAAGGTACTGTAATGGCGTTCGGGCGGGCGAAGCTGCCGGCTAAAGAACGCCAGCGGTTGCCAAGCTCCACGCACCCATTGCTCGTGCACCGCGCCCACCGCGTAGTCCGAGGCATCGGTGGTGAGGGCGATCGGTGCATCGGGCGCCGGGTGCGCGAGCATGGTGGCTTTCGCCAAGGCGAGCTTCGCGCCCGTGAACGCCGTGTCCATCTGCTCGGTCCAGGTAACGTCGCCTTTGCCCGGCTTACCTCGGAGAGCTTCGTGCAGGGGGCGCAGGAGCTGGGCGATACGGGGCAGGAACCGATGGTAAAAGTTCACCATGCCCAGGAACTCCTGCAGCCCTCTGATCGTGCGGGGGCACGGAAACCCCTTCACCGCCTCCACCTTGGCCGGCAGGGGGACGGCTCCGTGCCTGGTGACACGGTGCCCCAGAAAATCGATTATGGCGGTGCCGAACCGGCACTTTGCGGGGTTCACAATCAGGCCATGCTGGCCCAGGCGTTCGAAGAGCGTGCGGAGGTGGCGTAGGTGCTCTTCGTGGGACGCGCTGGCGACGAGGATATCGTCCAGGTAGACGTAGACAAAATCCAAGTCGCGCAGGACGCTGTCCATCAGTCGCTGGAACGCCTGAGCCGCATTCTTCAGACTGAAGGGCATGCACAGGAACTCGAAGAGTCCGAATGGCGTGATGACCGCCATCCTCCGGACGTCCTCCGGCCTGACGGGGACCTGATGGTAGCCGCGTATGAGGTCCACCTTCGAGAAGAAGGACCTGCCCGCCAAACGGGCGGAAAAGTCCTGAATGTGGGGGACGGGGTAGCGGTCGGGAGTCGTGGCGTCATTGAGACGGCGATAGTCCCCGCACGGTCGCCATCCCCCGCCGGGCTTCGGCACGATGTGCAGCGGCGACGCCCAAGCGCTCTCTGAGCGCCGAACGATGCCGAGTCGCTCCAGGGTAGGGAACACCGCTTTTGCCACGCCAGCTTCGTCGGCTCGAGGCGGCGTGCCCGGGCGTAGACCGGTGGCCCGACGGTGGGGATGTGATGGGCCACCCTGTGCTTGACGGCCCCCGCCGAGAAGGTGGGCCACGTGAGGGCCGGGAAGCCGGCGAGGAGGCGGGTGAATGCGTCCGCTGCCGGAAGCGTACAGACCAACGTGGCCGGAACCGAACCGTTCGGCAAGCCGCTTGGCAAGCCGCTCGTTGAGCTGGGCAACGCACAAGCGAGCGAGCTGAACGTCTCGACCTGGACAAGACGTCTGCGCTTGACGTCGACCAGGAGCCCATTAGCGCACAGGAAGTCCGCGCCAAGCAGTGCCATGGGCACGTCGGCGGTGACGAACGTCCATCGGAAAACCTGCCCTCCGAACCGCAGAGAGAGGCAGCATTTTCCGTACGTACGGATGGGCGTCCCATTCGCGGCAAGCAGCGCGGGGCCCCCACCCACGGCGTGCTTGTCTGACGTGCCGGGGGGAACGACACTCACCTGCGCTCCCGTGTCGCACAGGTAACGGCGCCCGGAGAAGGTGTCCGTTATGAACAGCAGGCTGCTCGAACGGCCGGCGCTCATCGCCACTATTGAGCGCCGGCCCGGGCGTTTTCCGACCTGTTGAAGGAGCATGGCGGATGACACTGCCGAGCTTCGTGGCCGAACTTGGCGTGGAACCAGCACCAGGTGGTGGAGCTGGAGGAGCGCGGCTGGCTCCGCCAGGCCGGTGGAGTTGGCGGGTTTCCCCGCGGTGGCGGTTTTCGCCGCGGCGGTGGGCGGGGCGTGGCGGCGGTCACGAGGTGCGTATCAGCATGCTGCGTATGCTGTATAAGCTGATGCTGTGGAACAGCAGCATCAGCAGCATCAGCAGCATCAGCCTCGAGGGCCGTGACGGCCACGCCGACTCTCGCCCGCGTGTCCGAAGCGGCGAAGTACCTGTCCGCCTCGGCTGCCAATGCTCGGGGTTCCGTTAGCCCGGTCCCGGCCAACGCGAGGCGAACCTGCGCTGGAAGTTGGCGACGGAAAAGCGCCCGGAATAGAGAACCGGGGGCTTCGTCGCCCAACAGTGACAGCATATGGTCCATTCGGACCGACGGGCGCGTGTCACCGAGCTCGGGGAGATCCAGGAGGCGGTCGGCCCGTGCGTCGTCCGTGAGGCCGAACGTGGCTAGGAGTAGCCGCTTGAGTGCCTCGTACTTGTGGCCGTCCGGTGGGTGGCGAAGGACGGACACAACTCGAGTGGCCGTGCCGGGCCCGAGGGAGGCGACGACGTGGCAATAGCGCGTGTCATCGCCGGTGAGGCGCCGAAGCTGAAATTGGGCTTCGGCCTGGACGAACCAGACTTCGGCCTGAGCCTCCCAAAATTCGGGAAGTTTGATGAGGTTGGCCATGGCAATGGCGTCGCGTGTGGAAGGATCGCTCCGGCAGATCCAACGTCGAGGGGGTCACCAGTAAAGCGCGGCGTTACGCGCGCTGCTTGCGAGCAAGGAGGAAGCGGACAAGCGGTAACTTATAAGCGTCTTTATTTCAGGAGCTCACTGTAACACTGGCGCGCTCCGGGCTGCACGCCCGGTGTATATCATGAGGCCACGCCTACCCCTCGGGCGTGGCCACCGCCCACTTGGTGCGCGGAATGATGTCACCACGCCAGTGGGCTTTTGTGTCCGCCACAACAACAAACTTAGGCTATATGTAAAAATAGAATTACATGGGGTCGGCTATACAGTATGTAATATGTATATGCTATATGTAATATGTATATGCAATATGTAACATGTACAGTCACGTGAAAAAGTAAGTACACCCCGACATTTATCACTTCTTCAAATACCTAAAATTAGAATCAGGTGCACCAGCTCAGGTGCAAATGATTAGAACATCGTTAGAGAGGATCTTGGAGGAACGTGTCTTATTTAAACCTCAGACATTTAGTTTGGTTTGCTCTTTGTTGTTGAAGTGTGCGGCGTCGACATGCCTAGATCAAAAGAGCTCTCTGAGGCCTTCAGAAAGAAGGTTATAGATGTGTACGAGTCTGGGAAGGGATTTAAAAAGATCTCCAAACAATTTGAAATCAATCATTCGACTGTCCGGAAGATCATCTACAAGTGGAGAAGATTCCAAACAACTGCCAACTTGTTCAAGCCAGGCCACCCCAGCAAGTTCAGCCCGAGAGCAGACCGCAAGATGCTGAAAGAAGTGTCTAAGAACCCCAGAATGTCATCACGGGACCTACAGGTAGCTCTTGCCACTGTTGATGTCAAAGTGCACGAGTCTACCATTAGAAAGAGGCTGCACAAATTTGATCTACATGGGAGGTGTGCCAGGAGGAAACCTTTGCTGTCCAGAAAGAACATCAGGGCAAGACTAAAGTTTGCCAATGAACACCTTGGCAAAGACCAGCACTTCTCGAACAATGTACTCTGGACAGATGAGTCAAAGGTAGAGCTATTTGGCCACAGTACCAGAAGACATGTTTGGCGAAAACCAAAGACAGCATTTGACCACATGAACCTGATACCAACTGTAAAGCATGGTGGTGGAAATATTATGGTTTGGGGCAGCTTTGCTGCATCAGGGCCTGGGCAGCTCACCATCATAGAATCCACTATGAATTCTTCATTGTACCAGAGGGTGCTTGAGGATAATGTGAGGCCATCTGTCGGAAAGTTGAAGCTCAACCAAAGGTGGACCTTGCAGCATGACAATGACCCTAAACATACCAGTAAATCCACCAAGGAATGGCTGAAAAGAAAGAAATGGAGGGTTCTGGAATGGCCAAGTCAAAGCCCGGATCTAAATCCCATCGAGATGTTGTGGGGGGATTTGAAACGAGCTGTGCAAGCAAGAAACCCCTCAAACATCGCACAGCTGAAAGCATTCTGCACGGAGGAGTGGGCAAAAATTTCTCCCAGTCGATGTCAGAGACTGGTAGACAGTTATAAGAAACGCCTACTTGAGGTTGTTTCTGCCAAAGTGGGCAATACCACCTATTCGAGCCAAGGGTGTACCTACTTTTTCCACATGCGAAATTTGCATTGATGTTTATTTAAATTATACAATAGACTACAAAATGTAAATGTTTCATGATATTTGTTATATTATATCACCTTTATCTCTCAATATTGTTGAAATGAAGATCAAATAGCTGTATGTTGAAATATGTTGAAAAAGTCAAAACTTTACATGGGGTGTAATTTTTCACGTGACTGTATATGTCTATTGGGGTATGTTTACACCTAGTAAGCAATAGGTACAAAATAAATAGAAGAAGTTTTATGATTATCGGCAAGCATCAACAACCTCCTGCTTGGTATTGTGGGGGTTTTTTTCGAACGCGTTTGCAGTTTTTTACTTAAATTTTCATTTCTGAACGCTTTTTCCTTTTTTCATTTACGGACATTATTGTCATGTTCATTTCACAGTTTACAGTTATAGAAATTAAAATTTTGAAATGCTACATATCGATTCTGATTTTTTTTTTCAGACGTGTTTACGGTTGTTTTACATAAATTTTCATTGAGATTTTTATTTCAGAGTTTACACTTATATAAATTACAATTTTCAAATGCTAGATATAAATTGAAGTTTTTATTTCACAATTTACAGTTATAGAAATTATAATTTTTAAATGCTTCATATCAATTGAGTTTTTTTTTAACGGACACTTTAATGTTTTTCCGACGATGGTTTTGTGATTTGTTTTTTCCCCCCGGGATATTGTCTTCAAGTTGCATAAGTATGCAAAATTTCAAATTCTTAGCCCGGCTCGAAAGTTCTAAACATTTATATCGGTGAGCGCGAGTCATTTAATTGCTAGAAAGAGGTTTATATATTGGATGAATAAATCAATAGTTGGTGATTAGAATGAGCTCCTTATTTAAGAGTTTACAGCTTTAGTAATTTGGTCGAGCGAAGCAATGTCGAGGTCGTTTATTCCTGATCGTGAAACACCCTGCAACCAATTCCTGCATATCCTCTATCTCTCTCGTTGACGTTCATTCATTCCTTTGCTTATTGTGTCCAAGAGTTTCCCCACTGTTCCACTGTCAGTTCATACCATTCGTCACCTTGCTCTTCCGCAATCCTCCATTTTGTAAAGAAAATAACAAGGCACAGCTTGTGCAATTTCAGTAAATTTCCATGCAGTCCCTGTGGAGGTGCCAAGTCTTGTCCAAGTTTGGCCAAAACACACCTGACGTCATCACAAATGACATCACAAATCATAGATCCATTTATTTATTTATTTATTTGTATGTATGCAGCCTGTGGCTGATTGTCTGCATCACTTTCTGAGGGCGCGGCTGTGCCACTGATTTAGTGCCCCTTTACCAGCTGGCCGGTACTCATTTTGCCAACCTCAGAAGGATGACAGGCTGAGTCGACCCACCTGGTGTTAATTCAACAGGGCGACAGGGGCTTGAACTCAAGACCTCTAGGATGAAGCCAACACCAGGCTTGTATATCCATAATTACAACAGTGAGGTTCGCTTGCTACTTGTTAACATGATTGTGGTTGTGGGTAACACATGGCTAAGGTTCAAATTTGGACATCAAATTTTGTGAAAACTCAGGGAATTTATATAATTATAATTTATTTGGCTTGCTTGCTACCCTCGCCAGAGGATAGGATATTGCATTTGAGTCTTTGTTACTTGGCAAAAAAAAAAAAGTTTTTGCAAGTATGTTGATCACTCCGGTGTGTGTGTGTGTGTGTGTGTGTGTGTGTGTGTGTGTGTGTGTGTGTGTGTGTGTGTGTGTGTGTGTTTGTCTGTCCATTCACTTATACTTGCCTACAGGTCACAATTGTAAACCGATCTTCACGATACTTCACCAAATGTTAGAGTTTGTTGTCCGACAAAATCGTACATATTTTTGAGGTCAAAAGGTCAACAAAGGGCAAAGGTCAACCTATTTTTTTCAAATTTCTAAACTTCTCAATTTTCATCTGATTCACTTGAAATTTGAATGGCATTTTCATATCAGCGAACTGAATTCAACTAACAACTATTTTTGAGATCAACATTGGCCAAATGGTCAACATAGGCCAAAGGTCTTTTTAACATAGGCCATTTATTTTGTGTGATAAATGTTAGCTCTTTCATGAGCCTCGATCCTGGGGAAAAAAAAAAAAAAGGTCAAGCACTTTTTCTCAAATTTCTAAAATCCTCAATTTTCATCCGATTGACTTGAAATTTGAATAGGATTTACATATCAGCTTACTGAATTCAACTACCAACTATTTTGCCGCTGTTACATGTTACCTCCCCAAACTCCGGTTGCAGTGTCCCACAGAGTCTCGAGAGGGAATGCGGCAGAAAGATTTGTTATTTCGAGTGCTCTAATAAACCATGGTAAAACCACACCAATGCATTGTGTGGAACAAAACAAGTAATTGTATTAAGAACTCTCACATATACAATAATAACACTCTTAAAGAAAGTACCATGAAAATATCGCTTGCATCAAATGAACACTACATATGATCGTACCATCATTCCCCAATGCTCTCAAAGCAATAAACTGACGATACGCCAAACGTGAGTGGAATGTAACATTCCCCAAAGTCGGTGCACGAATCCCCACGCTGGGTGAAGGTCGAAGTCGTGCAGAACGACAAGAACAGGCAGGTATCGGCGCGGCTGCGAACGAGGAGTTATGAGGTGAGAGGTCGATATGGGAATTGAGCCGATATGGGAACCAACGGCGATCCACACAATGATGTCGATATGGTATTCCCAACGACAAAACATGAAGCACCAGGCAGTCGACCTCTTCGAGGAAAAAATGGTCGATCGGCCTGTAATGGAGGCTCTTGCTTTCCCGCCAACACTAGCTCACGCTTGGTAATAAAACCTGAGACGCATGTTTAATTGCAATCGCAATATAAGGATGATGTCGCAGACAATCCCTTTCATGGGAAGCCTCAACTCATTCGGGACCAATATCAAGAAAGTCCGCTCGCAGCCTCGATGTGACTCACGGCTGTATCTCTCATGGGTGTCTCCTCTCCCTCTGATCTCCTCTGCCGGTTTCTTTGCCGCGTTTTCCTTTTTCTTTCACAAACATTTATTTTTACCTTTTATTGGTCATCTCCTTTTCACACAGAAATGTTACCAACAATATTATCTGAAACTAAAAATCCGTCAAGTATATAATATCAACGAAGGTGGAAGTGACGAAGCCATTACACCACCATCTTGGAAAAAACCCGAAAAACTTTGCACCTCTATATCTCCGAAAAAAAATTAATAGAAAATAAAATCATAGAAAAATTGAGACATGGCTCATTGTAAAATGTAAAGAACTCTCCATGGGGAATAAAATATGTTAATGATGATGTCATAGGTGCCTCCATTTATCCACCTCATACGTCATAATTCGACAAGTACAAAACTTCATCCGATCAAGATGAAATTTATTGAGCATTATTAGGGATAAATTAGTGGAGAACAAAAAATGATGACGTCATCGGCCATGTGGTTCGGCCGCCATATTTGTTTTAGCACAAATGCCTTAAAACCACTGAAAACCCATCCTGGCAAGTCTGCAATCTCTGATTGCTCTTTCTAGTTTGTTCATTGTGTACATAATCTAGGCTCATGAAAGAGTGAGGAGACAACTCGGGCTCGCATAAAGGCAACGTACTGACAATGGGGAAAAAGACACGTTACGCAAGGGACGAAACAAACAGGCAAGGAGCATGGAAAGAAAGACCATAAACTACAAGAGTTGAATTTAGTAAGATTCATTGGGGTAGGAAAGATTATGGCAAGGGGTGGGGGATGACATGACATTTTTGTGTATGTAACACTTACTTTAAGCACCGGAGGCAGGAATGGGATTGAAAAGGCCTCTGGAGGGCAAATTCACAAAATGGTGAAAAGAGGAATAAGAGTGGAGGTGTGTTTCAGGTCGGAATGTGGGAGTTTAACCAGGAGTCAATTAGTCGGAGGAAAATGTGTATCCTGGAGAAACCAGAGAGGGTCATGGGGTTGACGGAGCGATACCAGATGAAAGGTGGTAAAATAACAAAGATGGCACCTGACCTGGCACTGATGTGAGAGCAACAATTGTTATGGTTTGGCATCCTCGTGGGAGATGTGACGTCTGTTTTGAAGGATATTTGGCACATTCTCATTGCTTTCTCATATAATCAAGGGTGATTCAAATTTCACTTGGACATTTCGTATCTTGAAAATTAGAGTAATGCAGCAGATAAATATTTTTCAAGAGGATTTGTTGTTGTAGCAATTATTGAAGCATGACCCATAATCACACGTTTTCTGCTTCAGTGCGCACGTTGGAAATCAACATGGCGGCTTATTAGATAACAAAGAGTGTGACAAACGAATGATTATGAAATTACTGTTCAATGAAAGCATCAACGCTGTTAAAATTTACTGGCAATTACAGTATGTCGGTGACGGTTGCTTGTCAAGGACGTGAATATTAGAGGATGAATGGAGTGGGTTGGTACTGGCGTTGGTACCTGAAGGACAAGCAGATTTTGATGAACGACGCCATTAAAAATGATCGCTGTGTCCACATCCTAAAGAATTATACACTGAAGGAATAGGAAGGAAAGCTTCTACTCCGATGGGACATTCATGGCCCAAAGATGGAAAACACCTTCAAAAGTAATGTATTGTTTTTGCAAAATACATAATTAAGCTTAGATGAACATAAACAAAAAACTAAACCAAATTTTAAGGACCTCATATATATATATACATACACACACACACACACACACACACACACACACAGTGCGTATCAAAAAAAGGTAATCCGAATCCAAGGGGTTAATATGCAAAGGTTATTTATTTTGACAATTTACATGTGGTTTACTAATTAAGAGGAGGAGCCCAGTGTGTACCCTGGATAAGAATAGGTACGCCGTATCCCTGCGTGTCGTAAGAGGCGACTAAGAGGGTTGGCGTCAGGAAGGGCATCCGGCCATAAAAAAAAAACATTGCCTCAAAAAGAGAACCATGACAATTACAACTACATGTGGGCAGGGTACAGCCCGAAGTGGAGATCGGTTTCTGAGGTTTGGGACATGGAATGTAGGGACAATGACAGGGAGATCAGGAGAAGTGGTGGAAGTATTGGTCAGAAGAAGAGTGGACATATGTTGTGTGCAAGAGACGAGATGGAAGGGAAGTGGTGTGAGAATGGTGAAAGGTAGGCAGGGACAGAAATACAAGTTTGTGTGGCAAGGGTGCCCGGAGGGCGTGAATGGTGTTGGTGTCCTGTTTTCTGAGGAGTTTGTAGACAGTGTGGTGAGTGTGACTAGAGTGAGTGATAGGTTGATGATGGTGAAAATGATGATTGCAAAGCTCTTGGTGAACGTCATCTCGGGATATGCTCCGCAGGTTGGTCGAAGCGATGAAGAGAAGGACAAGTTCTGGTGTGCGATAGAGAAGCTGATGGAAAACGTGAAAGATAAGGAAGTTGTTGTGGTAGGAGGAGACCTAAATGGACATGTGGGAAGGAGTATGGATGGTTTTGACGGAGTTAATGGGGGTTACGGATATAGTGTGAGAAATGGAGAAGGTGAAAGGATTTTGGAGTTTGCTGATGGGGCTGATTTGTTGATTTGTAATACTCAGTTCAAGAAAGAGGATAATAAGCTTGTTACATACACGTCAGGTGGGTCGACGACAACCGTTGACTACCTGATGGTGCGTAGGCGAGATAGGGGGCACCTCCGGGACACAAAGGTGATCCCGGGGGAGGAGGCTGTTTCACAGCACCACTTGGTTGTCTGCGACGTAAGGGTGAAAGGTGTGAGGAGAGCTCGGCGGGTGAAGTACCAACCGAGAATGAAGGTGTGGAGGTTGAAAGAGGTGACAGTAAGGGAGGCATTAAAAGAGAGGCTGAGTAGGGTCGAGGATGATGTGGTTGAGCTTGAAAGTGGTTGGATGTCAATGAAAGCTAGTCTGTTGGGAGCCGTTGGTGAGGTATGTGGATGGACAAAAGGACCACCGAGGCACTCGGAAACATGGTGGTGGGATGATGAAGTTGGAAAGAGGATTGACGAGAAGAGGAAGAAGTTCAAGGAGTGGCAGAAGGCGAAGGGTACGGGAGCAGAAACAGCAGAGCATGAAAGTTATAAGGCAGCCAGGAAGGCTGCAAAGAAAGAGGTAGCAAAGGCGCAGGACGCATGTAGGAAAATGTTCGGAGAACGCTTGGATTCGGAAGAGGGTCAGAAAGCAGTATTCAGGATTGCAAAGCAGATAGCAAAAGAGAGGTGTGATGTGATGGGGGTGAGTTGCTTGAAGGATGAAGTGGGACAAATCGTTGTCGACCCAGATGGAATTAAAGGAAGATGGAAAAGATATATGGAAATGCTGTTGAATACAGAGAATGAATGGGATGGCAACATAGAGAGTAACCCAGTGTTAGGACTGGCAGAGAAGATAACTGAGAAGGAAGTTGAGGAAGCGATAAAAGCAATGAAGAGTAGAAAAGCAGGAGGGCCGACGGGAGTTGTGGGAGATATGTTGAAGGTAGCAGGAAGTTGGGGTGTGAAGAGAATGACAGAGATCTGTAATCTGGTGGTGAAAGAAGGCCGCATTCCAGTGGCTTGGGAACTGAGTACCCTCGTCCTTCTATACAAGGGGAAAGGTGACCCTCTGGAGTGTGGCTCGTACCGAGCGATAAAGTTATTGGAGCATGGAATGAAGGTATTGGAAAGGGTGTTGGAGAGGAGGATAAGGAAGAAAGTGAAGATCGACGAAATGCAGTTTGGATTCATGCCAGGAAGAGGAACGACAGACGCGCTTTTCATTGTGAGGCAGTTGCAGGAGAAGTACATGGAGAAGAGGAAGAAGTTGTTTCTTGGGTTTGTTGATCTGGAGAAAGCATTCGATCGGGTTCCACGCAAAGTATTGACATGGGCATTGAGGAAGTTAGGAGTGGAGGAATGGTTGATCAGAGTAGTGATGGCAATGTACAAAAGAGCGCGCACAGCTGTAAGGACGAAGGACGGGAACAGTGGTGAGTTTGAGGTGAAGGTGGGAGTGCATCAGGGGTCGGTACTAAGTCCACTACTATTTGTAGCTGTGATGGAGCTGCTGGCTCAGAACGTAAAGGAGGGTTTACCGTGGGAGTTGTTGTATGCAGATGATCTGGTGTTGATTGCGGAAAGTATGGATGGACTGAAGGAAAAGATGAACACGTGGAAGGAATGTATGGAGACAAAAGGTCTGAAGGTGAATATCGGAAAGACGAAGGTGATGGCAAGTGGTAAAGCATGTGGTGAGGTGGAAAGAACTGGGAAGTGGCCCTGTGCTGTGTGTAGGAGTGAACTCGGAGTGAACTCCATTCAGTGTACAATGTGCGCTGAGTGGGTTCATCAAAAATGTAGTGGTCTGAGAGGGTCATTAACCAGTGTGGCAGCTACATTCAAATGTAAGGTGTGCACAGAGGGAGCTGCAGATGGAGGAAATGTTGAGTTGGATCTTGGAGATGGCGTGAAGCTGGAAGGTGTGAAAACATTTTGCTACCTCGGAGACATGCTGAATGGAGAAGGTGGATCAGACTCGGCAACGGTTGCTCGAGTGAGATGTGCATGGAAGAAGTTTCGGGAATTGAGTGGCGTGCTGATGATGAGGGGAGTGTCGTTGAAGCTGAAGGGAAAGGTGTATGCTGCATGTGTGAGAAGTGTTATGATTTATGGGAGCGAGACATGGGTAATGAACGTAGAGCAGCAATGAAGGTTGGAAAGGGTGGAAATGCGAATGGTTCGACGGATGTGCGGAGTATCGTTGAGAGAGAGGAAGACAAATGATGAATTGCGAAAGATGATGGGAATAGAGCCTGTGATTGATGCTGTGAAGAGGAACAGGTTGAGATGGTTTGGTCATGTGTTGAGGAAGGATGAAATTGACTGGTTGAGAAGAGTGATGGAAATGAATGTAGAAGGAAGTAGAAGACGGGGAAGACCGAGAAAGACTTGGCTAAAGATGTTGGAAGAAGAAATGCGGGCAAGGGGGTTAACAAGGAGAGATGCAGAAAATAGGGCAAAATGGAGAAGATTGTCATGGGGACCGCAAGGCTAACCCCCGCTCTAGCAGGGAAAATGGCCTTTAAAATGCATGTTGTTGTTGTTGTTACTAATTAAGAGGAGATCCTCAGCTTTCCATTGACACCTTCCATGCATCATTGCTGTCACACATGACCGAGTGCATGTTCATTGAAAATGACAAGTTCAAATAGCATTTTTACAAGTTTGGCTAATCGATGCAAGTCAGGATAATTGATGCAAAATGAACGTCAGATGTGAACTTTTCTCAGGAATGATTGGCCTTTATGCACCCACACCTTCAACATGTCCACCTCCCCTTTCAACACAAAGCTCACAGCGGCGGAGCATGCCCTGAACTGCTCGTCTCACCATAGCCGGGTCATTGCGCAAAGCATCCACTTCATGTCGAATACGGCCCTGCAATTCGTCAAGATCACGGGGAGGAGTTACAAACACCTTGTTCTTTAAATGTCCCCAAAGGAAATAATCACATGGTGTGAGGTCAGGTGATCTTGGCGGCCATTCCACTGCATGGTTGAGGGCGATGACTCGGTCTCCAAAGAGTTCCCTCAGTCGATCTCGGACGGCGATAAGACGATGTGCTGGGGCGCCGTCTTGGGCCCACCAGAGATATCTGAAGACACCACGAACCTGTCGCTCAAAGTTCTCCTCCAGCTGCGGTAAAACGTCATCATTGATCATCTGCAGATACCTGTTACCATTGACATTCCTTTGAAAGAAAAATGGTCCGATCACCTGACCACTTCCACAAAGTCCCAACCAAACAGCCCACTTTTGTCGATTCATGTTGGTGTCAAAATTAAATTCCGGGGGTTGTCCTGTCGGTGCATATTCAAGAACATTATGGGTATTGACCTTGCCATCCATGGCGAAAGCAGCTACGTCGCCGATAACGAGATACTGCAGGAAATTGACATCTGTTTTGCAACGTGCTATCAACCATCTGGCAAGCACCAGCTTCCTGGCAAAATCCCCTGGCGTAAGTTGATGTCGGATGTGAATCCGATATGGATGTTGGTGGAGGTCCAGTCTTGTGATTCGGTTGAATGTTGCCGAAGGCAATCCCGTCCCATTTTGTCTTGCGCTGGTATCCCTAGGATGCTCCAAAACTTGCTGCCTTATTGCTGCAATGTTCATTTCCGATCGCCCAGTGCGCCTCCTACCAGAATTCTCCTTGTTGCGGTTGAGGCTAGTGCCATGCTCTTGGTATTTTCTAACATTCGCCCAGATGGTTTTGGCTGCTGGAGGCTCCCGTTCTGGGAAACGTTCCCTGAACGCATCACGAGTTCACTGCAAACTTCCAGTTTGGTGAAAGGTTGTAACCACGAAGGTCCGCTGTTCAGTCGTAAGTTGAACCATCTTTTCAATGACTCAGACTGTCTCTGAACCCATACACTGTAGGCCCATCTTAAATACCCATCTTAAACAAAGGATGATGCAACCGACGATTACCAGACCAGCTTAACAATTATACATAATCAACTTGGCAGTCGACAAGTAATGCGTCCATTTCAAACTGTCTTGCATCGATTAGCCAAACTTGTAAAAATGCGATTTGAACTTGTCATTTTCAATGAACATGTACTCGGTCATGTGTGACAGCAATGATGCATGAAAGGCATCAATGGAAAGCTGAGGATCTCCTCATAATTGGTAAATCACATGTAAATTGTCAAATTAAATAACCTTTACATATTAACCCCTTGAATTCGGATTACCTTTTTTTTGATACGCACTGTATAGTGAGAGACTGACAGTTAACATGATTGTGTGGATAACCGATAACACAATTGTGTGTCATTGTGTGTGACAGTTAACATGATTGTGGATATATACTCGTATATTCATATAGAAAAAGTTTGTTAACCCTTTGGAATTTTCTGTATTTCTGAAATTTAATCTAAAATGTGATCAGGTCTTCATCTAAGTCCTAATAATTGATGAAGAGAACCTGATTTAATAAATAACACCAAAAAAATCTACTTTTATTTATTTATTGAGTAAAATGATGACATTCCATTTCTTTGTCAGAATGAGTGTGTGAACCTTTACATTCCGTAACTGGTAGCAGCAGTAACTTCAACCCTTGAGCAGCAGTAACTTCAACCCTTGAGCAGCAGTAACTTCAACCAAACGTTTCCACAACTATCAGGGATGCCTCTTCGTGGTGGTTGTACCCCCAATGTTTAGCTCTTTCACGAGCCTCGACTCTGTAAACAAAAAAAAAAGAGAAAAAAAGTAATTTGGGGACCAAACCTTCCCCATTCTTCCCTGCTGCCCGGATTGGTCAGGGCAGCGCGGTCACGGTCAGAGTGCCGATCAGTCCCCATAGACCAGCCCTTTCCCTCTTGTCTCTCTCTCTCTCTCTTTCTCTAAATCTATAACTCTGTTGTGGCTCTGACTTTGTGAAGGTAGGGGCACACCATCCTGGATGTGGGGAATCTCTGGGTTGTTCCTGCGAGATTGATCGGCTGGCTCCGTGCCGCGGGCTTCTTCGAGAAAACTGTCCGGGGATATACAAAAACAACAACAACAACAACAACAACAACAACAACAACAAAGCGTTTCCTTTAACTTTTGATCAGTCCTGCACATCGGATTGGAGGAATTTGGACCCATTCCTCCTTACATAACTGCTTAAACTCAGAGATATTTTTGGTTTTCTTACATGAACTGCTCAACTTCAGGTACTGCCACAATAATTCAATTGGGTTAAGGTCTGGACTTTGACTTGGCCATTCCAAAACGCAAAAACTTTTCTGCTTCAGCCATTCAATTGTATATTTACTTGTGTGCTTCGGATTGTTGTCTTGCTGCATGATCCACTTCCTGTGAAGCTTCAGCTCACGCACGGATGCCCTTATATTCTCCTGTTGGATTTGCTGGTACAATCCGGAATTAATGGTTCCGTCAATGATGGCAAGCCGTCCAGGTCCCGAGGCAGCAAAGCAGCCCCAAACCATGATACTCCCACCACCATGCTTCATGGTTGGGATGTTGGAATGCAGTGTTTGGTTTTCTCCAAACTTAGCATCTCTCATTTAAGCCAAAAAGTTCCACTTCCGCTCTCTTTATCAATTACTAGCAGAAGTACCCGGCATTGCCGGGCGGGGGAGGGGAGGGAAACGGGGGGAGGGGGAAGGGGAGGGGAATGGGGGGGGGGGAGGGGAGGAGAGGGGAGGGGGGAGAGGGGGAGGGGGGGGAAGGGGAGGGGAATGGGGGGAGGGGAGGAGAGGGGAGAGGGGGAGGGGGAGGGAAGGGGAGAGGAGGGGGAGGGTGGAGGGAGAGGGGGGAGGTGGGGAAGGGGGAGGGTAAGGGGGGAAGGGGAGGGTGAAAGGGGAGGGGGTAGGGTGGAGGGGGGAGGGGAGGGGAGGGAGAAGGGGGAGGGAAGGAAGGGGAGGGCCAGTCAACAATGACGTTGCAGTTCTCATGGTAGGAGAGCAGCACAACAATCGCGACATCATCCAGCATCTTCGCGACAACAGCACGAAGCGGATTTTGGAGACTCTCACCGATCCTGTGACCCACGCCCTCCAGTACCGCGTTGCCGGGCGGGGGAAGGGAGACCCGTACATTCTCAACCCGTACATTCGCCCTCTTGACTCAAGCTTACTCGGACAAAAGCCTCGCTCAAATTACACCGTGAAGGCCCAATGGCCATGTCTATGCCACAAATCAAGTACATGAGCGAGTCTGGCGCACTGAATTGAAAATATATAGAACGCTCATCCTCCGTGAAAAGTGTAGCCACCGTGTCGCCATCTTGGTCAGCACGACTCGACCAACTCGCTTCGCAGATCTCGTTTGTTTTGAACGTGTCCCAGATTTTAAAAGCCAGACAACTGTTAAAATGCCATTTTGTGCGGCAATAAACTGCTCCAATCGGTTACGGAAGGGTTGTGGAAAGACGTTTCACAGCTGTTTCAAAGACGTTTAATTCATATCGCACAAAATCGACACAAAACACGATCAAACAAAAGGTGAAAAAACGCAATCGCTTTTCGCTCTGAATTACGTGCAAACGTGTGACCGAAATCACCATCGCCCAGCATCGAGTGCCAACCAAGATGGCGCCCGGTAGCTGCATCTCCACCTATCTGGTGTGAATGGCAATGGTCATACTTTTTATGTCTATTCATTACGTACAATAAAAATGTACCTTTTCACCCTTTAGACTGCTGAGACCCCTTGGACCTTTGAAGACTTAATGATCCTTAAGACCTAAAAGTTCCCAAGGACCCAAAAGACCCAAAATAATCCGAGGACCCAAAAGACCCAGATGACCCAAAATAATTCGAAGACCCAAAAGACCCCCAAGTCCGGCAAGCAGGTATGCTACGAGGCAGTGAAGACCAATGAAAATTTGGTACAACGGAGTAATAACATAAGTAATAACAAATAAATGCGAAATTTCTTTTCTTGCGAGAAAAGGTTTGTCCCTCGGACGCGCATTCACATCCTCGTGGTGTTGTCGGGATAGGAATAAAGGATACGGTATTCGGATTGTTGGCGGGGTGTATTCGCAATGCATGGTAAAGTGCAATCTTGTGATAATATCCATATTTGTGCCATTAAGTGAAGACTGCACGGACTCGAAATCCATTTGATTGTAAGGAAGTGCACCAAACGTTTTATTGACATCGATTTTGTGACATTAGTTGAAAGGGCAGCCATGTGCAGCATACGAAAGAAGAAGAAGAAGAAGAAGATAACTTACCCGCTGGTGTGCTTGGTGCGGAGCACTTCGTTGCGCCGGGTTCGATTCCCGACCGAAGGCCGTCGGTTAACAGGAACCATCAGGGATCGGCACAGCATTCTGCGTGCTGAATGTTAAGCTGGCTATCCAGAGAAATTGCTAGAACATTCACTGAAATTTGCTATTTCGGTGTGAATATTCCCATCGCAGACTTGTAAATTGAAATGATCGAGAATTATCATTATTTTGAGGGAAAATATTTTGATTTGACATCAGTAAAAGTAGAACGGCACTTGGTAGAGAGCACACCTCCACCAGGCTGAACCGTTTACGTTTTGTATACCACTGATAGGCCGGATCTGGATTCGGACCTGAACCAAAATCGAATCACCTTGTTCTTGTCACCAAACCAACTCATCCAACTAGTTTATGCATAACTCGTCCGTAAATTTTTGAAATACCATGTCGGATATCGCTTTCCACCCGATCTCTCAATGATGAAGTATCACGAAAGAAATTAAATAATTCTCGTATCCGAATCCATATTCAGATCTTCACCAAAATCGAATCAATTCTTCCTTGTCACACACACAACCTGTCCACCACGTTTCGTCCAAATCCGTGCATAACTTTTTGAGATATCCTGCCGTGTATCGTTTTTGGCCCTGTCTCCCGATGATGAAGAATCACTTTAAAAATTCTACTAGCCGGATCCGAATCCGGATTTTCACCAAAATCGAATCATTTCGTCCTTGTCACACACTCTACCTATCCACCAAATTTCGTCTGAATCCGTCCACAACTTTTTGAGATATCTTGTTCACAGACAAACAGGCAGGGGTGAAAACTTTAAAACACCTTTGGTGGCGGAGGTAACGATAAAGCATCTGAAAATGCAAAGCCCGTCTGCACAGCTGTTTGTATTCAGATGTCTTCTTCTTCCATACGCTCAAAATAACGAAAGCAGTTTAAAACGAGAACAATGCGACTGTGTTGCCAATATGCCTCCGCATAGTCCCACAACGGGAAGATGCCATCACTTTGCATATGTATGGGTAGTGGATCACGTTTGTGAAGTTTCGTGTTGATCGGATAACGTTCGTTTTCTATCCAAGATGGCTGCCAAACCACGTGACCTATGGCATCATCATTTTCAAACCATATGCAACAGTGCTGTTAGATTATATTTTAAAATGTTGCATCGATAGGGTGAGCGGTTTCAGTGATATAATTATTTAATATTTTCCTTCAATCCAATATGGCTGCCAAACCATGTGACCGATGATGTCATAAATATAATATTTCAATACAAATCGGTCATCGATCATGTGCATGCAATTTCAGATTTTTAGGATAAGGAATTCGATTAAAACATTTTTGGCTGGTATACCACTTCACCTATGATGTCATCATTATCATGCTTTTGTTTCCCATTGGGAGTACTTGACAATGTGCCAAGTTTCAAATTTTTCCATTCAGCGGTTTCCGAGAAATCATTTTTTAATTATTTTCTTTTAATCAAAGATGGCTGCCATACCACGTGACCTATGACCGCACAATTATCATAAAAAACATTCTGCATGGGTGTCACTCCTACCCTGAAAGTTCCGTCTCAATCGGACATATGGTTGCTGGGAAAAACGAGGTTTAGCCCGTACGGACGGACGGACAACCCGAAAACATAATGCCTACAGCGACTTTGTTGGCGGAGGCATAAAAACACAAAATGAAAATTGATGATTTTATTATCTAAAAAAATGATTGATGATTTTATGATCTATGACCTTTGAGCTTTCAATCTAAAAAAATAATCAGCTTCTAGCTTTTGATTGGTGAACCAATTCTGTGACCCAATATAGAAATATTCTTAAAATTTCGGGTCAATTGAACGAAAATTAACGATTTTATGCAACCTTGACCATTGGCCTTTTGATCTAAAAAAAACAAACAAAACAATTGACTCCTACCTTTTGATTAGGGAACTAATTTAGTGACCCGATATGCAAATTTTTTAAATGTCAGGTAAATCAAGTGAAAATTGGTGATTTTATGCAACTTTGACCTTTTGAGCTAAAAAAAAGAATCTGCTTATAGCTTTTGATTGGTGAACCTTAATATGCAAATTCTTAAAATTTCACGTCGGATGAAAATTGATGATTTTGTGAGACTTTGACCTTTTGACCAAGTTATTAATTTGTCTTCTCCATATTATCATAATAAAGCTTTGGTGAAAATTTGATGACAAAACTCAAATGGTAAATTTAAATTTCAGGGCAATTGGATGAAAATTGATGATTTTTAGGTGATGCTGACTTTTTCATCGAATTATTAATTTGCCTTCTCCGTTATTATCATAATAAAGCTTTGGTGAAAATTTGATGACAAAACTCAAATGGTAAAAAAGTTACGACCGGACAGACAGTGATTGATTACAGAACCCCGTCTCCTGGTGTGCAGGGGACGGGCTAATTAGCATCTCAGTGTAATGAAAGGGAACAAATATCCATTTGTTTATGTAAGGAGGGGAGGAGGTGCCCATAAATAAGAATGCCAGCAGATTATCTTGAGTCCTGGTATCTTTATTACATTCTATGCCCACAAAAAGACCCTATAGCAAGGACTGGGCGACACCTTCACTCCAAATCCACCCATTCAAAATATACTGAAATTAACCAATGTTGCGTCAGATACAAAACTACAAAATATTAAAGCTTTCTCATTAACTTTATACATTTCTATAAATGTGTTGTTATGTTGGGGGCTAAAGGAATATCTAGAGCCAGGTAGATCTGTATAGGTAACATGCTTCGACTGCCGCGATAGGGAATCCACCCTGTAATAAGTTCTGTGTTTTAAGCGGTTTGTCGGGGAAGTGTATACCTGTGATCATACAAGGATGTTCGGGTGTTAAATAATTGAAGGGACTAAGATAAACCCCTGTGTGTCAGACCTGGTAATCATTCCTTTGTCCCTTATGGCAACGCACACATATAAACACTTAGATAGGCCCTTTCGTGCAACATTAAATAGTTCCCTTCCCTTACAATGACCTTGGAAGAAGACCGGCAGGAAGCCAGATCGGGGCACCGCCGGATGGCCGCCGCCAGCCGCACCACCAGCTGGCCTAGCAACACCAGTGAGACGAGTTGTAACCCACGCCACAGGGAACGTGTGATTGGTTGGCGTGGAAGGCGCGAACCTCCAGCCAATCAGGGCGGGAGGCACGAAGACGCAACTGAGAAGGAGTTTGTTCATTGGAGGGAAGGCGCTAGAAGGTTCGGTGAACGGCGGGAAGCTACGATGCGCTGATTGGGGGGCACGCCAGAGCTGACGACACACGCAAGGTTATAAAAGAACGGCTGGACGACATTTGCTCTTTTAGCACTGCACGACCTCTCTTTGCTCTTTGTCTCTCTTCGTGCTGGACCTCGTGTTGGAGATCGGCCCCTTCGGGTTAGAGATTGGCTTCGTGTGGGGATCGCTGGGCCTGCGATGGACGCGTGGTGCTTTTGATTCCGCGTGGTGCTTTTGGTTCCTTGTGCATTAGTGCTCGGAGCGAGCGTGACTGCGTGTGTTGGACCGACGAGGGGTTGGAGTGGAGCGTGCCGCTGAGCGGGTCGCTTGGGGCCTGGCGGAGCGCACGAGCGAGGCGGACTGAGGGGGCCGCGTTGGACGACAGACACACAGACTGCCGACAGATAAGGACGCACACATTTCACAAATACACGCCATAACGTTTTATTTTCCTTATTTGATTTTCCTTTGTCTCGTATCTGAAGTGAGTTGTGGGTACGTCCCAACCTCGGACCTTTATTTATCATCGCGTTTCCCTGTCCCGACCTTTATTTAAAATAAACCCTTGTATTATTTTCTTTTCCCTTCAAATCTTGTGTTCGTTTGAGTTAATTCCCTACAGGATTGGAGCTGCCGTCGGTTCGCTCTCGGTAAGCGCTCCCGCCTCTTCCTCTTCACTTCTTCTTCCCGCGGTTGATAGCAAAATCCGTATTTGGACGTCACCTCCATTAAAGCCGTTCGGTCTTCCGCGGTCCCTGGTGTTAACGTTGAGGGATTCGCACGACAGTATGTAACCCTTATGCGACAAAATAATAGTTATACAGTAGTTGGGCGGATATGTGACAAAAAATCAGAAAGATGTTCACCTCTGGCAGGAAGCATAAAAATTGGTATATAAGGGTTGTAAGGCATGCTGAATTGAAATAGATGTGGAGACATTTGATAGGATCAACGTAACGTTCTCAAAAATGAGGTTTTGGGGGATGGGCGTTTTTGCATTTTTTGCCAATTTCGCGCTATTCGCGGTAGGAGGGTACAGTTGGTTCTTGGCCTGCCATCTTATTGTGGCTTCAATGATCGTTTAGCAGCATACATTACTGGAATGGGTATATAAATACCTCTAATATGGTGTATTACTTATCACATTGTGTTAGTTATCTCACTCTACATGGACTCTCAGCCATAACTGCTGGCATCAACTGCACTGCGAAATGAGAAAAATTTCGATTTCTTTAAATGTGCCACAATTTACTAAATTTCAAAATACACCTTCATGTATATTTCTTCCAATCCATGCTAAATGGAATAACAGTCCCAAATAAGTAATATAGACAGTGTTTCCCTGGGAACATGTAGTGTTATGTGCTATGCTACTGGTAGTCGAAAATTGCAAAAAGACATATACTTTTTTTCTCTTTTTGGAAGTTAGATGTATGGGCAGTAATATACGTATGTATTCTGTTCAGAAAGTTGACAACAGACAGATATGGAAAGACTTCTTTAATTCACAAAAAGATGTAATATGCAACATAGTATAAGCATGAAATTTGGTAACAAACATACAGAGCCCTTGATCGCCTAAATTTACCCACAATGTCAGTTTCTTGTTAATTTTCTAAATGCTTGAATATACCCCATGGCTGCTCAAACATAGGCAACAATGTATGACAGCGGAATTTTAAGATACCAATTACTCTGTTACGCAAGTTATCGATATTTAGAAATACACCAGAAATAAAGCCAACCAGCTGAATTTCATAGAACCAGACAAAATAAAGTCTATGGTTAAACAGTCCAAAAGTGCACCTCTATAAGTTATATGTCAAGGACAATGTTAATTAATAAATAAAAAAATACATTATTTGTACATAACAAATGTACATGTTGTGTTATGTTATGATTGTGTGTTCTATAATAGACGGACACATCTATTAATTGGCGCTGAGGAAGCGCCTTTAGCGATTGACTTCCAGCCAGTGTAACGCTAATTCCTGTCACAGGAATTCTGAGATCATATAAGTGGGCGTGGCAGTTCCTGATTGGTTCGTGTTGGGGAACGCCTTCTCGCTGCCGACGTGACGTAAATTCGCGCACGCGCACTGGTGATTGGCGCTGAGGAAGCGCCTTTAGCGATTGACTTCCAGCCAGTGTAACGCTAATTCCTGTCACAGGAATTCTGAGATCATATAAGTGGGCGTGGCAGTTCCTGATTGGTTCGTGTTGGGGAACGCCTTCTCGCTGCCGACGTGACGTAAATTCGCGCACGCGCACTGGTGAAGCTTACTCGATCTTACTCGATCCCATATTACATGTACTTTCATTGCATACAAATTATACTTCCTCCTAGAAATTCCATGCCCGAACCTCAGCGCAATCCAAGAGGATTCACTTGTTGTATATATAACACAATGGACATGTAAATAAGATGTAAACCTCTAACAAGAACATTCTCAACCAATTCTCTGACATCATCAAAAGTTAGTGCCACGTTGAATGGCTGTCAAATGTCAAAAGTCAAATGTCTCCACATCTATTTCAATTCAGCATACCTTAAAACCCTTATATACCAATTTTTATGCTTCCTGCCAGAGGTGAACATCTTTTTCACATATCCGCTCAACTATTACAAAAAAGGTCCTTTGAAAGCAACGGATGCTTCATTTAGTACGAGCAAAAAAAACCCCGTGAAGCCACTTCTAACAAAATCCTGAGACGTAATCCTGCCAATTACAGACGTCAGCTTGACTTCTGTGATATGAGAGGTAATGGAGAAACCCATAAGGAAGGTCTTGATTTAGCACCTCAAGGGAAGATCAGCAGGGCTTCCGAAGGGGGGCGATCATGCACAACACAATTACTGGAAGTTCTTGATCAGTGGACCAGAGATCTCAATGATGGTCATAGTATTGACTGCGTATACCGAGATTATCAGAAAGCATTTGATAGTGTACCTCACCAACGTCTGCTATGCAAACCGGAGGCTTACGGTATTGATGGTGAGCCATGAAGTGGATCGAGGCATATTTGATAGGAAGATCTCAGAGAGTATCTGTTAATGGAAAGATATCAGAGTAAACCAGTTACCAGTGGAATTCCTCAGGGAAGCGTGTTGGGACCAGTATTATTCATCGGATTCATTAACGATCTCCCTGTAGCTGTTGACTCGGACATGAAACCATTTTCTGAGGACACAAAACTGTACACAACTGGAGATACGCACACGGATGCAGAAGATCTGCAGAAGGATATGAATGCTGCAATGAACTGGGCAAGCAAATGGCAACTCCCTGTCAATGAAACCAAGTACAAACCAGTCCATTATGGAAGAAACAAACAGTTCAGTTATTCAATGACTTGTAAAGACGGGCTTCAATAAATCAAAGTTGAGAAGAGTGAAAAAGATTTGGGAGTACTGGTTGACACCACTCTGTCCTTCAGTGCCCCCAGCTGATGTAGCTGGAAGAGCGAACGCAAGACTTGGTATAACAGCACTGAATGGAAATGGTCTGCTCAAACTATACAAGACAATTGTTCGTCCAACCCTGGAATATTGCAACCCTGTATGGTACCCCATTGTTCAAGAAGGATGAAGATGTACACTTGGTCCTCGGTTAACGTCGTGGTTACGTTCTTGAAAACCGTTAAGTGAAATGGATCGATTTATCTCATAAGAAATCAATTTATCTCAACGACATAATAGCGAATTATGGGTAAATAATCACAACGTTCTTTGAAGACTTGGTAACTAATTATTATAGACGTTATAACAAAACAATGTTAACCGGGACGACGTTAAGCAAGGATGCTGTGCTTCAAACAAGTCCAGCAGTGCCACAAGGTTACTACAATACAACCCCATCTCGGTCATCTGGAATATCCTGAGACCGAAATTCCTGAGACTCCGCAAACTTGTTCACAGAAAGCAGAGGGATGAACTCCTCCAGATATTCAGGATCATAAAAGGAATTGATCACATTGAGGCCCAGTTTTTTTGCAGACGGATGAAGGCTCACGGATGAGAGGACATGGTCAGGAAATAAGGAAACAGTAGTGCAGAACCAATACAACACAAAACGCTTTCTCAATGAGAACCATTAACAGCTGGGACTGTAACAATACCCAGAGATGCTGTTCAGGGCTGTGGAGTCAACCAATTCAAATCAGCCCTGTAAAGACACAGAAAAGACCACACCCTGAAGAATACGCCTTACCAATTGAGGATTGATGTAACGAGGAGCAAATTGCAAGGCTTCAAGACTCTAAATCCAAGTAAATCAAGTAAGTAAGATGGTGTTCTACAGATGAGAATGCGAATTGACTTGGTCGGTCCGAACGTCCCGCTAGTTCCTTCATTTTAGATCATTCAGCTAAAGGTTTTCTCGGTTGTTAAAAAAAAAAAACATTTGTTTTTCTCGGTAAAAATTTTAGGTAAATGACACGGACAAATGATCATTTTGTCCGTGTGTGCATTTTATTATTGTATACCGTTTCAGGGCGCTTGCCATGATGTTTGCCATATTTGATGCTTAACATCCCGTGATGTTTTGGCCTGTAATGTATTGTTACAGTCACAGGTTTCAGGTCTACGGAGGGGTTATCCTTAATTCCCCTCAGACATACCGGGCCTGAGGCTACCACGCATGAACAACTCCTTGCCGCAGCAGCTTGCTAGTCAACTGCGAGCGCCAATCAGTTAACCACATGCTTCAGTGTCCGCCGTCTAATACCGTTTAACCGGATGTCATGTGGCCTTCTGGCCGGGGCAGGTGCCCTCGGCATGCACCCCCTTATCTTAATTAGGTATTGATGCGGCCGAACGTTAAACAGATGGGTACATATCAGACTAACGAACTAAATAGTCAGGGAATGATATAATCTCCCGGGCTGACCTAGGTACGAAAAGCACTGGATCAATGGAGGAAATGATTGACATGATTGGAAAGGAACGCCAACAAGGTATTTATTGATACAAGCAGGGATAATCATGCAAAATGAGGGGGAGGGAACTCAAGGATTTTACTGTTTAGGGGGAGGGGGAAAAGGTGCACTCAGCGGCAACAATGAGGGAATGCAAATTCAAAATGTACAACCGATTGCAAGCAATGAAGAGTGCAACGATATTTTCAAGCAGAAAAGAAAATGTACGAGATGCAGAACTTAACCCTTTGCCTTACCTACCGGATAAACATCATACAAGGTACCCATCAGACCATCCACAGAGGAAGAAAAGGATAAAGTAAGTGTGAGGGCATATGGCCTCTTGCTTACTGGGCAGAAGCAAACATGCTTCCGCGACCCAAACACTAAAGGAGAGGGTAAAGAGGGAAAATAGTGAGGTGACTAGGGTGGATTGAGTGTGGTGTTGCAGGTGATGTGCGCATAATGCTGATGATGCAAGAGAAAATGTGAAGGTGCGTCTGCGTTCAAGAAAGAACGATAAAAATAAAAGAAAGCCGAGAAAAGAAAGTGAGATGATAGCCCACTGTGTGAGAGTCTGAAAGTATGTGTAAGCATGGCATGGTTTGGCCCTAATTGGTTTGCTTGCTCCGTCCACCCCAAGGCGTCCACGGCTCAGACTTGCCAACGTGAGTGCCACCCCTCGAGCCCAGATTGCCAAACAAACACACACGCAGAGAGAGCAAGCAGGCAGAACGAGAAAGCCTTGATGCATATAACATTCACGTGAAAATTAAAACATAGTGTAAATAAAAATGGGTATGAATTATTCTTAAAAGTTGTATACTTATGGGTCATGTGAAGAGAAGATTATGGGGAATAAAAGAAAGTGGCCACCCTAGTTTTGGTGCACTATCCGAACCAACATTTGGCGCGATATGTACACGCAGCATGGAGCTCTTAAACTAAAACACGGTGTGCAATTACCCACTAGGAAACGAGAAAAAGGGGATACAACTCTCTACCCTTCATCAACACGTTGTATTACTTTAACCCACTACACAAGGGGAAACTACTCTAAGGGACCTGTATGGTGGTTGCCATTGCCTCTGAGCGGTTTCCTAAAACCATAACAGTATGTTCTGTGCTCTGAAACACGAGACTGTGCACTAGTTTCTGGTTTGTAAGTTACAATGTTCTGTTCTTCTCATCTTCTTCCGTTTATATGTGTATTTGTTTTTAATTCACTGTCTCGTCATTATTCTGCATATTTATGCACAAATGGTTGCTTTATTAAAATTTTATTTTGCACTAAGTGCATTCAAAAAATGTATCGAGGATCCAAAGAACCCTTTTGTCTGAGGGCCATGAATACCGTCAGTCCGCCCATGGTAGGAAGAACGTGTTGGACCTGGGTGACCTGGGGGATCTGGGTGACCTGGGGGATCTGGGTGACCTGGGGGATCTGGGTGACCTGGGCCATCTGGGTGACCTGGGCCATCTGGGTGACCTGGGCGACCTGGACCTTCTGGGCGACCTGGGTGATCTGGGCGACCTGGGGGATCTGGGTGACCTGGGTGACCTAGGCAACCTGGGGGATCTGGGTGACCTGGAGGATCTGGGTGACCTGGGCAACCTAGGTGACCTGGACCTTCTGGGGGATCTGGGTGATCTGGGTGACCTGGAGGATCTGGGTGACCTGGGCCATCTAGGTGACCTGGGTGATCTGGACCTTCTGGGCGACCTGGATGACCAGGGCCATCTGAGCGACGACATAAAGCAGGATGAGCAAGGTGAGCATTCGTTTAGCCACCTCAGAGCATTAATTATTTTCACAATGTTAGCGCAGCGCGAAGGGCTTAATAAGTCTGCGCCATTGGAACAGCGTGAAAACGTGACCACACCCTTCGCTACTTGCAAGCTTCCGTGGATTTCAAATGGACCTGTGACCGCTAGGGTTAAGATTATGAAGAAGAGGAACACCGCACAAATGACATAACAGGAATCTTGGGTCTCGTACAGAAGGTGTTTTATTCGATGGCTCCGCGAAACTACAACATGAGAAACAAACAGCAAATTACTGACGGGTCTCAATGTGCAAGTTACCATAATCTCGGCTTAAATACAAACAATCAGTTTGCCGTTCTGTACGACAAAACAACAATGGCGTAATACAAACCGTAAGCAAATCAATTACCAAGCAAAACGTAAGCTTCAGTCAGTGTTCGATCTCATTCTCCACACAACATTCATCATGTACTCTTCCTGTGGGCGCGGCCAGATCGCCACAACATGAGACTTCTAACGGCTTCATTAGTTAAAAGAGGGAAATAACTACGAAGCCTAATTAGGTTGGAAGACGTTACAAAAAACAAGGTGTAAATTGCTGTTAAGAAAAGCAAGATGTGAACCGCCGTTAAAACATTATTCCAACAGCTGCTACATACACCGCCATAACTGTTAGTATTAGCACAGCAAAACCTAAAAGAAAAGTTTGATCGTTATGAAAACGAATGTTGTCGGCAGCCATTACAGGACCTGTCAAGTGATGTGTATTTGTAAGTCGGAGTAAAAGTTTAAAAATAGAGAGAAATTACATCTACCAACAAAGGTGCTTGGAGATTGATTATGTTTTCACCCTTGTCTGTCTGTCTGTCTGTCTGTCTGTCTGTCTGTTGTTTTTTCGTTTGGCTGTGAGCAGGATATCTCAAATCTGTGAGCACGATATCTCAAAATGTTGTGGAGGGATTCGGACGAAACTTGGTGGATAGGTTGGGTGTGTGACAAGGAAGAATTGATTCGATTTTGGTGAAGATCCAAATACGGATCCGGCTAGTAGAATAATAAATAAATAAATTGTGAACGACACCAATGAGAGATAGGGCCAAAAATAATGAATCGCAGAATATTTCAATAGGTTGTGGATGGATTGTGACAAAACTATGTGGATGAGTTGGTTCAGTGACAAGAACAAGCAGATTCGATTTTGGCTTCGGTCCAAATCCAGATCTGGCCTATCAATGGGATACAAAATGTAAACTGTTCAGCCTGGCGGAGGTATGCGCTCGACTAAGTACCGTTCCACTTTTACTAATGTTTATTCATTATTTTATAACTACTCGTGAGATACCCATGCTACGCATGGGTGGGAGGCCAGAAGCAAACAGGCAATGCAGACACGGCGAATGCTAAAGCATGGAACCAATAAATTCCACATTCCTGTAGCACCCTCAGTCACACGTCAGACATGGACAGCAAGTTCGTGAAGGACTTCCATGAAAAACGTACATGGGTAACGGCTGATGCCGTTCGCAAACAAACGGGTACGTTCACTTCACGTATAGAAACATCGTCGTGGGTCCGTGGCGAATCTACATATGGCGATCCGCGAAGTTCACATTTAGAATGTAGAAACCATCACGGCATGTCGTCATTTACTTGAACTCGATATCTATTTTTTCATTCCAAACTACCCAACTCCAATCACAAATTAATCACAAAATAAACTTTTAAGAATTATAGTAAGCTATAAAGTTGGGGAGAACGCATGCGCAAGATTGGAGGTCACATCTTTTCGAAGCTGTCCATGCGCTCACACTTTCGAAGTTAAGTAATTTTTCACAATTGTGTTTTTGTCGAAACTGTATCTACCTTTCGGTGTGTGTACCGATAGTGTGTCTTTAGTAAGATTCTCGGTGTTAATTTTTCATACCTGTATACAAAATCGTCGGTTAATTCGTGTCACGTATTTTGAGGCCTAGTACTAGTAGGCTACCGTGTCCGACCTTGAGGCTTTGTTTTTCTCTCAGCGGTCCGTCGATTGCGCTGCAATTACTTTCGTTCTCTGTTTTTGTCCCAGTCTTTTACCCCATACTTCCTTGTTTAAAATCTCAACTCAAAGAAAAAAAAAAAAATTCCTTCTCTGTTCTTATTCGTTTATTCATTGTTCTTATTTGTTCGTTCGTTCTTCGATCACGTGTTTCACCCCCATTTCCATTTTCCATTTCTCCAGATAGTTTTCACTGCTCAATTTAAAAATGTTTAAACTTTCCCCTGAAGAACTGTATTCTGTCATATATTATAACACATTTTTCTTCTTCTTCTATAAAAGGATGCTTTCGACTTGCTCACCAAATCTATTCATTCCAAAAATTTTTTCCATCTCTTACAGTTCCTCTTTTCTACATTCCCGAAACTCTCCTGCACTCCACCCCTCCTTCAGCGTCCTCAAACATATTTTTGACTCGAAGGTCACAAGTAACTCATTTTCAATAAATGTTCGTTTCCCATTAATCGTACACTTTCTAAAATCCAATCTCACCCTTCCCCTCCAAATCTTCCCCATCACCCCTTCCCTCCAAAACTTCCCCATCACCCCTCCCCTCCAAATCTACCCCCTTGCCCCTCCCCTCCAAATCTTCCCCATCACCCATCTCTTTCAAATATTCCCCATTGCCCCTCCCCTCCAAATCTTCCCAATCACCCATCCCTTTCAAATCTTCCCCCTTGCCCCTCCCCTCCAAATTTTCCTCATCACCCTTTCCCTCCAAAACTTCCCCATCACCCCTCCCCTCCAAAACTTCCCCATCACCCGTCGTCTCCAAATCTACCCCCTTGCCCCTCCCCTCCAAATCTTCCCCATCACCCATCTCTTTCAAATCTTCCCCCTTGCCCCTTCCCTACAAATCTTCCCCATCACCCATCCCTTTCAATTCTCCCCCCTTGCGCCTTCCCTCCTAAACTCCCCCCACACCCCTCCCCTCCGAGACTCTCCCTCGCTCCTCCCCTCCTAGACTCCCCTCTCACCCCATCTCCTCAAAGCGTCCTCCCCGCTTCTTCCCCCTTCCAACTTTCACCTTCATCTCCCCCAACCTTCTGCCTCGCTCTTCCCCCTCCTCAAATAACACCTCACTGTGCCTCACCCAATCACCATCAAACCTTTTGGCCGCCCCATTCTTCCCTTTCTCAAGCTATTCTGAAATCTCTGACACACCTTCAACAGCTCTCCCTTCCACTTCCTCCTCTTCCACATCTTACCCTACCCCTCCCTCCCCCGACCCCGTTCTGTATCCGAAGCTCCCCCTTCCTCTTCATTAACGGTATGGACCTCAAACATCCGGGGCCTTCGCTCAAACTTGACTGATCTCTCCATACAGGTTGCTTCTGACAAACCAGATGTGATCTGCTTAACAGAAACTTTCCTCCTTCATGATGTCTCTGATTCCTTTGTATCTCTCCCAGGTTACTCCCTCCTCCGGTATGATAGACCTGAGCCTCGTCCTGGAGGTGGGGTTGCTATCTTTATAAAAAAAAACTCTTCCTCACTCGCCCTGCACTGCCCTCTCTCCACCTCACCCCCAGTAATACCTTTGGCTACGGCTTCCCCTTCGCTCCCACCTTTTGTTCATATGTGTGTTGTACCGTCCACCAAACAGTGATGACTCCATCTACATCTCGCTGTCTGATAATATGGACCAACATCTATCTTCCCATCCCAACTCTCTCTTCCTCATATGTGGTGATTTCAATTGTCACCATGCCAGTTGGCTGGGTGTGGGTACCTCTCTCACCAGCCATGGCTCTTCAGAAAAGGACTTCTGCGACTCACTGGCACTGACACAATCTGTCAATTTCCCGACCCGGATCTCAGTCAATGGAGCATCTTCTCTTCTGGACTTGGTTATGTAGAATAATAATTTTAACTACTGTTCTACTTCAGAAACTTCAGAAACTCGTTTTAGCAAAATCAATGGTTTATTCACTTTAGAGAATTTGTTGTATACTAAGCCGAGATCTTTAATGAGTCTGTTCCAGAGTTTGTTGACGCTTGTTTGGTCGGTCTTGGTTGAAGCTCGGTCTGTTGTTGACCAGTCTCCAGTTGGTTGATCAGTTCAACTGGTCTTCAGTTTTCACTCCTCTTCAGTTCATTCTCCCAGTCCACTCTGCTCCTCCAATGCAACTTTCTCTTGGTTTTAAAGGCCCAGACTCCTTCATCCAAAAGCCTTTATTTGGCTCTTTTGGCCATCCCTCTATTTTGGGAGACTGAGAGCACCACTTTATTTCTGTTCAAGAGGTCAAATACTCTGACCTGCTGAAGCTGTTTGCAGCCTGTGTTCCATCTATGGAACACAGGCTAAATATTGAAAGACACAGATGGCAGTCCACGAGCATTACACATTCTGTTTCCTTAAATTAACTCTCCTGACCACATGTTAATTCTAGTTCTATGCTCCTTTGCTCATTCGTAAAGTAAAACATAATTCCACTTTAAACAAGATTACATTGATATATATTCTAGCAATATTGTCAATATGAATATTTATTCCCTGACAATCCCCAGTTTTTCTTTTATGTTTATATTAACCATTAATCTAAACATTACCACATTAAATATTCATACCACTAATCTGGTAATTCAATTTCCTAAGGCATACACCGTCATTCTGGAAGAATTTTGATCACAATACATTTCCTTGTTCATTGACTCTTTCTATGTTGATAATTCAATTCAACTCATTTGCATAAAGATCACAAAACATTTCACCTTTACCAAAACGCAATAATTTCAGTTCATCAAAATAATAAAGCATCTGCAACATTTGGCAAAATATTTGCCTTTAATCAAATATTGACTTTCTTTGTTTGAAAAAGGGGCGGATCACTTGTGTTTGGAATTTCAGCATAAAACATTTTCTCCTGTTGTCTTCATCACACCTTCACTATTTGCATAGGATTTTCTGCTGTTGTGATAGCTGGGCAGAGTCAAAGACTGACCCTGCTCTCCATGCAGCATCCTTGCCACTCTTGCTGTGAGCCATAGTAGATTTGAACAAGGCCTCCATCCAGTTGTAGTTGACTTGCCTCCTCACTAATCGTGAGCATGGAGCAAGTATTGATGTGATGTTGATTTGTCAACAAGATGTGGAGCAGGGATGCCGGATGCATCCGCAATGATGATGTTGGGACCATGGTACTCAGTTGTCCATGGTCCATACCAGGAGCACACAGCAGAATCGTGCACAGCTGTTGTGAAGGAAAAGGCAGTCGTTCGCCTGCAGCTCCATGCTGGCTCCCCGGAAGTTGGTGAAGTAATGACACACGTCACCGTATCCCGTAAACGTTGCAGGTAAAATATCGTCGTTCTGCAATTGCTGATGTGATGAATGTTCGAGGTATTTGAACACAAGTAAGTGATCGTCCTTTTTCCATATGTTGCAGTGTGACCCAGACAAATGGTCACATAATTTTCCCTTGGTGAAGGAAAACATCCATCTTCCAAAGGAGCATTTCTTCATCATTCTTTGAGAAAGAGGGTGTATGCCAAGATTAACTTCATTTTCACAAATTTTCCTTTTTCAAACTTCTTCCCAGATGTCGTTATCACTCCATTTGGGATGTGGTCTTGTCTTTCCTTTACTTAGCCACATTTATATCTGCTCTCCGCACAGATTGAATCAGATGGGGTACATTGTAACATGAAATCACTATATTTTATAACAACTTCACACAAATAATATTCAACCCAGACATGTGTTTTACACTACTAAAACTAAGAATAGCATCCACAATTGCTTTCAGGTTCATATAATTCAAAAAATTAAACTCATGCAGGTATTGTAACTCAACTCAAAGAAAATAAATGCATTAATAATGATTATATATGATTTAAATCACAAACAGGAATATCTAATTCCCAACAATTCTTGCAAACAAGCAAACTATGCCTAATATGTTATTAGCATAGTCCTCCCCGCTTTTTGTTTTTCTTTAACAGTGTTACTTGTGGTGATATGAGTTCATCGATCGTGTAAAACAGACATAGTGCACAACAAGTTGTTATGCCCTCATTTATGTCAATGACATTCAACATTATATACCAAACTAACAAACTTCTTAAAATGTGACTAAAGAAAAAATCCCTTAATATGTAACATAAATCTGATTATTTGCCTTATTCTGATGCCCCTATTTCCCGGGGTCCATATTCATTTCTATTGTTATCAACTTCCTATGATCTGTGAATTCGTTCCAAGATACCACAACTATAGGTTTTAACAAAGCTCTACCAAACTATTTCCAATGTGAACTCAAAATACTAATAAAACAATCAATTTCAAAAAATTAAACTCAAAGGGTCAGCAAATTCATTCTATAACCAGATCTAATATTCCCATCCAATAGTTTGCCTTGACACATGTCATATTATAACATTTTAATAAACCTTTAGAAATGTTGCCCATCGCAACAACTTCCCTTTTACAAATAGCCATGTGTAAATTACGTATTGAACGACAATTTTCCTCTCAATGTGTTTGGCCTAAATGGCCGCAAAAGTGGCTGCCAACATGCAGTACCATTTTTATCTACCAAGTAAGTGCTCATCGACATAAGACCTCTACCAAATGTTGGTTGTAGAAACAAATCTGGGATTTCTAATTACATGGATGCACACTCTCAGGACATTGCAGGCTGCTGTTATCAATCCATTCCGATAAAATAATTTCTTTACCTACAATCAAATAAGTAACACAAATTGAGGATATTATCCCTATCACATTCATTTATAGATTCATTTGGTTCTAATTCACTCTTTTCCCACTGCTATAAGGAAGAACAGTAGCTCTTATAAGTCTTTGTAATATCTCATTAAATTTACCCAGCATTGAAGAATTTATTTACTATCCATTTCCCTTCTGTTTACCAGTAACTTTGTTTAAACTGCATAACTTAATTTGATAAATCCCATGTGTACAGCTACCACTTATTGAAACCCCTACTTTTGTAGAAAATATCCAAATACGTGGTTGTATACTCCCTTAAAAGTTGTTCCTCCATTTTTCTATGCAACTTAGTGAAGACTACTGACACCAGTATGCCAATATAGGTGTGGCAGATTAACAAAATATGTTGCAGGTACACGTAACATCGTGTTCTGAGTGTAAAAACCCATAAAAACCCAAAAAACATCTGAGTGTAAAAACATAACAGCGCGTTCACGTCTGCCCCTTGGTTTTAAGATTCACAATGCATTTCGTTGTAAAACTCACAATAGTTCAATTCAACAAAATTGTCTTTACTATCTGCCCATATCTGCCCATATCGTCTATGCTTAAGACACATCCATACATACAGCACAATTTATATGCTGATAAAGGTCAAGTTTATATATGTAAAAAATCTGTGAGCAGAGTACTCTGGGAAGTCAGTGTAAGACCTTTTCCAAATTTGACTAATTTTGTACTCTCTCATTTTTTTTTTTATGAAACTCATATCCATAAATAGCTGTTATTCTCATATGAATTCTATCAAAAATGGAATCCCAAGATTACTCACAATTTTACTATTAATTAATGGCTGCTCATAACCTAGCACATCAAATCCGTATATTCCATCGCCCTTGACAAAAGAGATAATGTTCATAATCAAATTATATTCCTATTTTATTTTACGAATTTTCTGGATATTCTTGTAAGATTGACACACAAAACAAAAACATTGACACACAAACATACACAAACCCAAGCATTATGTATATTTGTTTGCATTTGAACCATCATTAACAGATCAAGATGGGTGTCAATTTCATTTCAATTTCGTAAAATTTATCCTTTAATGTTAGAAACGCTAATACACAAATAGACAAAAAGTTTATTTTTTAGAAAACCCCTAATGTCACCTTGAAATTACCCTTTTTGGTCCTACAATAATTTATCCAAATTTTACAAATTTACAAATTGTACAAATTTTACAACACCTCTATTTACATGTCAGTCGACCACTGACCTATGAGCATGCAAAAAATAGTCCAAAATGCCCACCTGCTGATCATGTGATGCTCGTCACTTGGTTTCCAAAAAATTTTGCAAAGCAATGTTCCACACTTTGGTAATTGTTTTGTTGTAAAAAATTGTTTCGCCCAAAATACTCCCTAAAACCACATTTATAATTGGCAAATATGAGGCTTCCAGAATGAACTCTAATTCTGGATCTTTTAATTCATGTTCCAAAAAAAATCCAATTTTGGCATTTAATCAACTAATTATTAATTTGCTAATAAGCAAAAGTAAAATTCATTCTTGCTCCAAAAATGTTTGAGACAAGAAGCATGAACAATTATTCATGTTGGTCTTTTGGCATTTGGGATCTGCAGCAATGAAGGCCTAATCGTTATCTGAGGTACCGGTAAGCACTGGTACCCTTGATCTTGGTTCGTCCTATGAACTCGTCTTCCTATTTGAATATGGACAACATCGTTTCCAGTGTCCAATATTTCCACAATTAAAACATCGATGTCTGTCATTGGCTGGTTTGTCCACCTGTTCACTTGTATCGCTGGGCTGCCTCTCCAGATCCCTGAGTTGCCACCCCACTCCCTGGTTATCTCCTACTGCATTGTTGCGTTGTTGCCCAGAAAACCTATTGCGTTGATTCGTAGTCATCAGGGCTTGAGTCTGTAGTTGCATCAATTTCTCGGCATTTACAGCACTATTCCTGGCTTGAATCCGCTGATGATGCAAGGCGTAATTCAATATTTCTTGCATTGGCTTGCCTTCCCAAGCAATACATTGTCTTTCCACTTCACTCTTCAATTTGGGCAATAGACCATTAATAAAAAGGGGTTTTAAGGCATTGTCAATTTGTGCCCAGTCTATGCCTGAATATAGTCGGAAAACATCTCGCAATCTGTCCAAATAATCGCTAGCATCTTCGCCTGTTTTCTGCTTGCATGTAACCACTTTGTTCCAATCCGTCACTGGTGGCAATTTTTTTTTTATGGCCTCTATCAAGTTATTGATCTGTGCCGTTCTAGCCTCCGTGGGCATGTCCACCTGTCCATCTTCCGTATTTACCCAGTTGGCCTCACGCATTAAGTTCCTCAAAGTGGTGGTATTAGGAATTAACCATTTTAAAAGTATTTCCATGTCTCTTGCAGTGGGCAACTGAGTTTCCACAATTAACCGCAGTTCCTCCGCAAATTGAAGTGGATCTGTTTTGATTGATGGCATACTACTCTGCAATGCCTTCAATTGATGTACCTGCCATGGTCTATACATCAGATCTGGATGTTGCTGATTTGCCCCTGGAAATTGCCGCTGAGGAAAATTCATAACACCACATTGCTCAAACCCTCCTTGTGAGAGAGTCAACTTTTGATCATTCATTAGCCAATCACATTGATCGTTAGATTGATTGGCATTTATCACACGACCCTTACTCCGTGTATGGTGAAATGGAGAGCATGATAAAGATATAGCAGCTGGTTGCATCGTTTGCCCACTTTGAGTCGGTTCCTGTGCCCCAATTGCACCCTCTTGGGTAGTTACCTCAAATGGGTCACGTCTTTCACCTGTCCTCTGTTGACTAGAACCAATCGCTGCACTCTGTTCTGGTCTTTCGGCAGGTACAGGTACAGGCACTACCTGTGGCTGATATACAATATGTCTCCGATAAGGTGGAGGAGTTTCATCTTCCAGTTCATTTGTCTCGTATGATCTGGCTTCTGGATACAATTTGGGTTGGGATTGCTCTCCATTACTGACTTGAAGAGGCATCTGATTTGCTACCTTACACAACCTATGCTGTATCTGTATCACCTCTTTCTGGCTTCTTCACAGGTATAATAGGAGTGTTGCACATGCTCACAGTGCGAACTATAACTCCCTGTTCCACCAATGATCGAATCACTGGTGCAATACCAGCTTTTGCCTCTGGTCTCAATGGATATTGGCGCTTTCTAGGCAATGGCTTAGAATCATCTACTGTGATCCTTACAGGTGCAATACTCTTGATTCGTCCCACATCATTTGGATGCGTTGTCCACAAGCATATTGGTATTTGATCGAGTGGGTCCTGGTCACCGTCAGCATCAGAGCTGAGTAGGTATACCCCAATATCGTCAGTATCATTCGATTCAACAATCATGTTGAAGGTTGTAGAAAGCACCTGCTGTCCGAGCTGCCAACAAAATCCATCTCCATCTAAGTCATAGAGTGGGGCGCTTTGAATTTCTCCCATGTATCCCCTGTTGTTACACTCTTTCAGAGTTGCAATCATTATTCCAACATCTTTTGCTTCGTACCCTTGTGCCACCGCTAAGGTGACGTGTGGGGTTGTTGTTTCGGGTTGATTCCACAGGAGTTGTTGGTCTGGCGTCAAAGACACTGACATCCCAACTCCCTGTCGTCCCACCCACAATGACGTCAGATGTATATCATACTTGGTGTGCAGGTATTTAAAACCCCGCTCTGCATAGGACCCCTCTTCTCCTGTAGCATCATAACATGTTGTACAGTGAAGATCAGTCTGCCGTGTCAGAAAGTCCATCAAAAAATTATCTAACCATTCCTGTACTTCGGGCATTTCATCCTTCAGTGTCATAAAACTAACACACAAAAGTTCCGCCATGATTGTATCATCGATATCCCATCGATGTGTTGTTGGTCTTGTCAGGCCATCTAGTACCTTAGAAATAAAGTCGTGGGAGTGTTCTGGCATTTCTAGATACACTCCGTTTTCATTACAGATGACAGTGCAATTCAATTTACACAATAAATCTCTTCCCATCAAATTTACTGGAACGCCAGATGCCACAAGAAAGGCATGTTGTGCAGTCAATGGACCAAATTGGACACGCAATTCTTCCGTGACTGGCGTGTGTATGGGAACTCCTGACACTCCGACCACCTTTGTATAGTATTTTGACAATGGTATATCGGGAAAATCTGCTTGTCGTAACGTGGAACGCGTAGCTCCCGTATCGACGAGAAAGGGTGCCTTGCGTCCACCTACTGTCAAATTAACACTTGGTTCCTGTGCAGCCGACCCTGAGATTAAAGGAAGCGCTGCCACTTGGTCATTTTGGTCTAGTCAACAGGGTGTGGCAGACCATTTAGTCTGCTGAGGTCCTCCCTGAATTTGGGGCATTCCTCAATAGAACCCTATTTGTTGATGGAGGCGGTGGTAACTGGTAGTATCCCTGTTCTTGGTTGTTCTTCCGAAATTGTCTTTGATATGGGCATCGCCTTATCCAATGTCCCATTTTGCCTGTGTGTGAGTACCTCTTTATACTCACTCAATATATCAAATAACTACAAGGACTACACATCGGACTACACCTGTATCCACTATCAAATGTGTGTACTGCAAAAATCGCAGAAGTTTGTTCCACTTTATACAAAGTAGCGTTGAATGCGTTGTTGTCTAGCTTATTCCGATAAGCTCTACTCTGTGGTCTTCCAGGAAGTATCTCTCCACCTGTCCACTTGATGACTGCAGGTGATTTCCAGAGAGTCCCCCTGCCCTGTGGCTTTTCCCACACCCCAATCTCACTGATCAGTGTTGCAGATGAGTCTGGATCAGTAAGTCCTGTTAAGGGGGGGGTCAAACAAAATAACCACATAATATAACAAATAACCACTAGACTCACCACCTCGCTCATCATCCCAGGTTGTCTGCACATTGATGTTTTGCAAATGTCTCAAAGCTTCTTTCTTGAGACCGCACTTTTTATTCATCCATCAATTGACTTGTTTAAATTAAATTTAAATAAAATCAGATCAGATTAAATTAATCAGAACAAAATCAATCAGATCAATCGGATCAGAATCAGAATCAATTCAATTATGCAATTTTAATCAATTTATCAATATTCATCAATAAAATTCTAATAATAATATATAATAAAATAATATAAATGATAATATCCAAATTCACATTTATCAGTCTGATACCGAATTGAAACCAATGTCTGATACTGAACTATGATATGGGATCAACATTACTCTATACCTAAACCTTTTCCCAATGTTGCCAAAACAGTTCCATCTACTGACGGGGAATATGAGCATCGGTCGTCACCGTTTGACCCATATCTGCCATCAGTTGACAAATCACCGTTCTGCCTCTGGATCATATCTGACATATTTGTTCAATCCTGTGTGGTCATTATATCACAAATTAAAGTTGAACAACCACTGAAGGCAACTCAACCCTTCATTTGTGAGATAATCAGCGAAAATTGCTCCGACAGATATGAGCCAGTCCATTTGGGCAATGTCTCACATGTCACCCATGTCACATGTCACATGTCACACGTCATGTGATGTCACATGTCATGTCATGTGTCACCCACCATGTCTCACTTTGAAAGACACTCAAAGTTCTTGACAATTAAAATGGTGTAAGATTCCTGAAATGTATACCAATGAATGGCAATTAATTCATAATATTTATCAATGGAATCCAATCATACCGAAATTTCGACACTCCAATAAACTTTGTAACTTGTAATACATCATTAATCCTGCAGGGCTATAAAGCTATCCTTAAAGTCCATGCAATCGATTTACATCAAAACCCAATGATGACATGCCTGATAATCATAGCAATTTTCATGATTGTAAAATCATGACCATTGTAAATCATTGTAATTATAAATTGTAAATGTAAACTTACCATAATTGTAAATTGGCAATTATAAATTATAATTGTAAAAAAATTGTAAATTGTTACCATTATCAGAGTCATACCATAATCATCCATTGCAGAAGACAAACATTTCCTGTATCAACACATCCACGTGGTATAATCAACAATGAAACAGTTATCATTAACAAAATTTGAGAATGAACATCAATAATAATCAACAATATGACAATCATGATGACAATGATGAATCTCATCAACAATGAGAGAAAACAATGAGAATGAGAAACAATGAGAGAAATGAGAAAACAATGAGAACTATGAAAGGTGAAAACAGGTAAAAGAAGAAGCAAAAGAGGAGGAAAGGAGGAGGAACGAGGGGAGGAAAAGGGTGGGGAAGGGAGGGGGAGAAGTGGCAGAATGCCAAGGGAGGAATGAGGAATTAATACTATGCGAAATACGACACTCATTGTATTTTAACCTAAAGATAGCTGTGTATCATTGGCCGCACTCATGACTCCCTTACAAGGCTGTGAGATTATATGGTAAATACTGTCTCCCTCTCGAACTTCTGTGCGAGCCATTACACTCATCTGTGTATTTTTTTTTTAACCATGTCAACAGTGTCGTACCATGGCACTCATAACTTTAACACTATGGGGCCATATTCTTTAGGGAGAGGGAGAAATTTTAAAAATGAGAATGAAGAACACATACCCACACACACAAAAACACATAAAGCCACATAATGAGGTGATATGCTAAATCAACATGGGATCCAATGGGATATGGGATCAACAATCCTATACATGCCTCATTCAATCAGTAATATAACATGATTTGGAGGGGATGGATAATGGTAGAATGAAGTTAGGGTTAAGATTGGGTTGGGGTCAACAAATTCATGTACATGTAAATTCATTCATGTATAAACAGATCACAATATATTTCATCATTGGTTTCCCTCCATTTAATTGCCTTGTCAAATGTCATAGGATCTTATATCAATAAATTCCCTTTTTAAAATCTTAAAAGACAGATGAAATATAAAATGATCAAAGGTACATTTGATGGTTCTATTTTTTAGAGATTACGGATCACAGTAGCATGGGATTGGCTCTCATTAAATTTCATCTTGATTGAAGGATTTTTAGCTGTGGTCCAAGATGGCCGCCGCCATAAAAAATCCTAAAAATATATATATATTTTTTCTAATCAGGATGTAAATATACAGATAAAAGTAAGTTTGGAGAGAAAACAGGAAGGGGGAAGGGATACAGAAGGGAAGAAAAAATGGGGGGTTTGGATAGGGGGGGGGGACGGAAGGAGGGAGGGGGAAAGGGCGAGGGAAGGTTGGGGGGTGTAGGGCAAGAAAAGTGAAAAAGGTTACATTTAAAAAATCGCTTCTCATCCTATATGTAGAAGTTTGGGCTAGGGCCAACAACATCAAACGGTTGCCATGGGCAACCTGCCTGCACGCATTCCACTGGCAGGATACAATTACCGGCATCAGTGTGTGCCAATCTTACTTGGAGATGACACGGAAAACTTTTTTTTTTTTTTTTTTTTTTTTTTAAATTACATTGCATTGCAAACATTACATTACATTACATTACAGTAGAAATTAAAAATTACATTACTGTCCTACATGGGAAAAATGAATTGATGGTGCACTTCATCAAGTCATCCCTGTCAGAACATCATAATTCATAAGATTACAATTTCTTGTGTTCGTAAGAGCACATTTGGCCAATCACACACATAAATGTGTAAAAAATGCAGACGTGCGTCCAAACCGCTTCGAATTAACTCTTATGAAGGTACAAAAACCCATATTTGTGCCACAATGGAATTTTTTTTTTTTATGACTTAAAATCGAGCCAGTCGATTTTACCATTATTTGGCTTACTGTACAGACGCTGTATAAAATCGCTTTTTACAAAAACCGCGAATATGATTATAAATCAAATAGTGTCCATTCTGCAATCTGCTCGTGCCTGTGGTCACAACCAAGCAGGATCTCAACCATTATTTTAACGGGAAAATCGACACACTTATAAGTCGTTTGATCACGAAAACGAGCAGAGATTTGAATGCAGACCATTGCTGGAAATCATTTTAAAGATATTTACAAAATTGACGTTCTATTTCATGAATTCATGACATTCATGAAATGAGCAAGAAATATACAAAATCCATATTTCAGTTGTACATGACAAGACGAATGCAGCACCTGTTGGCTAACGCCCGGGGTTCGTTAGTGGTTCTTTGCAATCGTCTCATTAAACTCGTAAAATGTACCGAAAAAAAATTCAAATTACAGAAAAAACAAAAAAATAATTGATTATTAATTTTTTAAAAATTTTTTTTATCGTCATGACTTCTGAAATTTTAAAACAAATCCTTCATGAAAGCACAGCACCTTTTCTAAAGACACCAAGCTTTAGTGGATATTTGTGACAGTTCATGGCACCATCCCTCAAAAATGCGTATACATAAATTTTGGAAGAAAAAAATTGGCATGATTTCTGAAACCTGTTAAAGGCCTCGTGTTTTTTCCTTCCACACATCAACAAACGTACACAAAACTCAAACACTGAACTATTTTCACAGATTAACATCAGACTACACAGATAACAAACAAAAGCTTACCTGGGCAGTTGAGTCCCCGTACGGGCCACCACTTGTAGAATAATAATTTTAACTACTGTTCTACTTCAGAAACTTCAGAAACTCGTTTTAGCAAAATCAATGGTTTATTCACTTTAGAGAATTTGTTGTATACTAAGCCGAGATCTTTAATGAGTCTGTTCCAGAGTTTGTTGACGCTTGTTTGGTCGGTCTTGGTTGAAGCTCGGTCTGTTGTTGACCAGTCTCCAGTTGGTTGATCAGTTCAACTGGTCTTCAGTTTTCACTCCTCTTCAGTTCATTCTCCCAGTCCACTCTGCTCCTCCAATGCAACTTTCTCTTGGTTTTAAAGGCCCAGACTCCTTCATCCAAAAGCCTTTATTTGGCTCTTTTGGCCATCCCTCTATTTTGGGAGACTGAGAGCACCACTTTATTTCTGTTCAAGAGGTCAAATACTCTGACCTGCTGAAGCTGTTTGCAGCCTGTGTTCCATCTATGGAACACAGGCTAAATATTGAAAGACACAGATGGCAGTCCACGAGCATTACACATTCTGTTTCCTTAAATTAACTCTCCTGACCACATGTTAATTCTAGTTCTATGCTCCTTTGCTCATTCGTAAAGTAAAACATAATTCCACTTTAAACAAGATTACATTGATATATATTCTAGCAATATTGTCAATATGAATATTTATTCCCTGACAGTTATGACTGACTTCCCTGAAAATGTCTGCTGCTCTTCTTCTGCTCCAATCGGCTCATCTGATCATGTGCTTGTTAAAGTGGACATCTCTCTGACCATTCTCAGAGAGCCTCCTCAGCATAGACGAGTCTGGCATTTCACTCAGGCCAACTGGCACGGTCTTCAAGCAGCCATCAATCATCTGGACTGGTCTCCCATCTCTACCGCCTCTGACATCAACTCATCCTGGGAATTCTTCCAAAGTAAATTGCTCTCTCTCATGCACAGATTTATCCCATCTCTTCTTCAGTTGTCATACCCTTCCTCCCATCCATGGTACACGGAATCTTGTGGTGAGGCTGTTGCCCAGAAACAACTTGCTTTCGTCTCCTGGAAAGCAAATCCAACGGAAGGAAATCTCATTTCCTTTCACAAAGCCCGAAACAAGTGTGTGTCCACCCTCAGGAGAGCCAGGAGACAATATCTCTCCGTTCTCAAGACCGAACTCTCTTATCTGTCTCCCTCTTCCAAAACCTGGTGGCGTCTCGTCAAATCTGTTTCTGGTGTTTGTTCCCCCTCCATCCCCTCCCTCACCTCAAACGGCTACACGGCTGACTCCGCACGTGAAAAAGCTGAATGCCTCAACTCTGTGTTTGCCTCTAAATCTTGTGTCCTAAACACATCCATCTCTGTACCCACCGTACCCAGTCGTACGCAGCTGCTCCTGGACTCTGTGTCCTTTCCTCCTGACAAGGTGGAAAAGTTTCTGTCAACCCTCGACTCTGATTCTGCAACTGTACCTGACGGCATCAGCCCACGTGTCCGAAAAGCCTGTTCTTCCGCTCTTGCACTCCCTCTCTCTGTTCTCTTCACCCTCTCTTTTGCTCAAGGTCATCTGCCATCTGCTTGGAAATCAGCCAACATCACCGCTTTGCACAAAAAAGGTGCAAAAACAGATCCTAGCAACAACAGACCAATCAGCCTTCTCCCAATTATCAGCAAAGTCATGGAATCCATCATTGCTTTGGATATGAAATCTTTCCTCTTCTCCAATGGCTTGATCTCTGATCATCAATTTGGTTTCAGACCTGGTCACTCTACTCTGGACATGCTGCTTCTTCTTTCTCAACGATGGATGGAGGTCCTCAATACCAAACAGGAAATTAGAGCTGTCTCCCTTGACATATCACGTGCCTTCGATACGGTCTGGCACCCCGCTCTGCTCACCAAACACTCCTCCTTTGGTATCCATGGAAATCTCCACGCATGGCTGGCGGACTTCCTCTCTAGTCGTAGTCAACGTGTGGCCCTGAATGGGTTTCTTTCATCTCCTCTTCCTGTTCAAGCTGTAGTTCCCCAAGGCAGTGTTCTGCGCCCTGTGCTTTTTCTGGTCTTCATCAATGATCTCTCTGACTCTCTTGAAAATCCTCTCTATCTCTTTGCTGATGAATCTACTCTCTGTCGCTCCATTCCTCATCCCTCAGATCGGCAGTCTGCAGCCTCCTCACTCTCTGCAGACCTGGACAAAATCACAGACTGGGCAAACAAGTGGAACATGTCTTTCAATCCTGACAAATCTCACACTCTTATGATGTCTCTCCGAAATGACCGACTGGACAACCCTCCCATCCACTTTCTGAATAATCCTCTCCAAGAAGTTCTGTCACTCAAGCTTTTGGGTCTCACTATCTGCCATGATCTTTCCTGGGAAAACCACATTTCAAATCTGGCCTCCAAAGCCAGTCGCTGACTGCGCATCCTCCGTCGTGCGAAGTCCTTCCTTGGCACACCAGAGCTCCTCACCACATACAAGGCTTTCATCCACAGCTCAATGGAATACTGCTCTCCCCTCTGGGCTGATGCTCCTGCCTCACACCTAGCTCGTCTTCACGCTGTTGAAACCAAAGCGTTCAGAATCATTGGAATCTCCCGCGATGAAGCTAACTCCAAGGGCCTTTCACTCACTCACTGCAGGCAGGTTGGTGGTCTTTCCGTCTTCTACCGACTTCTCTCTGGCCTTGCCCCCCCCCCCCAGCTCTCTCTGGGCTCTGTCCCCCAAGTATTCCTGCAGGTCGCACAAGATCTGCCTGCAACCCTCTTATGGTTAAACTGCCAAAATCAAGACTCTCTGCTCACCTTCACTCCTTCATTCCTCTTTTCTCCCGCCTCTGGAACAAACTCCCTCACTCTCTTCAATCCCACTCCACCCTCCAGGTCCTTAAAACAGCTGTTCACCACCATCTCTTATCTTCCCCCCATCCAAAAACTTGATCTTTTCTACCCCCGCTAATTTCACCCCAAATCCACTTTTTTGAAACACCAACTTCTGTCCCGGAAGTCCTTGGTGTCCTTGGGTTTTATACTTCTCCCACCCCCCCCCCTTCCCACGCCTCATCCCCCCAAGCCCTCTCCCTCCCACACATCTCCCTGCTCTCAAATGTTGTGTTTGTGTGCTTCCCCTTCTCTCCCCATCTTGTCTTCCGCTCCCTCTTTTCATATATTTTGTTTGTCTGTTTGATTTGTTTGTGAAATAAATGTTAGCTCTTTCATGAGCCTCGATTCTGTATGAAAAAAGAAAAAAAGAAAAAAAAAGAAGATAGTTTAAAAGCTTGTCAAAATTGATGGGTTGGAGCAGGTTATTTGACGGTGCATCCCCGTGAGCATGCAAAAGTCTGAAGCCTCGTCCTCGTGTCAGATGTGTTTCTATCTTCTTTATTTATTAGACATCCTACCGATGTAGATGTATACATTCGTTTTACTCTGTGTATGTTGCACATCACATGCAGGGAATTTCACCTCCCTTCACCTTGTATTTATTGTGATTTAAAAAAAAAAGGCTTCTGTACACCGCCCTTGAGGCTCAGTTTGCAAGCCACCGTTTACAATGCCAATAGAAGAGACATCATTACTCTTTCATGAAAAATGTTTTTCCAGTTTGTTTTATCATGAAAAATAGAGCATAGTGAATACACATTCGTGTTAAAAGATTGGCCTTTAAAACCTGCCCTTATGAAGGGGGACAGACATCTGTACAAACACACAAACTGATATTGTGTTTTATATGGTAGATCTGAGGAAAAGCCATTAAAACTGGATAATGAAATATCTGGGTGGAACTGGCTATGATATGGCCATGATAAGATATGTTGTCTTGCTCATGATATTCGGATGCCCGAGGCAGATGAATGTAATAATATGAGGCCTTCAGCAAGGAACTTCGAGCAGAAGGAGACCATTGGGTCCATCAAACCCTGTGCTATTACCAACCTATGGGTGTTTGGCCATGCTCTATCCTTTTTAAATGCTGAATGTCAAGCAAGGAAGCAGCACGTACCATTTTAATGTCTCTGGTATGACTTGGCCTTCCAGACTCGGAGCAGACGTTCTAACCATGAGGCCATCTAGACTGGTGTAAAGCATCTACATAAAGCTGATATGTATCTACATATCTATATTGCTGATATCTGTCTTTATATCTATATCGCTGATATCCATCTATATATCTATATTGCTGATATCTGTCTTTATATCTATATCGCTGATATCCGTCTATATATCTATATCGCTGATATCCGTCTATATATCTATATCACTGATATCCGTCTATATATCTATATCGCTGATATCCGTCTATATATCTATATCGCTGATATCTGTCTTTATATCTATATCGCTGATATCCATCTATATATCTATATCGCTGATATCCGTCTATATATCTATATTGCTGATATCTGTCTTTATATCTATATCGCTGATATCCGTCTATATATCTATATCGCTGATATCCGTCTATATATCTATATCGCTGATATCCGTCTATATATCTATATCGCTGATATCCGTCTATATATCTATATCGCTGATATCCATCTATATATCTATATCGCTGATATCCGTCTGTATATCTATATCGCTGATATCCGTCTATATATCTATATCGCTGATATCTGTCTATATATCTATATCGCTGATATCCGTCTATATATCTATATCGCTGATATCCGTCTATATATCTATATCGCTGATATCCGTCTATATATCTATATCGCTGATATCCGTCTATATATCTATATCGCTGATATCCGTCTATATATCTATATCGCTGATATCCGTCTATATATCTATATCGCTGATATCTGTCTATATATCTATAACGCTATTATTCGCCCCCGTTAGACTTAGTCCAAAATGGGGGCTTATGGATTGGGTCTCATCCATCCATCCGTCCATCTGCAACCATATCTCGGAGATGTGTGGACCGATTTTGTTCATGCGTGGAACAAAGACAATACATGATGGTACACATATGCGCATAATTTTGTTTCGCGATGCGATCAAAGATGGCCGTAGTTTAAAAAACCCCGAAGTTGAACGCATCCTTAACTATTTCTTGGATATGCATTTACCGCTGTCGTTCAAACTTGGCACGCATATAAAAAATGATGGTTTGCATATCCATGTCATTTTCTTTCGAGATGAGATCCAAGATGGCCGACTGGCGGCCATTTTTTACTTAAACATGTCCCCAACCATTTATTGAACATGCATGGTCCGATTTTGTTCAAACTTGACACAAGCAGGATACATTACGACATGCACATGTACCTCACTTTATTTTTCGCGATCTGATCATAGATGGCCAACTAGTAGACTGGCGGCCATTTTAGTTGTAAAAAACCGATATGGAACACGTCCTCAACCATTTCTCGGATGCATGCATTTACCGATCTTGTTCAAACTTGGCTCACCGATAATGATAATGGCTTACATATGCACGCCATTGTTTTTCGAGATCAGATCCAAGATGGCCGACCAGCGGCCATTTTGTTACTTAAACGTGTCCCCAACCATTTATCGGGCATGCATGGCCCGATTTTGTTCAAACTTGGCGCAAAGACAACACATGGGAGTATACATATATGGAAGATTTTGTTTTGTTATCTGAACAAAGATGGGCGACTGACGGCCTTTAACTCCTTATATCAAAATTGCTAAAACCACGCAGGCTATAACATTTTGTCTTTTTCTTCTTGTTTATAGTAATGTACATAATGTAATGTTTGGTTCACTTGATTACGTCACTTAATGCTTGATCACCATGCATTCTGATGTACCGCACGCTCTGATGGACTTTTTGGGGTCCGTCATCATGAATAACACTTGACCCAAATAAAGCTGGTGGTTTTAGTAATTTGCGACTTAGCAACGCTTGATTACGTAACGTAACTTATCCTAATGCTTGATTACCGTGCATTTTTGTGGGCTTGATTAAACCTTACGATTCGACATATGATTTGATTTTTCGGTGTTCCTGATTGTGAATAACACTCGACCCAAACAAAGCCAATGGAAATCTGATGCCACAAATCCGTGCAGTGTATAATCAGCATAGACCAACAGACCTAATATGTTAGGCCCACCAGAAAACCAAGATGGCTGCCATATCATTTTGTCTCGGTGCAATGGCGGGTGCAGTCAAGCGACAGATGTGGGTCCTGCAGCTGTCCGACCAATGTGTGCACATTTTAAAAAATCGACCCCTAACAAGACCCACAACAACAACACAAAGCTCTTGTAGGCCCTCGACATGTCACAGGTAAAAATCAATAAAGAGAAAACAGTTGGAATCCCTTTTCATCCGAACACGCCCTGACTAGCCAAAAAAGGCCCAAAACTGATTGTTTAAGCTGTTTCGGCCATGGCTAGCCTTATTTGTTTAATTAAGTTTGCTTAAGTTATTCATTTTTTTGTTCAATTAAGTTATTTAATATTCAATCAAGCTATTCATTTAATGTTTTTATCCTCGAATGCAAACCAATTTGTATTTTAATAAATTATTATCCATATGTTTGCTTAAGTTCTGATATATCTCGTTGAGAACATGTTGCGTCATTTTGTTTTCTCTCGTTTGTTTCTTTGGGAAACGTTATCCATTGAAAACTTCAAGTAGAAAAAATACATTTTAAATGATGTCATTAAATTGATATCAGATCAATCTGCTTTGGGCTAAGTTTTGAAATGGACCATCTTGGTAACACCGTCATCAGTGATATGCCCATCTGTGGCCTTTTAAATTTCAACTTTTGGTGGAGACGATCAGTGAAAAGCCAGGGAACTGACCGTGCACGATGGAAAATCTCCCCGGGGCAATTAATGGCTTGGTAATTGGTTTCTGTTTCCAATAACACTCCTTCCGGACCATACCTCTCTGTTTGTGTACCCGGTGCACTTGACACATTATTTGATTTACTTTTGTTGTAAACATGAATAACAAACTTTTTCCATGTCGTTGACTTTCCATTGCCTTCCTCCTTACTACATTTCCGGTACTTTAACAAAATCTCTGATTCCATGAAAGATTCATCCACAAGGTATTCACTGTTGCACCACTGTGACATTCATTCGGGAATATATATCCTGGGATTGCGTTCACGAAAGTGTAGGTAGCTTATTTGGACTGTCTGATATACCTGACACACACACACACACACACACACACACACACACACACACACACACACACACACACACACACACATACACACACACACACACATACACACACACACACACACACACACACACACACACACACACACACACACACACACACACACTGGCATCATAGCCTAGACCGTCTAGACCGTTCCGTCTAGACCGTTCTTAACCTTTTTCCCTGTCAAGACCCCCAACAGATTGCCTACGATGTCCCCATACCCCCTTCACCAAACTGTTGACTGACCAAGGCGCACCCAAGGTGCATAGCTAGGGGGGACTGGGGGCATGTCACCCTAGAATTTTTTTGATTTCTCGGTGCTCTGTGGTGCATTATGAGGGGTGTGTTTACTTTAATTGCCTATTTTTTGGGATGAAAATTGGTAATTTATTACCCAGAAAATGGGCCAAGTTCGGGGATCCGCGCCTCATTACCAGTCCCATTAGGTTCCAGTGTGACTTCAAAATATCTCAATAGCTTAGTTTTACATATGGATAATGAGGAACAGAACAGGAAAGAAAATCTTTTTTTTTTTTGAAAATATAATTAATATAATTAATTAAAAAATATAATTTGTTTTGAATTATATATATTTATATTTAAATATATATTTATTATCTATCTATAATTCCAGCAATCTCTGTGTGTCTGTCTGTGTGTCTGTGTGTCTGTGTGTTTGTCTGTGACCGCTGTTTCTCGACAACCACGGGTCCGATATACTTGAAACTTGCCAGGTATATTGCTGGGGACCCGAGGATGTGCCTTTTCAAGGTTTGTAATTAATCGGACAAGTACCTACCGAGATATGTCCAAAAAACGCTTCAACCAATCAGAGAGCAGCGAGCTATCACGTGTGCCGAACCGTTAATGCAATGCAAGCGTTAATGCGTTAATGCAAGGCTTTTCTTTTTTTCCCTCTTCTCTTTCTACTTTTCCTTGCGATTAAATTGCAAACAGCCAAAATACGTTGGCGCTAATTGAATAATTGGCCATTAACACTAAAATAATCGTAACTGCGATATGCCAACTTCCGGACAGTGCAGCCTTCCATGTTGTTGTTGTTTGCAGCAGCTGTTTGCAGCAAGGCAAGGCTTTTCTTTTTTCCCCTCTTTTCAAACTGCGATTAAATTAAAACGATTCATCCTAACTGCGATTTGCGAACTTCCGGACAGTGACGACTTATCTTCCGGCAGCCAATCACAGAACGCTCTGTTGCGTAGGCGTGGCCGATGTGAGACGAGCGGAGCTGAGCGCGTTACGAGCTGACCGCCATTACGGTACGTAATTCGATTTCTTATGCGCATTATTTCTCCCAATTCAGTCAGAGCGAAGGGCGGAAGCGAAGAGCGTTGCTTTTTTTGTTTACGGGCGTACGGGCGGGGTAGAGCGTACGGGTAGCGTTTTTTTTTTTTTTTGGCCACGGAACGGGCACCCACGTACGGGCAATGCCCTAGTATATTTAAAGTTGATATTTCATTGAATTTATTACAATTTATTATTATGATTTATAACGAGTCCCATACCCCCAGATTTTGGTCCCTATACCCCCAAGGGGTATGGATACCCCAGGTTAAGAACCCCAAGCAGCTATGTGCACTCACCTTGGTGTACCACTGCCACTGCACAGGGCGATACATCAATATGTGCACTGATCGGAAGGACTTCAAGATGGAGGATGCGTCTGCCAGCATTGGCTGTTGGTGAATGTCGGAGGTCCCCTAGTGTCTGTCATGATGAGTAGGCGAGTTATACCGGCACCCTGAACTGAAAATGTTAAGACTGTATATCTAATTTATAAAAACTCATTCAAACCACTCACTGACTCACTCACTGACTGACTGATAGTAACGTTCGGTAACTTCCGGGTGACATCGAAAGCTGAAATTTGGCGTGCCAACAAACATCAAAGCCGGTACACCGGGGAAAAAAATCACAGAACTATCGGAAAGTGTCCGTAAATGAAAATGTATGAAAAAAATCGTAAAAGCGTGCTTTGGTTTAAAAAAAATGCTCAATCGACATCGAGCATTTGAAAATTGAAATCTCTATAAGTTTAAACTCGTGAAATAAAAACCTCAATCGATATCGAGCATTTGAAAATTGAAATCTCTATAAGTTTAAACTCGTGAAATAAAAACCTCAATCGATATCTAGAAACAGGCCAGTGATGCTTGCCTGTAATCATAAAGCTTCTGTTTATTATGTACCTATGCACACGGCACGGTTCGTTATTGCTTACAATGTGTAAGCATACCCCACTAGTATGCAGTGCCTTCAGAAAGTATTCAGACTCCTTGACTTTTTCACATTTTGTTGTTACAGCCTGAATTTAAAATGGATGAAATTGAGATTTTTGTCACTGATCTACACATACACACACACACAACATGCATTTTAAGGCCATTTTCCCTGCTAGAGCGGGAGCGGGGTCTAGTTGTATGATCTACACATAATACCCCATAATGTCAAAGTGGAATTTTTTTTTGAAATTTTTTACAAATTAATTAAATATGAAAAGTTGAAATGTCTTTCGTCAATAAGTATTCAACCCCTTTGCTATGACACTTTAAATTGAGCTAACATGCATCCAATTTCCTTTGATCATCCTTGAGATGTCTCTACAACTTCATTGGAGTCCATTTGTGTCCAATTAAATTGATTGGACATGTTTTAGAAAGAAACACACCTTTCTATATAAGGTCCAACAGTTGATCGGGCATGTCAGAGCAGAAACTCTACCATGGCGTACAAGGAACTGTCCGTAGAACTCCGAGATAAAATAGTGAGGAGACATAGATCTGGGGAAGGGTACAAAACAATTTCTGGAGTGTTGAATGTTGCCAAGAGCACAGTGAGTTCCATCATCAGGAAATGGAAAGAATATGGAGCTACCCAGACTCTTCTTATAGCTGGCCGTCCGACCAAACTGAGCAACCGGGAAGGAAGGACCTTGGTCATGGAGGTGACCAATAACCCAATGAGCACTCTGACAAGACTAGAGAGTACCTCACCTGAGAATGGCGACCCTGCCAGAAGGACAACAGTCTCTGCAGCCCTTCACAAATTGAGGCGTAGAGTGGCCAGACGGAAGCACTCTTGAGAAAAAGGCACATGACAGCATGCCTGGAGTTTGCAAAAAGGCATGGGAAAGACTCGGAGCATGAAGCAAAAGATTCTGTGGTCGGATGAGATGAAAATTGAACTCTTTGGCCTGAATGAAAAGCACTACATTTGGTGGAAACTGAGCACAGCTCATCACCCATCCAATACCATCCCTACCGTGAAGCATGGTGGTGTCAGCATCATATTATGGGGATGCTTTTCAGCAGCAGGGACTGGAAGACTTGTAAGGATACAGGGAACAATGAATGGAGCCAAATACAGGCAAAACCTTGAGGAGGACCTGCTTCAGAATGCAAAAGATCTTAGACTGTGGTGAAGATTTACGTTCCAACAGGACAATGACCCCAATCATACAGCCAAAGAACCACTGAAATGGCCTCAGAACAAGAATATGAAAGTCCTTGAGTGGCCCAGTCAAAGCCCAGACTTGAATTCCATTGAGAATCTGTGGAAAGACTTGAAGATTGCTGTTCACCGACGCTCACCATCCAATTTGACAGAGCTTGAGCAAATCTGAAAGGAAGAATGGGAAAAACTCCACAAATCCAGATGTGCAAAGCTGATACAGACATCCCCAAGATGGCTCAAAGCTGCAATCACTGCCAAAGGCGTTTCTATGAAGTATTGACTTAGGGGGCTGAAAACTTATGTAAATTAGATATTTCTGTGTTTCGTTTTAAATTATTTTTGTAAGAATTTCTAAACACAAGTTTTCATTTTGTCATTATGCAATATTTTGTGTCGATCAGTGACAAACACTTTTAATTTAATCCATTTTAAATTCAGGCTGTAACACAACCAAATGTGAAAGACTCAAGCGGTGTGAATACTTTCTGAAGGCACTGTACGTATATATATATACAGGGCCGGTGCCAGACTATTATGCGGCCAGCTACTTGCATCCCCTCCCCCCCCCCCCCAAATTTTTTTTTGCCAACTTCGATTATTAAAAAGATGTTTTGTAGAAAAAATAAAAAGCAGAAAACTTGAAACTGCTAAATTTATTTTAAATTGCAAGAATAAGTACCGTAAGATGCCAACAGCACCAATATTAAAGGTGCAATATCCATTAATATGGCAGTGGCCCTGTTACCCCACGCTTTGGGGCAAATGGGCTTTCACTTAAAAAAAATATGACACTCCATGTGGTTTGCAATGCAAAATAAACAAAGTGGTCCCTTTATGAGTGTGTGAATGGAAATTATAGATAAACAAAACAGTTTTTGGTTTGAGCAATAAGTTTTAGATATGCAAAATCAAAATTTTAAATAATCAATCTTTGATTATCTTTCGCAAATACAAAATAAAATATTTTGGCACACAAATCATTTTGAACTAAAGGGCACTCGGTATAATGCATACCTCAGCCATTGGCAACACAACATTCAAACCTTTTACTTCACACACCTTTAAGTATACAGGTATATACCATTTAAGGATACTTGGCGTAACCAACCCGTCATGTCACCACAATATTTCGCTTACAGTCAGACAGAGAAACAAACAAAAAAACAGACAAACAGAGTTAAAAACGTCTCATAAAAGTTTCATTTTCAGACACATCAACATCTCACTTTGCGTGCCTTTTCCTTTGCAAATTTTGTCACAAATTCAACCAGATCAAGTGCTGATGCCTGGGCATGTTCAATTGATATAGTTGCCAAGCCAACTCGTCTCTTTTCCAACATTGTAGAGCGTATGTAAGTTTTTATAACTTTGAGCTTTGAGAAACTACGTTCACCACTTGCTACTGACACTGGAAGTGTGAGAAGGATCCTCAAAGCAACGGAAACATTAGGCACATTATCCAGGAGTTTTTGTTGTAGTACGAAGAGAAGTACTTATTGTGGCAGCATAGACTTTGGAAGTCTTCGAGCTATTGCTACAAGTTCAGTAATGCGGCCCTCTGATGTCTGCGCCCCAGGCGGCTGCCTAGTTGGCCTAATGGTAGCGCCGGCCCTGTGTATATATATATATATATATATAATTTATTTTTAATTTTTATAGTTGTTTTTAATATATATATATTTTTTTATTTCAAGAAAGAAGGGGCTTACAACCAGAAAGCCCCCAAGCCCCCAAGCCCTCTCCCTCCCACACTTCTCCCTGCTCTCAAATGTTGTGGTTGTGTGCTTCCCCTTCTCTCCCCATCTTGTCTTCCGCTCCCTCTTTTTGTATATTTTGTTTGTCTGGTTGATTTGTTTGTGAAATAAATGTTAGCTTTTTCACGAGCCTCGATTCAGTATACAAACAAAAAAAAAAAAAACGTAAAAACTAGATCTACTCCGCAAATTTGAGCAAATAAGCAAGAGCAGACCTGGTCTCAGGCGACGTTTCACCCGCTTCACAGCAGACTTCCTCAGGGACGTGTTGAGGATGTCTATATCTATATATATATATACTCATACACACACACACACACACACACACACACACACACACACACACACACACACACACACGGTGGCCGAGAGGTATGCACGCTCGCCTCGAAGCTGTTTCCTTTGGGTTCGAATCTCGACGCAGCTCTGAACTGTCATCCCAGTGTTTCACACACCTTCAGGGTGGTTCATCCAATGTGTGTTCCATCCCGTGGTTGGACTGGACGTTACACAGGGCGTCCCATCTGCCAGCACTAGCTGGTTGCATGGTGGACGTTAACATGAATCCCACAGTGTGGTTCGTGAAGAGTAGGAGAGCCTTCACCGGCACCTTGAACAAATCCCAAATTCCCGCCCTAACTACAGTTGAGAAGACAATGGCAAATGTAACAGCTCGTTAGACGTTAGAGTATGGAACATCAGAATCAGGATGTATACATAAAGTCAATCACGTCCCAGATACATTTCTCCATTGATTTGTCGAACTGATTTGGTGGGAATTATGACGTCATTCGCAAATGACCTGTCGGGTCCTGCAAACGAGGGATCCTTGTTTGGCTTTGCATCTTGGTAGCCTCCAGTCGATGTAATACGATATGTGCTGATGATCATTCTATAAAGCCTGCAACTGGTTATCATTTTAATTTGATTTTGTTGCTGCGGAAGTATAAAGACAGAAGCTGCAAGTGAGACTGTAACAACATCCATTATGTCAGCCTTAGGGCCATGATGCATGTTTAGTGCTTTGGTCTGACATGCTTTTTATGACCGGGTGCTTTGTGTCGAAGAACATGCGCTTAGCTTTGTCCTAATGTCTTCATTTTTTATTCTCGTTTCATGTTTTAGGGGAAAAGGACATTTCTCACCAGCGAAGCATGCGTGCAAGACCGATATCTAAATTGTGGCCTGACATGCACCCCCTTATGGGGGTTGCTTCATTTAGGGGGTTCGCTCCCCCCACTCCGCGCCAGGTTTACACCCTTCGGCATGTTCTCGTGCGTGGCTCAGCACAAAAGGTTATGGTTTCGTGTTTTTCCCAGTCCGTACCCACCGCACTAATGATGTCTATAATGAGAGGAGGAAATCACCATGATTGCCCCCCATGCCTTGCCGAACTTGTAATGGTCGGAAAATTATTATTTGTTTGTTCCTTGTGCCGCTTCAGAACCCTGGAAACGCGTTAGAAGATTTCTTGCAATGGAGCTTGACCCCCATGCTTGAAATCTACCCGAGCTAAACCCCCACCTGAATTCTGCAAGCGTAGGATTCAAAATGAAGAAGTGGATGGTACAGGACAGTGAAGCATTGCCCTGACGAGCCCCAACAAAGGTGAAACTAGTCGGTTTCTGTAAGTACCTCTGGCTATATCTCAATTAATATCTAGTCGTACTAAGTTAAGTTAAGGGATATGCTTGGTGTTGGTTTAACGGATAAGGTAGCCGGCTTAAGATCTTAGGGTCTTGAGTTTGAGTCCCTGTCGTGCCGTTAAATAACACCAGGTGGGTTGACTCGGCCTGCCATCCTTCCGAGCTTGGCAAAATGAGGCACCGCATCGGCGACACGGCCGCGCTTCCAGAAAAAACGACGCAGCCAGCATCCACAGGTTGCATCCGAAAGAACAACACCATTTGAATGGTTTAATTAATTAATCACAGGATAAAGCACACGCCAGAAAGTGTGGACTGTTCCAATCAATCTGGCTGAGTCAATATGTGGTTTGAACCTAAAGAAATTGCAACAAAAGGGTTTTTGGTGGATTTTGATCTGTTAGGGTGCACTGATGAACAAACAAAAAAAGTCGAAAGAAATCCGATCCCCGGAGAGTTGTGATTTCCAACATGGCGTCCAAAATGGCTGCCGGACACTTTAATTGGCTATGTCATTTACTATTTACCCAAGGGTGGTGATTTTTGTTTCTAACCCAAGGTTTTGCTGCCATTACGATATCCACATCAGCATCGCCAGTTGCATTTATGACTTCACAACCACGAGCTGCTAGTTTTTCGCTGATCAGTTTTACCAATGATTATTGATTCTCACCCCTGGAAAGAAACTCATCTTTCTTTCCCGTGAATTCAGAATCGGATGTGACTTTGATGACTGGGTGCACATCATTGCCTCTCCTTAGGTGAGTATTCTCCATTATGGTTTGCGCTCTGTCGTAACCATCAAAAACAATAGTAGCCTTCCCATAATGCCGAACTCTGGAATCCCTGTATGAATGCGCAATGGCCCCACAAGTGTCTCCACTTTTCCAAGGCACACGATGGATCAGAGAGCCTCCATCTCGGACGCATTGATCGGTGATGGGAATTGCGCTCTTGATGGAATCGGATGAATTCACACGAACAGCTGTAGCATCAGCAAGATGTGGTTTGTCTGCTTTGTGGAAGATGTGGCTTGCTTCAAACAGAGTAGGAGAGATTGTACTTGGCTCATAGCTGAAGACCTCCTTCAGTGAAAGGTCTCCATTTTGTGGCACAAGAAGAAATGGTTGAAACAGTAATGCGGGGTCAATGGCCAGTCCTCTCACTCCCAACTTTAACAGCCGATGCATCCGCTAGTCTTTGCTTTGTCCTTTCGTTTATATGAGTACGAGAATACGGGCTGGCCTACCTACCTCGCCAACAAAGTCGCCGGAGCATTATGTTTTCGGGTTGTCCGACATCCTTCCGTCCGTCCGTCCGTACGGGCTGAACCTCGTTTTCCTCAGAAACCGTATGTCCGATTGAGACGAAACTTTCAGGGTATGAGTGACACCAATGCAGAATGCTTTTAGGATAATTGTGACGTCGTAGGTCACGTGGTATGGCAGCCATATTGGATTAAAAGCAAATAATTAAAAAAACTATTTCTCAGCAACCGTTGAATGGAATTTTTTTAAACTTGGCACATTGTCAAGAACTACCAATGGGGAACAAAAGCATGATAATGACATCATAGGTGAAGTGGTATACCAGCCAAAAATGTTTCAATCGAATTCCTTATCCTAAAAATCTGAAATTGCATGCACATGATCTATCACCCATTTGTATTTAAATATTATTTTATGACATCATAGGTCACATGGTTTGGCAGCCATATTGGATTGAAGGAAAATATTAAACAATTATATCTCTGAAACCCCTCACCCTATCGATGCAAAATTTTATAATAATTCAAGATGGATTCGGAATGAGATTGTCACAGTAATTCAAGAAACAGCGTGTGTGTGTGTGTGTGTGTGTGTGTGTGTGTGTGTGTGTGTGTTGGTGTGTGTGTGTGTGTGTGTGTGTGTGTGTGTTGGTGTTGTACACTGCGCTCCATTCCTATGCGGTATTCCATCTTCAGGCGCTGCATGACGTCGTCGCCAGGCAACGAAGGTGTTCATGTGTGGCGTGTTCGTATGTGGCGTGCTCATCTGTGTAATGTTTGATGTGGTGTGTTGGTGAGTGGAATGTTGATGTGTGGCATGTTCATGTGTGGCGTGTTGATATTTGGTGTGTTGATGTGGTGTGTTGGTAGGTGGAATGTTGATGTGTGGTGTGTGATGTGTTGGTGTGTGGCATGTGATGTATTGGTGGGTGGAATGTTGGTGTGGTCTGTGATCTGTGATGTGTTGGCGTGTTCGTATGTGGCGTGTTCATGTATGGCGTGTTCACGTGTGGCGTGTTGATGTTTGGTGTGTTGATGTGTTGATGTGGTGTGTTGGTGTGTGGAATGTTGATGTGTGGTATGTGACGTGTTGGTGTATTGGTGTGTGGTCTGTGATGTGTTGTGTGTTGATGTGTGGCATGTTGGTGTGTGGAATGTTGGGGGTGTGAAATGTTGGTGTGTGATGTGGGATGTGTTGTTGTGTGGTGTGTAGGTGTGTGGTCTGTGATGTCTTGGCGTGTTCATGTGTGGCGTGTTCATGTGTGGCGTGTTCATGTGTGGCATGTTCATGTTTGATGTGTTGATGTGTGGAATGTGATGTGTGGCATGTGATGTGTTGGTGTGTGGCGTGTGATGTATTGGTGTGTGGTCGGTGATGTGTTGGCGTGTTCATGTGTGGCGTGTTCATGTGTGGCGTGTTCATGTGTGGCATGTTCATGTTTGGTGTGTTGATGTGTGGAATGTTGATGTGTGGCATGTGATGTGTTGGTGTGTGGCGTGTGATGTATTGGTGTGTGGTCGGTGATGTGTTGGCGTGTTGTGTGTTGATGTGTGGCATGTTGGTGTGTGATGTGGGATGTTGTTGTGTGGCGTGTTGGTGTGTGCCGTGTTTTGAGCTCGGTTCGAATTGTCGACCTCCCAGGCTCAGTAGAGTGGACCCTTCACCATTAAACCGCCGAGTCTCGTTATATGAAACCCGAATTCGTTGGATACTCTCTATAAGTTTGGATTATTGCTGAAGTGCCAGTTTTGTAAGAGCCCTTGGGCCTCTGGCAGTCAATATTCACACTTCTTAACTTATTGCTGAAGTACAATATTCTAAAAAAGGCCCTTGGGCCTCTGGCAGTTGATATTCAGACTTTTTAACCACCTTCTCCTCCTCCCCCCCCCCCCCACCCGCCCCTCCTCCTCTCCATGGACCTGCAACTCCAAGTAAATCGAGATCAGCGGTCATCCTACTTTTGTTTTCCTGTGCCAATGGCACCAGGAGATCGCACTTGATTGGACCACATCGTGCACCCAGCCCTGAAATCTCCAATCAAAGCCAACCCAACCAAAGAACCATTATTCCACATCGCTCTCTAATATAATACCCCGATGTGCATTCGGGCATTTTTAAAGATGCCGGATGGGAATGACCGTTTAATTTGGCACAAACATACGAGTTCAGTGAATTATTGTTGTTTTAGCGAATGTTGGCCCAGGAGGACGTTACAGTGCTCGTCTCGCCTGTGACCGATCCTCATTTCACAATTACATCACGACACGTACAAACAGCACGTATAATGCCACTGATAACAAATACAACGAGTTACCCCTGAGGACGGGCAAATTGGCAAAGGGTCACACTGCGCAGGCAGGTAGCCATTACCGATGGATTGCTCCAAACGTTTGTAGATTAGAACCAGTTGTGGATGAGTTGCCACTCTGAAGCAGGACACTCACCTGAAGGTGCAGGAATTTGATCAGGGTGCCGGAGATAACTCACCCCCAGCAACGACCAGCGCTTGCGGACGAGTCTTCCAGCCTAATGTCATGTCACATATAAGGGAACATGATTCAGTGTCATGTCACATGTCACATTCCAGCCTAATGTCATGTCACATATAAGGGAACATGATTCAGTGTCATGTCACATGTCACATTCCAGCCTAATGTCATGTCACATATAAGGGAACATGATTCAGTGTCATGTCACATGTCACATTCCAGCCTAATGTCATGTCACATATAAGGGAACATGATTCAGTGTCATGTCACATGTCACATTCCAGCCTAATGTCATGTCACATATAAGGGAACATGATTCAGTGTCATGTCACATGTCACAGACACGTTGATGCTTCTCCCAGCATTTCAAACACCAGGATGGCAGTTTGTACCTGGGTCGAGTTTCAAACTCAAACAGCTCAAAGGTGAGTGTGCGTATCTCAATGGTATCCTACCAGGCCTTGATCGATACCTGTTTGATCGCCTCTCATTCCAAGAGACGAAAGCCACTCCCACAAATGCGGATGTACCGTGGTGTGCACGATTTATGAAAGGGGGATGAAAACAAAACCTTTGTCAGGTGGTTTCGAATTATTCGAATGAGTTTGAGTCAGTGACTGAAGTCAACAAAGATGTTATTTCTATTTCTTATTTGCTGAAGTACCCCGGGGAAATTCAACGAAATATTTATTTAAATATATCCTCTATAAAAAATGAATGAATGAATGAATGATCGTTTTAAGGCCATATTCCCCGCTAGAGCGGGGGTTAGCCTTGTGGGCCCCATGACAATCACGGTTCCCTGTTTGAGGCAATGTTTTTATGGCCGGATGCCCTTCCTGGCGCCAACCCTTGGTCACCTCTTACGATGCGCAGGGATACGGTGTACCTATTCTAAGCCGGGGTACACACCGTGCTCATTCATCCCAGCAAGCTGGTACTCAATTTGCCGACCTTGAAAGGATGACGGGCTGAGAAAGGATGACGGGCTGAGAAAGGATGACGGGCTGAGAAAGGATGACGGGCTGAGTCAACCCCCCTGGCGTTAATTCAGCGATCGACTGGGATTCGAACCCAGGATCGTAGGATCCCAAGCCAGCACCCTGACTGCTAAGCCAACACCAGGCTACCATATAGTCATATAAAACAATGCAGTGAATAAAACAAAACGAGTGAAAAACACCTCATCAAATGAACAATCAAACACTTCAGCATACATTTAATAAAAACTCGTTTGACTTATCTTCATTCCCATCATCAACAAACAGAAAATTATTTTTTTCTTTAAATAAACGTTTTACAGATCTTTCTCAGTATCTATATAATAATAGCGTAAGGACTCGACTTTGTTATCCCTTTTACGCCGCACCCAGTGACCCGATGCCCACGGCACTAATGGATTTACGATCTACGAACCGCGCTCTTTGTTTATCACGTACAGACATACTCGAAAAATCTGAATTAGCTGATGTTGGGGCCCAAAAGCATCCGATTAACTACCGATACGACGCCATCTTATTGGCGTCTGCTGGGCGAAGGCGAAGCAAGCCGTCCGCTGATTGGACAGGCGAAGGCGAAGCAAGCCGTCCACTGAGTGGACAGGCGAAGGCGAAGCAAGCCGTCCACTGAGTGGACAATCCCAGAGTGGTGCTATGCCGATTCCTATTACGAATCCATTCATTTTTCAAAAGTATATCGTAGCGTTGTCATTTAAGTAGATTGCAATAAATACATTGTTCATATACGCACTCTTCATTCTCATCTTTCTTCCTAACTCTTACTCGGACAAGCAAATCCCCTATGCCATCCATAATGGTACACTCTATCCATACACCACATCCTCCCTTCCATGGATGTTCCACGGGTTTCGGCTAGTTGACAATAAAATGAGAATCCCCGAACAAATCTCTTTAGATGAGATCCAACCCGATCACGTGAACCTTCGTCACAGTTACAGTCCGAGGTTTACAAGATCACCCGGAGTTTCTTCAACGTCATTGAATACTTCCTTTTTAACGCACATCATTCGTCTTCCAGTTTGTAAGAAGATGCAACTTGTGTCGCCGCCACATTGCAGTGCGAAAATAAAAGCGAAGATGACGGCTTCTTCTTCTTCTTTTTGTTTAAATGGCGTCTTCAGAGCAACGAGACTCGTCAATTATATAAATTGCAAAACGGATTTGCAGTCTTTAGCTTTGTCGGCTCAGTGTATCTGGAATACCTGACCAGAATCCAGATGATCCCTGTTGTATCCTGGAGAAGGACATCTACCGAGTATTCCAGTCGATTATTCCAGAATTCCTGTCTCCGTCACAAAACACATTACTCGATCCCTCCAGGGGAAAAACCCCAAGCAAGGTATAAGAACATAATCACTCGAGGCCTGAACACGGTGGTGTTATAAAAACGACATATAGCAAGATATCTCAAGAGGTTGTGAACAACTCACGACGAAACTTGGTGGACAGGTTGGGACTGTGACAAGGACTAATTGCTTTGATTTTGTTGAAGATCTGGATCCGGATCCGTATAAGATAAGTTTTTTTAAATTATAATTAAAGTGTTTTTATTGGGATCTGGCCGATCATTGGGATACGAAATGTAACCTGTTCAGCTTGCCGGAGGTATGCGCTCCACCGAGTGCTGTTCTCGTTTTTCAGCTGTTTTCATTCATGACATAGCACCTGATCATGAGCCACGATGGTTGATTGCACTTCTTTTCTTTTCTTTTTTTTTGTATACAATATCGAGGCTCGTGCAAGAGCTAACATTAATCACAAAAAAAACCACAGACACACAAAACATACAACAAGTGGAGCGGCAGACAAGATGGGGAGAGAGAGGGAAGCACACACGCACAACATCTGAGAGCAGGGACATCGGGAGATCTGTGGGAGGGAGAGGGCTTGGGGGGAGGAGGCGTGGGAAGAGGGGTGGGGGTGGGAGAAGTATAAAACACGAGGATACTGCAAAGACTTCCAGGAAAGAAGTTGGTATTTCAAAAAAGTTTATCTGGGGTGAATTAACGGGGGTAGAAAAGATCAAGGTTTTGGATGGGGGAAGATAAGAGATGGTGGTGAACAGCTATTTTAAAGACCTGGAGGGAGGAGTGGGATTGAAGAAAGTCAGGGAGTTTGTTCCAGAGGCGGGAGTAAAGAGGAATGAAAGAGAGGAGGTGGATAGAGAGTCTTTTTTTGGCAGTTTAACCAAAAGAAAGTTGCTGGCAGATCTTGTGCGACCTGTAGGAATATTTGGGGGACAGAGCCCAGAGAGAGCTGGGGGAGCTAGATTTGATTTTGTGCTGGATCGAGCTGGGAGAGCTAGATACACACACACACACACATTTTGTGGAAGGAGTCAGATTGAGTTGACGTTTTGGTTTTAGGTTTACGCAGGAATTTGTAATTTGTTCAAGGTCCCTGCGATGGCTCGCCTACTCCATCGAAAGGCACTGTGGGGTCTTTACCGTCCCCAAATTATTGCCAGAAGATGGACCACCCAGATTGATGTCCATCCGACAGAGGGCATAACTTGGCTTGTCGATTGTTTGGTTCTTCCAGGTGAAAATTTAGTTTGGGATGATTCCAGGTTCATTGTAAACATGATTCCAGGTTCATTTTAAACATGATTCCAGGTTGAAATCCCATGCGCTGTGTTCATTCGTGTTAATTGTATCCCAATAATCCGGTCTTGCACCGGCTCTTCTGTAAAGCTTGACATCACTGTTCAAAACCCATAGAGTGGATCTCCTCTTGGCCTTCATCGACTAACATGACCCAAATACATTGAAAGTTTAATTTGTCTGTCTCAGGGAGGTTGATTGAGTTGTTCACTTGTTTGAGTAGTAATGCATGCTAAACATGATTCAGTGTTTTTCACCTATGTGCGTTTAAACATGATGCCAAGTCTGGTAATGCAACTGTGCCACAGGTTTCTTCTCATTTTGAGCTGCCTTACTCTCTCGGTGTTATCGACAATGCCACACCATGTGGAGATCGCAAACGAAGGCCTGCGCATTTTGGTAATGTCAGCACGCGGCAGGGCACACATTCACGCTCGGAATATGACGACGGGTAGCAACACACCAAAGAATGCTTTCCTCTTCAATGTCTTATTGAAGGTCATCTCCGGCATTTCCTTTATTTCCCAAGCGATACATGTATATATATATATATATCCAACAGTGATTGCCTACATATGTATGAGTGTATATATATATATATATATACAGTATATAAATTATTAGGGTATGCTTACACATCGTATAAGCAATAACAAACCGTGCTTCATACATCGGTACATAATAAATAGAAGCTTTATGATTGTAGGCAAGCATCACCTACCTGCTGCTAAATATCAATTTAGTGAATGTCTGTGTAGGCAATCACTAGAACAGTGTTTGTCTGTCCTGTGTCTAGAACAGTGTTTGTCTCTCCAGATGTATGTATGTATGTATGTATGTATGTCCCCTCAAACGTACACCAATCGGAGCTGAGGATCTTGTCACATGACAGGGTGATGTGATTACGTCTGTGATGTCATTACGGCATACAACGGCTGACTTCACACTCCGCCGTTTTGATTCCTATGCCGTTCAGGCCAAACATATCGTTGAATCTGTCATATATCACAATCGCCATGCTCTACCTTGACGTTTTTCATTCAGTGTGAAACATAAACAAACCGATTGTTATCCACAAACACAAATGACCATCAAATATTGAAAGCATAGACGTTACGGATCTTCCAACGACATAGTACGTATAGGCCTTAGGCTTCATGCCTTCATGCCTCACCTTCAGGCCGCTTCAGACAAATTAGGCCAAGTTTCTTGATACAGTAGTATTGTTTTCATCATAATAATAATAACAACGTTAATAATAATAATATAGTAAATATAATTGCAACACTGCAATCCCTTTGTCGTGACTGCAAAGTTACTGGATTGAAGCAGTGTATGGTTGGTTCATTGTTGACTCAATGATGTCGAGTCTCCTCGGGCAATGATGGCATTGCTTTTTTATGGCTGGTCCACACGGGTAATTGTGTGGTATAGACAAGGGGTCGCCACTCATCTCCGTCTCTCTGCTGGCCGTTGGGGAATGCACCCTCTTCCGCCCGTGCTGTTGAGTCGACTGGACTCTCATCCACCAGATGTGCAGAGCCATCTGCCATTTGAACCGCATGGCTGCAGACCGTTACCCTGGTAAGGGGGGCTGACAGGTACTACACCTTGCCCACAGGTGACCTGGGGTTATGCAAGGCAGTGGCATCCATCTCCCTGAGGTATCAGAAGACACCCGCATACCCAAAGTTGACTCAAAACATACAATAAACCAGTGTCTCAATGCAATATCTTCATTTCCATGGTAACAGACAGCTTAGAGACTTATAGTACTTTAAAAAAATTAATACTTACATTATTTGTTAACTGGTATCTCCACCCAGGTCATACTATCCTCTTCAACGAAAATACCAATCAAGCCCGGCTACGCCGCTGTTAGACTTTCAGTCTTGTTTTATTATTAGTATTTTACAGACGTGTTTACTGTGTTTAATGTGGAACCCTGGTGTTGGGCCAGCGGCTAGGGTGTCAGCTTAGGATACCTAGGATCCTGGGTTCGAATCCCGGTCGATCGCTGAATTAACGCCAGGGGGGTTGACTCAGCCTGTCATCCTTCCGAGGTCGGCTAATTGAGGACCAGTTCACTGGTAATTCCCTGTTTGTCGTTAAAGGCAGCAAAAAGGGTTGGCGTCAGGAAGGGCATCCGGCCGTAAAACATTGCTTCAAAAAGGGGACCGAAAAACAACAACAACCACGGTTCCCGAAAAAGGCCAACCCCCGCTTGCGGGGAAAAATGGCCTCTAAAGGTGGTTATTTTTATATTATAATGTAAATTTTCATTGAGATTTTAATTTCACAGTTTAGTTATAGAAATGACAATTTTCAAATGCTAGAATCTAGATATTGATTGAGGGTTTTTTACCAATGCGTTTACGGTTTTTTACACATATTTTCATTACCAGATGCTTTCCAACGGTTCTGGGATTTTTCCCGGTGTACCGGCTTCGCTGTCCGTCGCCACGCCAAATTTCAGCTTTCTACAACACTTGGAAAGTTATGAACACTAATATCAGTCATTGGGTAGAAAGAGCTTTCATATATGATAACTAATTTCAATACACACCTGGTCACAAGTTTGCCTCACTGACCGGGTCCTCATGCAAGGTCCTCAGCATCATTCCATTTCGGTCCTTCAACCTCGATACGGTCAGCTAAGGTGGGCCAGCAGGAGCACGTACGCCTCCACATGCAACAGCTACACCTCGGTGCGTACATACCCCAACCTCCAGCCAGTGAGAACACAGACGGCAACAACAAAACCGCCTCCACTCCCAGAATCCACAGCCCCTCACCCACTCACTCACACACCAAAAAAAAAAAAAAAAAAAAAAAAAAAAAAAAATCACAACTAACCAACTGACCACCGACCCTTACAACATACACCACTCAAACAAAAGCACATTCATGCAAAATCACACCCACTCCTGCAACACACACACACACACACACACACACACACACACACACACACACACACACACACACACACACACACACACACACACACACACACACACACACACACACACACACACACATATATATATACATATATACATATACACATATATATGCACATATATACACATATACACATATATACACATATATATGCACATATACACACACATATATGGCATATGCACATATATACACATATACACATACATTCATACACACACATCCACACACACACATGTACACACACATATACACATATACGCACACACATATAAATGCACACATACACACACATCTTGTCTTTTTATTTTTGTTCCTCACAATTCGATCTCTTATGATTTTAAATTCTTATTTCTCTTATTCAATTGTTATTTAAAAATGCATTTAATTAATTGTACAGTATTGGTTGTTCCTAAAATGAAATATAAATAATTTAAAGGATTGCTGTAAATGATGTTAATTTCACAACATCTCATATTCAACTTTATTTAAATTGTAAGCCTCAAAACATAGTTCCCTTACCTAAAGCAAGAACCTTAACCTGTAAGCAATTTACTCGTTTCCCGACTGCATGGATCATCAGCTGGGCACCGTTCTTCCTCGAGGTTTCGATCCTTTCAGCCCAGGACCTCTCAAACGGTGGATCCACAACCTCGATCATGGATCCACATCAATAGATGGTACATCAGTAGATGGTCCATCAGTAGATCCACAACCTCAGTTGCGTCCAGGCAGTCAGTCAACTCATCAATGCAACATCATTTATTCCAACTTTACTCGCGAGAAGATTTAATGTGTCATCATATTGTTAGGGTTTTGAGAACCCTGCACTTGTAAATTGTTGTAAATATACCCCTTTGTAAATAATTCTTTTTGTAAATACCTCCATTTCTTGTAAAGGTCAAAGGTCGTCCCCTAGTTAGTCCACACTGCAACACGTAGCGAATCATAGGCCCTTTTCATAGTTATTTCGTTGTTAGTTCCAGGTAAGGCTGTGTTTCCAATAGTTGACTCTACATTGCATCAATCAAATAAGATAGGCCCCCTTCAACTTCCCCGATTGTCTCTTTAAAGTGCCAGTAAGGCGGCGTTCGCCGCCGTTGCATTGGGCTGTTTTGTTGGCACCACACCGCCAAAACTCCATTACGCACGAGGCCAAGAACGGAGAAGAAGGGGGGAGGAGCCGCCGGATCACCGGTGTGGCACCAACTCGTCATCAAAGATGGAGTCAGAGAGCCCTTACCAACCAACCAGCACCGAGGTGAGCCAACCGGTAGGCGTGCCCTCACAGCTCACGGCTCGATACGGCCGAGACCAATATAAGCGCGAAGCGAAGCCTTTTTACCAGATGAGTGAGGGAGCACGACGAGAGACGCGTAAGGAGGCTGATGACCGAGGAGGAAGAACCAGCGCTGACGACCGGGTTTTCGCCGCTGAACCTGACTGGGCGAGGGCGTGCACGCGAGACACCAACGGCGTGCCGCGATCCCCGGACCTCCCTGCCTGCCCGCTCTGTGGACCGTCTGCCCCTCTCATCCTTCGTCCAGCCATTCCTGCCTGCAATTCCCATTCGTGTACGTGAGTTTGTGCTGTCTGTATTGTCCTGGGGATAAGTTAAGCCTGTGTAGATAAGTTTGCTCTGTGTCTTCTTCTTCTTCTGTAAATTACTTTCGTTTCATCTTCGGTTCCTTTGGTTTTTTGTAAATAATTAATCAATGTCTGTTATTTCTTACTTCTGGTTTCATGCTTCCCCGATCGCTTTAGTCTTTTCCTGATTGAATACCTGTGGCACGATTTGGCCAACACTTTATAATCGGGTTTAGTCGGCTGATAACGGCTCGAACCGCGGACAGCTAAACCGCTCGGCAAATACCATCTTGTCCGTGGTTCGAGCGGTACTTGTCTCCCTGTTCTGCAGAGGGATTGATAAAGGTATTCGGGATAAACCCTGGACCAATAACCCTGATCAATCCCACCCCGCAAAAGAGCGTTACAAGTACCATGACCGCTCGGACGGCCAGCTTAACAGGACAAGGGGATTAACTCCCCCTTGCTAACGGGAGTGCCGTCCCCCGGATCCGTAACAATATATTTATAACTTTCCTTACACACTCCATAATATGATGATACATTAAATCATGCACATCCTACATTAAATATACCATGTCCACAAACCAGCACGACCACACCACCTACCTCTGGATCAAACTGTATTCCAAATGTTCAAACTGTCACCTATAACGGTTTTTTGCATGCTGCCATATCCTTGCAACCACTGATTCCTAGCAACATTGATTTGTCGTATATTGAATTCTTATATTGTACTGTATTTACATGAAGATCTCATTAATAATATTTTTACTATTCGTATTGTATTTTACTAATTCGATTTGATGTCGTTTTGTGATATTAAAGAAAACTTGTTTAATCTACCAACTGTAGCTCCCTGCGCTAGCATACGTCTGACTAGTTGTTGTAATCTATTCACAAGTTCAGAGCTGTGTGTGGTTGCTCTCACAGTCCTAATTATTTCACCTGCAACCGTACCATTAAATAGTTTTTTTTATTACACACACACACATCTCGTTTTTTCATTTCTGTTCCTCACAATTCTATCTCTCTCTTATTCACACACACACACACACACACACACACACACACACACACACACACACACACACACACACACACACACACACACACACACACACACACACACACACACACCCCTCCAATACCTCCTCACACACTCCCCTCCAATACCTCCTCACACTCCCCTCTAATACTTCCTCACACTCCTCTCCAATTCCTCACACTCCCCCCCAATCGCTCCTCGCTCTCCTCTCCAATCGCTCCTCACTCTCCCCTCCAATCGCTCCTCAATCACCTCTCCAATCGCTCCTCACTCTCCGCTCCAATCAGCCCTCACTCTGCAATCGGCCCTCACTCTCCGCTCCAATCAGCCCTCACTCTCCAACTCCTTGCTCCTCACTCTCCAACCCCTTGCTCCTCACTCTCCAACCCCTTGCTCCTCGCTCTCCAACACCTAGCTCCTCGCTCTCCAACCACTACCTCCTCGCTCTCCAACCCCTACCTCCTCGCTCTGCAACCCCTCGCTCCTCACTATCCAACCCCAAGCTCCTCGCTCTCCACCCCTAGCTCCTCACTCTCCAACCCCTAGCTCCTCGCTCTCCAACCCCCTAGCTCCTCGCTCTCCAACCCCTCGCTCTCCAACCCCTCGCTCCTCGCTCTCCAACCCCTAGCTCCTCGTTCTCCAACCCCTCGATCCTCGCTCTCCAACTCCTTGCTCTCCAACCCCTCGCTCCTCGCTCTCCAACCCCTCGCTCCTCACTCTCCAACACCTCGCCCCTCACTCTCCAACCCCTCGCTCCTCACTCTCCAACTCCTCGCTCCTCACTCTCCAACCCCTCGCTCCTCACTCTCCAACTCCTTTCCCCTCACTCTCCAACCCCTCGCTCCTCTCCAATTTCTCGCTCTCCAACTCCAAGCTCCTCACTCTCCAACCCCTAGCTCCTTACTCTCCAACCCCTAGCTCTGCAACTCCTCGCTCTCCAACCCCTCACTCATCTCCAATTTCTCGCTCCTCTCCAACCCCTAGCCCCTCACTCTCCAACTCCTAGCTCCTCACTCCCAACCCCTAGCTCCTCACTCTCCAACCCCTAGCTCCTCACTCTCCAACCCCTAACGCCTCTCCAACCCCTCGCTCTCCAACCACTCGCTCCTCGCTCTCCAACCCCTCGCTCCTCGCTCTCCAACCCCTCGCTCCTCGCTCTCCAACCCCTCGCTCCTCGCTCTCCAACCCCTCGCTCCTCGCTCTCCAACCCCTAGCACCTCGCTCTCCGTTGTTGCAGCAGCATCCTGTGCGGGCGGTTCTCCCGTCTCGTTCTTTTTCTTGCTGCATCCTGTTCAAGTCTGCATTGAGGTTCGTCGACGGACTCGTTCGTTTTCTTGCTGCATCCAGTTAAAGTCTGCGACTCTGCGTTCTTCATCGACCGTCTCATTCATTTTGGAAATGGAAGTTTCCACACAGCGCATGAATTGTCACGATCCTCAACAGGAAGTGTCTCGTAATCATCAAATGACAAATGGAAAGTAAATTACATTTTGAAAATTAAAGATTTCAAATAAACCTATTTAAAGTCTATGCGCACATAACAAAGAAAAAAAAAAACCAAGAAATATCTCTCGGTAATTTCCTGAAACATATTTTACTTCCGGATAATAATGTTGAATGAAATAAGTGCAAAGAAATATATGTCGTTTTTGTGACGACTGTCATCAAAAGTAAAAGTAATATATCTTAACGGAAAAGAAAAAGCGAATTTTTAATATATGTCGACATTTTCCCCGACTGTTATTTTAGGCGGTGTATTTTCGTGTATCATCGTGGCGCGATTTTTATAAATATATCTCTGCATTTTCCCGTGTGTGCGTGAATGTACTCAATTATTTCTGACACCGAGTCTAAAACCATTGATAAAAATGAAATCAGATGGTGAGTTCGAGATAAAATCGTGAGGGTGACTCAATGAATGGGCTTTATTTTACAGGCCTTTGAGAATTAATTTCGTTCCATAAACGGAAACTTTCATGGGATTCTCTTCCCGTTTTTTTTCAACCGAGTCTAAAACGATGTTAGTGACTGTTAAAAATGAAATGATATATCGAATTTGAGTTGAAATACACCTGTGTTAGAGAGAAAGACAGCACGGGCCAAACTAAACAGGCCTCAAAGCTATTCGAGGTAATAAAATGGTGGATATTTGTTTACATGAAGCCTCTCCAAGAATGGGTGGAGCTACTGTCTAAACGGAGTAAGCCACACCCCCGGACAGACAGACAGACAGACAGACAGACAGACAGACAGACAGAATCACCATAGCCTATTATAATATATATATACAGTGAAACCTTGACTTACGAGTTTAATTCGTTCTGTGACCGAGCTCGTAACTCAATTTGCTCGTTTCTCAAATTAAATTTCCCCATTAAAATGAATTGAAATGCTATTAATCCGTTCCAGCCCCCCAAAAACCACACCAATTTTTTTTGTTACGTGTTTTTAAATAAGAAAAATGTACTTTATAAATAACAAATAATGTATAAACAAGCACGACCTCGTATATACTGTACATAATAAAAGAGAATGTAAAGAAATAAGCTGGTTTTATTAAGTGTATTTACCTTGAAGATCAGACGAAGATGCTGGCGGAGGTGGAGGAGATAACTTTTGCCTTTTTCGCCACACTTTGCTCGCTTTCACTTGCAGGGCGTTTCAATAAAAACCTGTCCAAGGAGGTTTGTTTCGTCCTCCCTTTCAAAATGTTTCGAAAATGAGTGAGGCAAGTGTCGTTACACAGCGCCAACGCACGACCTGTTGCAACTTTTTCAGGGTGTTTCTTTTCAATAAACTCTGAAATGTTCTCCCACATTCCCAACATTTCCTTAATCTCACTTGTAGCGATAACCACCTCCGCCTCTGGCTCCTCCACGTTAATTTCCTGCAAAACCTCCGTATTCTGCTGCTGCTGTAGCTCCTTTAATTCCTCCGTTGTCAATTCCTCGTTGTGCTTCTCGACGAGGTCGTTAACGTCTTCTTCATTCACTTGCAGGCCCATGGACTTTCCGTGGGACACAATCTCCTCCACCACTAACACTTCAGGTTCGAATCCTTCGAAGTCCCTTTCGGACACAACCTCAGGCCACAGCTTCTTCCATGCAGAGTTTAAGGTCCTCCTTGTAACACCCTGCCAGGCCATGTCGATAATTCTGAGGCAGGTCACGATATTGTAGTGATCCTTCCAGAACTCTCGAAGGGTGAGGTTTGTGCTCTCCGTAACCTCAAAGCAGCGCCGGAACAGGTGCTTGGTGAAGAGATTTTTTAAATTTGAAATCACCTGCTGGTCCATGGGCTGCAGGATAGGGGTGGTGTTGGCTGGAAGGTAGAGGACCTTAATAATAATAATAATAATAATGCATTTATTTTATATAGCGCTTTTCAGGAAGCCCAAAGACGTTTTGACAGAGTGCAAAACATAATGCATAGCAAAACATAAAAACAATTGCAAAAAAGAAGAATCAATAGGGAAATATTCAAAGCACAAAGGAGGGAGAAGGAGAGGAGATAGTCAGGGGTTAGATGCTGTGGGTTAAATGTTGAATGCAGTGTTGAACTGGTGGGTCTTGAGTGATGTTTTGAATGTGGTGAGTGAGGAGGAGTCTCTGATGGTGTGAGGTAGCAAGTTCCAGAGGGTGGGAGCAGCGATGGAGAAGGCCCTGTCCCCCCAGGATCTAAATTTGGTCCGGATGGGGGGGGGGATCAGGAGGTTGGTACCAGCAGAGCGGAGGTTGCGGGTGGGAGTGTGTCTGGAGAGGAGGTCAGCCAGGTAGGATGGGGCCAGGTTATGGAGGGCTTTGTAGGTCAAGAGGAGGATTTTGTACTGGATTCTCTGGGAGATGGGGAGCCAGTGAAGCTTGTAAAGGATGGGGGTGATGTGGTCACGGGTCCGGGAATGGGTGAGTAGACGGGCAGCGGAGTTCTGAATGTATTGGAGTTTATTGGTGATTGTTGAGGGTGAACCATAAAGGAGGCTATTGCAGTAGTCCAGACGGGAAGTGATGAAGGCGTGGATGAGGGTTTCTGCAGCCACGGAGGAGAGGGATGGACGGAGACGGGCGATGTTTTTCAGGTGAAAGAAGGCTGTCTTTGTGATCTGTTTAGTGTATTTGTCGAAGGAGAGGGTTTGGTCAAAGATGATGCCAAGATTCCGGATGTGAGGGGAGGTGGATACTGGGAAACCGTCGATGTTGAGGGCAAAGTTATGGGTGGACTTGGTGAGCGTTTTTGGGCCAATGATGATTATTTCAGATTTATCACAGTTAAGTTTGAGGAAGTTGATTTGAAGCCAGGATTTTATTTCAGTGATGCAGTTTGTCAGGATAGAGTGGGTGGCGGTGGAGATGGACTTGGTGGAGATGAAAAGCTGGATGTCATCGGCGAAGCAGTGGAATTGGAGACCATGACGGCGGATTAAGTGACCGAGGGGGGACAGGTAAAGGATGAAGAGGAGTAATAAACTTAAATTCTTCAAGGATGTCGTCTTCGAGGTTTGGTGGGTGTGCGGGAGCATTGTCAAGGACGAGAAGGGCTTGCAGGGGTAGGTTATTTTCCAAAAGGTACTTCTTGATGGCAGGACCAAAGACCAGGTTTACCCACTCCACAAAGAACTGCCTGGTGACCCACGCCTTTGCGTTTGCTCTCCACATAACCTGCAGTTTTTCTTTAAGTATCTTATGAGACTTAAAGGCTCTGGGGTTTTCAGAGTGATATACGAGTAGCGGCTTAATCTTGCAGTCACCACTCGCATTCGCGCACAGTGCAAGGGTTAGCCTATCCTTCATGGGTTTGTGGCCTGGCATGCTCTTCTCCTCTGCCGTTATATACGTCCTCCTCGGCATCTTTTTCCAGAAGAGCCCTGTCTCGTCACAGTTGAAGATTTGCTGGGGGATGTATCCTTCGGCTTCTATCAGTTCGGCAAAAGTTATAATAAAATCTTCAGCTGCCTTCACATCCGAGCTTGCTGCCTCACCATGCCTGACGACGGAGTGAATGCCAGTCCTCTTCTTAAAATTATCAAACCATCCCCGACTGGCTTTGAATGACTCTTCCGATGCCTCGTCCGTTGATGTTCCCGCCGTCTGCTGCACCAAATCCCCATAAATGTCTCGTGCCTTCTCACAGATGATGCTCTCAGTCACGGTATCTCCTGCGAGCTGCTTCTCCGTCAACCACACAAACAACAACTTCTCCATCTCTTCATGGACAGAGGTCTGGAGCTTTGAAATAATCTTAATGCCCTTGGCTGGCATTATAGCCTTTATCAACTCCTTCTGCTTCAAAATCGTACATATCGTAGAAGTACTACGATCGTACTGCCTCGCCAAGTCGACAACACGCACACCTCGCTCATGTTTTTCGACGATTACGTGTTTTATATCCAAGCACATCATCCTTTTCTTCTTCTCAGCACTGCCCTTGGCACTCAATTTCTTAGGACCCATGGTTAAAACTAAGAAATTTTCCAAAATAAACAAAATGCGAAAACAAAGCAACAGCGATACGGCAGAGATGCTTGCACGGCAAGATAACCACGTGAACTGAACGCTCGCTGGGCCACCTAGTGGCGGGTGGCGTAAGCTCGCTCGCTCGTAACTCAGATCTCGGCTCGCATCACAAAGCAAAAAATCGACCGAGCGACGGCTCGTATCTTGGAAAACTCGTATGTTGGTGCACTCGTAAGTCAAGGTTTCACTGTATATATATATATATATATATATATATATATATATATATATATATATATATTGTTACGTTTGTGGGGAGGGGGGTGGGGGGTAGGCAATACCTTAGTCCAGGTGGAATTGCATAGGTAGTGTGCTCTGACTGTCGTGAAGCAGAAGAAACCCTCATGTATCATAAGTAGGGATCCGGTAGACCATATGTTGTGGAAGAGCGTATCTTTGTTCACATCACGAGGGGTGGGATATGTTAATTAGCTAGGGATTAATGGTAAATCCCCTGTATGTAATGGCCTCTGTTATTTTTCCTCTGTTCCTTATGACACATGCAGCACGCACAACTAGCCAGGAAACCGTGCATTAACCACACTAAATAAAAAGTGACCATAAACCAGGCATCAAACACTACCGCTGGTGCCGCAGCCGCTACATCACCACCTCAATCAGGCAGGCCGTGGGGTAGTGCCCTGAGGAGCAGTGATTGGTCCGGGAAGGATTGGCGCAAAGACTGCTAAGATGGGACTATGCGATTGATGGAGCAGGAGCGGATGACGTCAGAGCCTTGAGTATAAAAGAACGCTCTACCCAACATTTTCTCTTCTTGCTTCTTGATTTCCTCGCATGTTCTGTGTTTGGTGGCGAGCGGTCGTCTCCCCAACATTTTCTCGTGGCTGGCTCTGACTTTCGGGATTCGACAACGAACTGTCGAAGTTCATGAGTTCTCTTCCCTCATGGCTTTTCCTCGCGCTTGATTTCCGTGCTTATTCTTTGTTTCACGAGTCCTGGCTTTGACAAAGAACGGTCGTGTCCCGACATCGCTCTTCTTCGTCTTCTCGTGGCTGGCACTGATCTTCTGGCTTTGGCGGTGAACAATCACGATTTGATATCTTGCTCTGCTTCGGGAGTTCACGGCGAGTGGTCGGAGTTCATAGCACTGTTGTGCTGGGAGACGTGGGTGCTGGTGTGGAACAGATGAGACGGCGAGTGGACAAGCACGGCCTGCTCGCTTTGTACTCGGCAGCTGGAAGCATGAGCTGCGCGCCAAAGTCGTTCCCACGCACAGACTTCACTCCAACGAGCACATTTTCGCGCGCAAGGACGTGGGATGTGCTTTCTTTGTTACCGGCATTTTCTTGAATAAACCCGGTATTTTTATACATTTTAATCCCATGTGGGCTTGGAATTAATTTATCCAGGTGCGAAGAAGTCGGGTGGAAGCCGTCCAGTTAAGTTCGTCATCCTCTTTTCCCTCGCGTGTGAAGATTACCGTCATTTTTGGATTGAATGTCTTGGCTTGGGGTAAAGCTCGTTGGGTCATCCGTGTGACCCTGCGGTGTTCACTGCAGGGTAGTCACACGACAATATATATACATATATATATATATATATATATATATATATATATATATATATATATATATAATAGCGTAAGGACTCGACTTTGTTATCCCTTTTACGCCGCACCCAGTGACCCGATGCCCACGGCACTAATGGATTTACGATCTACGAACCGCGCTCTTTGTTTATCACGTACAGCCATACTTGAAAAATCTGAATTAGCCGACGTTGGGGCCCAAAAGCATCCGATTAACTGCCGATACGCCGCCATCTTACGACGCCATCGTATTGGCGTCTGCTGGGCGAAGGCGAAGCAAGCCGTCCGCTGATTGGACAGGCGAAGGCGAAAGCAAGCCGTCCACTGAGTGGACAATCCAGAGCATGCATTTGTGCCGGTGTCGACGATCGTTATTCATATACGCACTCTTCATTCTCATCTTTCTTCCTATGTCTTACTCGGACAAGCAAATCCCCTATGCCATCCATAATGGTACACTCTATCCATACACCACATCCTCCCTTCCGTGGATGTTCCACACGCCATCGTATTGGCGTCGGCTGGGTGAAGGCGAAGCAAGCCATCCGCTGATTGGACAGGCGAAGGCGAAAGCAAGCCATCCACTGAGTGGACAATCCAGAGCATGCATTTGTGCCGGTGTCGTCGATCGCGGTGTACTACACCACATCCTCCCTTCCGTGGATGTTCCACGGGTTTCGGCTAGTATATATATATATATATGTATATATATATATATATATATATATATATATATCTATATATATATATATATATATATATATATATATATATATATATATATATATATATATAATCATATATATATATATATATATTTATATATCATATATATATATATATATATATATATATATATATATATATATATATCATATATATATATATATATATATATATATATATATATATATATATATATATATATATATATATATATATATATTGTTGTGGTTTCGAGAACCCACACTTGTTGTAAATAACTCTTGTAAATATCCCATCATTTAATAAAGTTAAAGGTTGCACCCTTAGTTAGTCCATATGCAACACGTAGGCCACCATAGGAACTTTAGTTATTTCATTAGTATGTGTTTAGGTAAGGCCGTGTTCCCAATAGTTGAATCTGCATTGCATCAATCAAATAAGCAGTCGGCCCTTCGGTTCATTTTCCAATCTCTCTCTCCAAGCGACGCCATTATGCGCCCCTACAGTCGGTGCTTGTCTCTCCCCAAATTGTCACGTGGTTTGATTAGCAGCGTTCGCTGCATTGAACTGGCACTTGAGCTCTAACGGACGCCATTAACCATGCGGTCAGGCCCGAAGAAAGGGGGCGGGATGGCCAAGAACAAGGTGTGGCCTGTCAACCAGCCGTCAGAGGCGTGGCCGGGTAAGCCCCACACCAGCCAACCAGGGCTGAGGGAATGTCACCACGGGCGTGGCCCTATGAAGCGCGGAGTGATCTGGGAGCGCATAATATAAGCGCGAGCGCAAGCCTTTTCACCAGGTCCGATGAGAGAGACGAAACTGCGCAGAGCCCCTTTTACGGACTTCGAGGAGAGATGGCTTGTGGTACTGCATCGGACTGCGCAGAGAACCTGTTCAGCGGCGCTCTTGCATACGAACATTGAGCGAGAGAGAGCGTTTGGCACGATATACGTTTATTACGTACGCAGCATCCCAGTCCCCCTGCTATATGTAAGGTCCGCTCGCGGTCAACGACACGCGGCGCGCTGCCGGCCTGCTGCCCTTTTCCACCACCACCACGGCACCGGTTGGGACCGGACGAGGAGCCTAGATGTCTACCTGGACCTTCCACCCTAACAGCTACAATCCTCATGTGAGTGTGTCTGTTTGTCTGGGGTATAAGTAAGACTGTTTTAAGATTTCCCTGTGTCCTTCTCCTTCTTCCCTTCTTGTACATTCTTTCCTTTCCTCTTCTTTTTGGTTGTAAATAAATTTACCTTGTTCTTTCTTGGTTTTTCCCTAATCCGATCGCCTCCATCCTTTCTTTCCATTGAGTACCGGTGGCACGATTAGGAACCGCTCAGAATCGGGTTAGTCATTGTTAACGGCCTGAGTCGCGGCTCGCTTCGCTCGGCGTGTCCACTAATGCCGCGGCTCGGGCGGGGCTCATTTCCTCGCTTCCCGGAAGGCGCTGGTAATTAAGTAATAGGAACAATTTGGCCTACCACCCTATTCAGCGCTGACCGGAAGTGACGTCATAGCTCCAGGACTTGGGACGGCCAGCATAAAGGACAAGGGGATTAACCCCCCACCCCTCTTGAAAAGGGGAGCGCCGACCCCCGTATCCGTAACAATATATATATATATATATATATATATTTATCCAGCCTCATTTGCATTAAATAAATAATCGGAGGAAATTGGCAGTGGCAATTAAAAGTAATTTAATCGGAATGAATTAATAAATGGCCGTGTATTTATATAATGGTACTAATGTATAAATATATAATAAATATATAAAATATAATGTATAATGTAATGGTATATAAACCATTACATGTAATGGTATAAATATAATGGTATTTATATAATGGTATATAAACAATGTATGAGTATGTGCATGTATGTGTTTATATATGTACGTGTGTACAAACTGTAACGTAAACTGTAATTTTAATGTAAGCTCACTTGTCGTTGAACTCGAGGAAGGTGAGTAAGCGTTAACGTTATCTCTTATTTTTGTGTGCATTTTATTCATATATCAACAACATACATGCCTTACATGCATGTCTGCTGTTCTTGTAGACTGAGAAGAAGGCCTGTTTGGTCAAAAGCTTGTCGAACATAAAAGATCGACCGTCTTGAAGCTACGCCCGCTACTTATTTAATTTCTTCCGATTGTATATACAATAGATATAACTTTAATTCAGCCACATAGTGCATGAACAATACCTGTTCAGTGTTCAGGTTTTTTTTAATTTTTTTGTATACATGATCGAGGCTTGTGAAAGAGCTAACATTTATAACACACGAAAAATAAAATCAAACAGACACACAAAACATATAATAAGGGTAGAGGTAAACAAGATGGGGAGAGAAGGGGAAGCACACAAACACAACATTTGAGAGCAGGGACATCGGGAGATCTGTGGGAGGGCTTGGGGGGAGGAGGCGTGGGAAGGGGGGGAGGGGTGGGAGAAGTATAAAACACAAGGCCACTGCAAGGACTTCCAGGAAGGAAGTTGGTATTTCAAAAAAAGTGAATCTGCGGTGAAATTAGCGGGGGTAGAAAAGATCAAGGTTTTGGATGGGGGAAGATAAGAGATGGTGGTGAACAGCTGTTTTAAAGACCTGGAGGGAGGAGTGGGATTGAAGAGAGTGAGGGAGTTTGTTCCAGAGGTGGGAGAAAAGAGGAATGAAGGAGTGAAGGTGAGCAGAGAGTCTTGATTTTGGAAGTTTAACCATAAGAGGGTTGCAGGCAGATCTTGTGCGACCTGCAGGAATATTTGGGGGACAGAGCCCAGAGAGAGCTGGGTGAGCAAGGCCGGAGAGGAGTCGGTAGAAGACAGAAAGCCCACCAACCTACCTGCGGTTAGCTTCATCGCGGGAGATTCCAATGATTCTGAAAGCTTTGGTTTCAACAACGTGAAGCCGAGCTAGGTGTGAGGCAGGAGCACCGGCCCAGAGGGCAGAGCAATATTCCATTGAGCTGCGGATGAAAGCCTTGTATGTGGTGAGGAGCTCAGGTGTGCCAAGGAAGGACTTCGCACGACGGAGGATGCCCAGTCGGCGACTGGCTTTGGAGGCCAGATTTGAAATGTGGTTTTCCCAGGAAAGATCATGTCAGATAGTGAGACCCAAAAGCTTGAGTGACAGAACTTCTTGGAGAGGATTATTCAGAAAGTGGATGGGAGGGTTGGGAGGGATGGGAGCGTCTTTTTGGAGAGACATAGTAAGAGTGTGAGATTTGTCAGGATTGAAAGACATGTTCCACTTGTTTGACCAGTCTGTGATTTTGTCCAGGTCTGCAGAGAGTGAGGAGGCTGCAGACTGCCGATCTGAGGGATGAGGAATGGAGCGGCAGAGAGTGGAGTCATCAGCAAAGAGATAGAGAGGATTTTCAAGAGAATCAGAGAGTTCATTGATGAAGACCAGACAAAGCACAGGGCCCAGAAGACTGCCTTGGGGAACTCCAGCCTGAACAGGAAGGGGGAGATGAGAGAAACCCATTCAGGGCCACACGTTGACGACGACTAGAGAGGAAGTCCGCAAGCAAAGCGTGGAGATTTCCATGGATACCATAGGAGGAGAGTTTGGTGAGCAGAGCGGGGTGCCAGACCGTATCGAAGGCACGTGATATGTCAAGGGAAGCAGCTCTAATTTCCTGTTTGGCATTGAGGATCTCCATCCATTGATGAGACAGCAGAAGCAGCATGTCCAGGGTAGAGTGCCCTGGTCTGAAACCAAATTGATGATCAGAGATCAAGCCATTTGAGGAGAGGAAAAATTTGATATCCGAAGCAATGATGGATTCCATGACTCTGCTGATAATTTGGAGAAGGCTGATTGGTCTGTAATTGCAAGGATCTATTTTTGCACATTTTTTTGTGTAAAGCGGTGATGTTGGCTGATTTCCAAGGTGATGGCAGGTGACCTTGAGGAAAAGAGAGGGTGAAGAGAACAGAGAAAGGGAGTGAAAGAGCGGAAGAACAGGATTTTAGGACCCGTGGGCTAATGCCGTCAGGACCAGACGGTCGGTACAGAGAGGGATGGGTTTGGGACACAAGATTTAGAGGCAAACACAGAGTTGAGGCATTCAGCTTTTTCACATGCGGAGTCAGCTGTGTAGCCGTTTGAGGTAAGCGAGGGGATGGAGGGGGAACAAACACCAGAAACGGATTTGACCAGACGCCACCAGGATTTGGAAGAGGGAGACAGGTTTGAGAGTTTTGTCTTGAGAGTGGAGCGATATTCTTTCCTGGCTCTCCTGAGGGTGGACCCACACCTGTTTCGGGCGTTGTGAAAGGAAATGAGATTTCCTTCCGTTGGATTTGCTTTCCAGGAGGCGAAGGCAAGTTGTTGCTGGGCAACAGCCTCACCACAAGATTCCGTGTGCCATGGACGGGAGGAAGGGTATGACAACTGAAGACGAGATGGGATAAATCTGTGCATGAGAGAGAGCAATTTACTTTGGAAGAATTCCCAGGATGTGTTGATGTCAGAGGCGGTAGAGATGGGAGACCAGTCCAGATGATTGATGGCTGCTTGAAGAGCGTGCCAGTTGGCCTGAGTGAAATGCCAGACTCGTTGACGCTGAGGAGGCTCTCTGAGATTGGTCAGAGAGATGTCCACTTTAACAAGCACATGATCAGATGAGCCGATTGGAGCAGAAGAGGAGCAGCAGACATTTGCAGGGAAGTTAGTCATAACCAAGTCTAGAAGAGAAGATGCTCCGTTGCTTGAGATCCGGGTCAGGAAATTGACAGATTGTGTCAGTCCCAGTGAGTCGCAGAAGTCCTTTGCTGAGGAGCCATGGCTGGTGAGAGAGGCACCCACACCCAGCCACCTGGCATGGTGACGATTGAAATCACCACATATGAGGAAGAGAGAGTTGGGATGAGTAGATATAAGTTGGTCCATAATATCAGACAGCAAGATGTAGATGGACTCATCACTGTTTGGTGGACGGTACAACACACATATGAACAAAAGGTGGGATCGAAGGGGAAGCCGTAGCCAGAGGTACTCCTGGGGGTGAGGTGGAGAGAGGGCAGTGCAGGGTGAGTGAGAAAGAGAGTTTTTGATAAAGATAGGAACCCTGCCTCCAGAACGAGGCTCAGGTCTATCATACCAGATGGAGGAGGGAGTAACCGGGAGAGATATTAAGGAATCAGCCTCTTGTGGTGAGGCTGTTGCCCTGAAACAACTTGCTTTCATCTCCTGGAAAGCAAATCCAACGGAAGGAAATCTCATTTCCTTTCACAAAGCCCGAAACAAGTGTGTGTCCACCCTCAGGAGAGCCAGGAAACAATATCTCACCGTTCTCAAGACCGAAGTCTCTTATCTGTCTCCCTCTTCCAAATCCTGGTGGCATCTGGTCAAATCTGTTTCTGGTGTTTGTTCCCCCTCCATCCCCTCCCTCACCTCAAACGGCTTAACGGCTGACTCCGCACGTGAAAAAGCTGAATGCCTCAACTCTGTGTTTGCCTCTAAATCTTGTGTCCCAAACCCATCCCTCTCTGTACCCACCATACCCAGTCGTACCCAGCTGCTCCTGGACTCTGTGTCCTTTCCTCCTGACAAGGTGGAAATGTTTCTGTCAACCCTCGACTCTGATTCTGCAACTGGTCCTGACGGCATCAGCCCACGGGTCCTAAAATCATGTTCTTCTGCTCTTTCACTCCCTCTTTCTGTTCTCTTCACCCTCTCTTTTGCTCAAGGTCATCTGCCATCTGCTTGGAAATCAGCCAACATAACCGCTTTGCACAAAAAAGGTGCAAAAACAGATCCTAGCAACTACAGACCAATCAGCCTTCTCCCAATTATCAGCAAAGTCATGGAATCCATCATTGCTTCAGATATGAAATCTTTCCTCTTCTCCAATGGCTTGATCTCTGATCATCAATTTGGTTTCAGACCTGGTCACTCTACTCTGGACATGCTGCTTCTGCTTTCTCAACAATGGATGGAGGTCCTCAACGCCAAACAGGAAATTAGAGCTGTCTCCCTTGACATTTCACGTGCCTTCGATACGGTCTGGCACCCTGCTCTGCTCACCAAACTCTCCTCCTTTGGTATCCATGGAAATCTCCACGCATGGCTGGCGGACTTCCTCTCTGGTCGTAGTCAACGTGTGGCCCTGAATGGGTTTCTCTCATCTCCTCTTCCTGTTCAGGCTGGAGTTCCCCAAGGTAGTGTTCTGGGCCCTGTGCTTTTTCTGGTCTTCATCAATGATCTCTCTGACTCTCTTGAAAATCCTCTCTATCTCTTTGCTGACGACTCTACTCTCTGTCGCTCCATTCCTCATCCCTCAAATCGGCAGTCTGCAGCCTCCTCACTCTTTGCAGACCTGGACAAAATCACAGACTGGGCAAACAAATGGAACATGTTTTTCAATCCTGATAAATCTCACACTCTTACGATGTCTCTCCGAAAAGACCGACTGGACAACCCTCCCATCCACTTTCTGAATAATCCTCTCCAAGAAGTTCTGTCACTCAAGCTTTTGGGTCTCACTATTTGCCATGATCTTTCCTTGGAAAACCACATTTCAAATCTGGCCTCCAAAGCCAGTCGCCGCCTGGGCATCCTCCGTCGTGCGAAGTCCTTCCTTGGCACACCTGAGCTCCTCACCACATACAAGGCTTTCATCCGCAGCTCTATGGAATACGGCTCTTCTCTCTGGTCTGGTGCTCCTGCCTCACACCTAGCTCGTCTTCACGCTGTTGAAACCAAAGCGTTCAGAATCATTGGAATCTCCCACGATGAAGCTAACTCCAAGGGCCTTTCACTCACTCACCGTAGGCAGGTTGGTGGTCTCTCCGTCTTCTACCGACTCCTCTCTGGCCTTACCCCGCCCCAGCTCTCTCTGGGCTCTGTCCCCCAAATATTACTACAGGTCGCACAAGATCTGCCTGCAACCCTCTTATGGTTAAACTGCCAAAATCAAGACTTTCTGCTCACCTTCACCCCTTCATTCCTCATTTCTCCCGCCTCTGGAACAAACTCCCTCACTCTCTTCAATCCCACTCCACCCTCCAGATCTTTAAAACAGCTGTTCACCACCATCTCTTATCCTCCCCCATCCAAAACCTTGTTCTTTTCTACCCCCGCTAATTTCGGTCCCCTTGTGTTTTATACCTTTCCCCCCCCCCCCCCTTCCCACGCCTCCTCCCCCCAAGCCCTCTCCCTCCCACACTTCTCTCTGCTCTCAAATGTTGTGGTTGTGTGCTTCCCCTTCTCTCCCCATCTTGTCTTCCGCTCCCTCTTTTTATATATTTTGTTTGTCTGGTTGATTTGTTTGTGAAATAAATGTTAGCTCTTTCACGAGCCTCGATTCAGTATACAAAATTTTTAAAAAAAATCAGAGACATCATGAAGGAGGAAAGTTTCTGTTAAGCAGATCAATTTTGGTTTGTCAGAAGCAAACTGTATGGAGAGATCAGTCAAATTTGAGCGAAGGCCCCGGATGTTTGAGGTCCATACCGTTAATGAAGGGGAAGGGGGAGCATCGGATACAGAACAAGGGGGTGGGGGGGGGGGGAGAGGGAGGAGGGGTAGGGTAAGATGTGGAAGAGGAAGAAGGAGTAGGGAGAGCTGTTGAAAGTGTGTCAGAGATTTCAGAATAGCTAGGAGAAAGGGAAGGATGAGGCGGACAAAAGGTTTGATGGTTTTTGGGTGAGGCACAGTGAGGTGTTATTTGAGTGGGGGGCAGAGCGAGGCAGAAGGTTGGGGGAGATGGAGGTGAGAGTTGGAAGGGGGAAGAAGTGGGGAGGATGCTTTGAGGAGAGGGGTGAGAGGGGGGAAATGGAGAAAAAATGCAGGGGGGGGGGGGGGGGGGTGGAGTGCAGGTGAGTTTAGGGAATGTATGAAAGAGGCACTGTAAGAGATGGATTTTTTTTTTGGAATGAATAGATTTGGTGAGCAAGTCGAAAGTACCCTTTTAAAGAAGAAGAAGAAAAAGGTGTTATAATATACAACAGAATACAGTACTTCAGAGGAAAGTTTAAACATTTTAAAATTGAGCAGTGAAAACTATCTGGGGAAAATGGGGGTGAAACACGTGGTCTAAGAATGAACGAACGAATAAGAACAACGAATAAACAAATAAGAACACCGTATAAGGACAAAGAAGGAATTTTCATTGGACAAAGGGTGAACATCCCTGGTGTTGGGCTAGCGGCTAGGGTGCCGGCTTAGGATCCAAGGATCCTGGGTTCGAATCCCGGTCGATTGCTGAATTAACGCCAGGGGGGTTGACTCAGCCTGTCATACCTTCCGAGGTCGGCTAATTGAGTACCAGTTCACTGGTAATTCCCTGTTTGTCGTTAAAGGCGGCAAAAAGGGTTGGCGTCAGGAAGGGCATCCGGCCGTAAAACATTGCTTCAAATAGGGGACCGAAAAACAACAACAACCACGGTTCCCGAAAAAGGCCAACCCCCGCTTTGCGGGGAAAAATGGCCTCTAAAGGTGGTTATTTTTTATATATATTAAAGGGTGAAAATACTGGGAAAAATCTGAGAACGAAAGTAAATGGACCACAATTGACCGCTGAGAGAAAAAAAGCCTCAAGGTAGGAAACAAAATACTAGGCCACAAAAAAACGCGGCACGAAATAACCCACAGTTTTTTATACAGGTATGAAAGATTAACACCGAGAATCTGACTTGGGACACACTATCGGTACACACACCGAAAGATAAATACAGTTTCGACAAAAATGAAATTGTGAACAATTACTTAACTTCGAAAGCGTGAGAGCGTGTACAGCTTCGAAAAACCGTCAAAGCTGCTTTAAAACCGGTGCGAGTTATAAGCTGCTTAAAATTGTGGTGGGGGAATGGAGATTTAAATATCTATTCTGTTCTTATAAGATGCAAGTATTTTTGGTTTTGCCCAGGAATTGTCCTCTGAATGTATTTGAATTCATTGTCATTATACGATGTTCAAGTCACGTGATCTCTTGCTTGAGCTCCCTAATCAGAGCTTCACAAATGAGGGTTTTGTTCATCGCACGGAACATGACAGCAACCCAGTGTGCTCTTGGCAATTTCTCCACTGCAGGCTGTGCATCACAGTTCACATGCATGAAAGAAGAACATTTAACTTTTGTATTTGCTGGGCCATTCATTATAATGATGGGGGTGGTGGGGGATCTATCGTTACAGGAGGTCATCATGATGCTGGTATTCAGCACGGAGTATTTCATTCGATTGTGGGCTGCGGGGTGCTGCTCACGTTACCGTGGCTGGCGCGGTCGCCTTCGCTTTGCCTGCCGCCCTTTTTGCATCATCGGTGAGGATCGCTGCTGTTTACCGGTCTGAGGGCCTTTCGTTTTGCTTTTTTAAACATTAAACACTGATGAAGTTCTAAGGTAGCTATTTCACATGAGCTGCAATCTTGGTCGATTTTTAACTCGCCTGGACTACCGTCCAGTTGAGTTCATCACATACTGAACCCTCCGTCGTCTGTCGTCGGTTAACTTTTCGACGTTAACACTCCAGCGTCCACAAATATCAACCTATTCTGATCAAGCTTGACATGCAGCATCCTTACCCCAAGGACCAGGTTGGTATTACATTTCAGCCCGATCCGTTGAAAAATGGCGGACTTAGGCGACCATTTTGTTTTTGTTCATGAAAACGACGTTAACACTCTAGCGTCCACAAATATTAGCAGATTTTGATCAAACTTAGAATGTTTAACCCTGACCACACAAGGTAGGTCCCTATTGCATTCCAACCCGATCCGTCACAAAATGGCCGCCATAAGCCGCCGTCCAGTCAGTTCAGTTGAGTTCTGCTTCCCTGGAAGCTTTAGTTCTATTCATTTTATCTTGGTTTTGACTTGTGTCCCTCCTTGCACACATAAGTGTGGTCATCATCACCATCATCATCTTCATCATCATCATAGTCATCATATGTAACCCTGTCCATGGCATTAGTGCTGCCGAAGTAGTTTATCGGCAAGGAAATACATGTCGTGGTTTTCCCTTGCCTTCCCAGTAGTAAGGCAGGAATTTGGAATTTTGACCAGGCTCCGAGTGATGTAGGATCCACCAGGAAATGCTGACAGATGAGTCCCCAACTTATCGTCCATCCAAGGGCCGCTGCCCTTTGCGAAACGCCCTGTCTACAAAGCACAAACCTGACACTGGGTTGAGAATTGAACCCAGACCAGACTGCTCAGATGTTGTTGTGCTAACTCTGGAGGCTTACTATCCTGTTGGATGAGAAATGAAGAAGAAAACGTCAGAAAATGCAACTTCAAGGGATTTTTCTTTTTGTATACATAATCTGGGCTCATGGAAGACCAGGAAGGTAACGTGTACAACTATAACGGCACTAGGTAGAGAGCACACCTCCACCAGGCTGAACAGTGTACGTTTTGTATCCCACTGATAGACCGGATCTGGATCCGGACCGGAACCAAAAGCTAATCGGCTTGTTCTTGTCACTTAACTCACCCACCAAGTTTCCTAATAAGTCATCCACAATCACATCACATGCCCTGCCTTTTCTCAGCCATCTTTCCCCCATTCTATTTTTTCTCTTCTCATTATTTCTCTCCAACCCCGACTCTTTACCCCTTTAACAAGGAATAACAAGGAAATTTGACGCAGGAGGAGGCCATTCAGCCCACCATGCCACAACACCAGATTAAATAAACCCATTACCAAGGTGTTAAAAAGGAGAAAAAATGATGTTTTGTGTATGTGTCTGTTTTGGGGTTTTTGGGGGATTTTGGGGTAAGGTGGTTTTCGGGTGAGTAATGTGCAAAACCCACCAGCATCTACACGCTCCAGAACACAAAGCAGCTACAGCTACTTTAACCGATAAGCTTAGTGTCATCTGCAGTCATCAATGGTGATGATGATTTAAGTTATCTACCAGTCCTGCCAATCACTGTACCCCTCCATCCCCAATGCTTCTTGGTACCTTTCTAATTCCAATTTAAACTTATGTACTGCTTCTGCTGTCACTACCTTTCCCGGGAGACAATTTCAGGCATTGACTACTCCGAGTGAAAGACCGCTGCCCTTCTACCATCTGAACTCTTCCTCTTCCTTACTCTCAGGCTATTCCCCTTGTCCTGTCATTGTCTAGTCTGCTAACATCTCTATCATATTCCCTCTTCATCACCTCCTTTCTCATGTATAAAGTCCTGTCTCTAGTGGGCCTGCGCTGAACTCTCTCAATGTGTCCTTTCTTTCTCAATGTGTCCTTTCTCAATGGACTCTCAATATGTCCTTCCTCAGACGTGGTGACTAAAATGGAACTCAATATTTTAGGAGGACCTTCACTACATTCCTGTACAGTGTTAAAATTACTTATTTTGATTTATAATTGATCCCTCTATGAATACAACCTAAAGCCATGTTTTTTTGATCTGCCTGGCAATGTCCTATCTGCTTATCCCCCCTCACCGTAATTATTACCGCTCCAAGATCCTTCACCTGTTTGCCACGCTCCAAGATTGCTTCTTGCATCATGTAATCCTATTTTTATTACTATTCTTACCCGTCCCCAGAACCTTACATTTATCTATGTTAAATTGAATCTGCCAATCTTTTGTCCAATCTAGGAAAGAGTCCAGACTTTCCTGAATCGGATTGCCGTCACTCCTCCTCCCTTTGCTATCTTTCTTTAACCTATAAGCTGAGTGGCATCTGCAAATTTGAAAATCCTACTCTTAACCCCACTGTCCAAATCGTTGATGTAAATGATGAATATTAATGGTCCTAATACTGATCCCTGATCCTCCACGACTTGCATCCTACCAGCAGGACATCCCGTCACTCAGCCACTCTTTGCTTCCTATCACTAATCCAGTTTCCAATCCTTTCATCCATTTCCTTCAATTTCCTGCATTATATATTAATGGCTCTGTTCTTCCTAACAGAACAGTGGAAGTGGTCCCCTCGTACTTTAGAGCTTACATCTTCAGACTGAGACTGCTTTGCACTGCATTCCGGCCAGTGTGGTGTAGGCCATCTCTCTTGCTCCTGAGTTAATGTTTGTCATACTCGGATTCTTGTGAACACGTTCAGTTGCACGCCTTGTGTCCTACTGTTGGCTTGGGATGTGGTCCAAGCTACCATATGCGTGCAGAATTACAATTTCTATGGATCCCCTTTGCTTGGACGAAGGAAATCGCACGTGCCACGGGTGAGCCGTCAACTCATGAACCAACTCCCATTTGCCCATTCATTTCCCAGACCCGGCTGTAAATGTGTACAAAACGCTGCACCATAGTTCTTAAAACAAATCTTCCTCACAATCAAAATTAGACACAGCACTGGATTTTAGTGTTTTATTGAATTATTAATGGTAGGAAGATGCTTTTTCATAAAGATCTGCATGATGGTCCAAGGCAGTATAGTATAATTTCTTAAAAGGAGCAAAGAGCAATGAAACCAAGTCGAATTCATGTAACTTCTGTAGCTTGGAGGAAGCTGACTTGTCATGTCGGTGTTGCGAGCCTCTCAGGCTTCTAGCCCAGGTTTGTCGGCTATATCGCCATAGAGGGTGTTCTGATTCTGCGACACAAGGATTGAGATTACAATCATTGTTATCAAGGTGGACAGAGCCTTGCCATCAGCCACTGAAGAGGTTGGGAAAGGGTAGCGGAAAGTCAATGGAAAACAGTGAGCACAGCCCTGATGTTAAACGGTGAGCACAGCTTTTTCCCGGTCATGTGGTTCCAGGAATCGTGGGCCACACCGGCTATTACCGCACGGATCTTCACCTACAGGGCATATCTACCACACGACATCCTGTCCATGATCCACAAAAAATGTGGAAACGTGTGGGAATGCTACAATTTTAAAAGGATGTCTTCTGAATTAGGTATTGGAAGACAAAACATGAGGTCGCAGGAGATCTGCTTTATGTGGTCTGTTTGTAGCCGGAGGCTTTTTTATCATTCTTTTAACAATCCTGATAATATATAGCGAAAGGCCCTTGCTATGGGACCTCACGAAGGTTGCGGTCCTTCTTGCTGAGCAATGTCCTCCATCACGGCATTTCATTTGGGGGCTTGCATCTTTCCGTAAACAGATGTTAAGTGTACGGGAATATTGAGCAGGTGTTAATGTTATTTGTTTTCCCATAATATAATTGATCCTCCTCTTTTCCCTTTCACCCTTTCGGGGAATGTGGGGATTGGAGGAGTGGTCGTGTGGGGCTTTGCATGTGCATGAATCATAATTGTGGAGATATACAATATTTACATTTTGTTTTAAGTGGTAATTAAAATTGAAAAGTGATTCTGGGATTTATGAAGCCAGCATGTTTGTTCCATGCCCCCACTGCCCACTAGTATTGTAATTATATTAATTGTGTAAAATGTATGCAATGTTGTAATGGCTGTTCACATTACAAGGCTAATTACAAGTTGTGGTTGCAAAGTTCACCTTGTACATCACGTTTCCTTCTCATTGGGGTTTTGGTTGATTGTCCCATCATGCTGGCCCTTTTCCACGCCTTATTAACATCATTCGTGTGCATCCTGTTGCTGATGTTTGCATCATTGCTGGGATCAGAGCTGTGCCACTGATGCAGTGCCCCCCTTGTAGTTCAGAGTAGGGAATTTGTGATTTGTTCAGGATGCCGGTGATAGCTCGCTGACTCTTCATGAAGGCCACTGTGGGATCTTTAACTTCCACCGACTAATGCCCACAGATGGGAATGTCAGGTTTAATGTCGATCCGAAGGATGGCACACACATTCATGCCTCTCCCTGCCTGCAAAACACCAGGATGACGGTTTATAGCTGGGATACGTTAAAAATACTATATGGCTCTCAATGAAATATATTTAGAAATATTTGGCTTTTATGGCTCTCCCAGTCAAAAAGGTTCCTGACCCCTGGTATATGGTTATGTATGTCGTTATGTCGTTATGTTTATATGCGACGAAAACGTCTTCTTCATCAAATAAAATTACCACCCTCTTAATTATAGTCAGGTTCACTATGTTTTTTCGTTCAAAATTTTGGTAGATTAGCAAAACTATACATTTTTGGAATATTCAGAGCATGAGGAATCCAAAAATTAATGTTTACATTTGCGTAGACACCTTTGCGAAAATGACACTCAGGACAGTGATGAAGATCTGTCGAAGCATATTCCTGAACGGTATAGACCTCGTAGATCCTGTGTATAGGACTTATAGTTCAATCTGATACTACCTATAACTTCCTATAACAACCTATAACTTCAAAGGACTTGCAATATCATGTATTATGTAATACAGTTATATCACAAATATAAAGACAATGGTTTTCAATTACCTTTGTTTGTTGCTTTTCTATAATCCTGAGCACTATTTTGAGGCCTTTATTGGATTCCTTGACCCAGAAAACATAGGATTAGCATATTTAATTAAGTCTCCACGTTGACTAGAAGCCGAGATCGCGCAAAATATGTATTTTATGGCGGCCATTTCAAAATCCAAAATGGCGGCCATGCAGGTGTCTGTGCAAATGCCAACATTGATTTTCAGATTCTCCATGCTCTGAATATTCCAAAAATGTATAGTTTTGCTAATCTACCAAAATTTTGAACGAAATTATATTTGTTAACATAGTGAACCTGACTCTTAATTGCGTTAAGACTGCTGAGACCCCTCAGACCTTGGACGACCCTTTAATTCCCCCAAGACCCTTCAGACCACCAAGACCCCTGAAGACCCAAAACACCCCGAAGACCCAAAACATCCTGAAGATCCAAAACACCCCGAAGACCCAAAACACCCCAAAGATCCAAAACACCCCGAACACTCAAACCACCCCGAAGACCCAAAACACCCCGAAGACCCAAAACCCCCAGAAGACCCAAAACATCCTGAAGACCCAAAACACCCCGAAGACCCAAACCCCCCCCCCCCCCGAAGACCCAAAACACCCCGAAGACCCAAAACACCCCAAAGACCCAAAACATCCCGAAGACCCAAAACACCCTTCAAGGCCCTGATGCTCAAAAAGACCCTGAATACCCAAAAACCCAAAAGTCCCCGAAGACCCAAAACACCCCGAAGACCCAAAAGACCCAAAACACCCCGAAGACCAAAAGAACCAAAACACCCCGAAGACCCAAAACACCCCGAAGACCCAAAACACCACGAAGACCCAAAAGACCCAAAACACCCTGAAGACCCAAAACACCACGAAGACCCAAAACACCCCGAAGACCCAAAACACCCCGAAGACCCAAAACACCCCGAAGACCCAAAACATCCTGAAGACCCAAAACACCCCGAAGACCCAAAACACCCTGAAGACCCAAAACACCCCGAAGACCCAAAACACCCCAAAGACCCAAAATACCCTGAAGACCAAAAAGGCCCCAAACACCCAAAAGACCCCAAAGACCCAAAAGACCCCAAAGACCCAACACACCCTGAAGACCAAAAACACCCTGAAGACCCCAAAGACCCTTGAAGACCCTTTAGACCCAAAATACCCTTAAATACCCAAAATAACCAAAACATCCCAAAGACTCTTAAAGACCCGGAGGAAACAAAAGACCCTTAAGACCCAAAAGCCTCTGAAGACCCAAAAGACCCTGGAGACCCAAAACACCTCAAAGATGCAAAATACCCTTAATTGCCCAGAGGATCCAAAAGACCCTGAAGCCAAATGGCCCTGAAGACCCAAAACACCATGAAGACCCAAAAGACACCGAAATGGTCAAAGATGCCTACCCCTCTGAAACGTTAGTTAACACAATCTATCAGTTTTACTTATCTTCTTGATGCTAACCACATTAACACAATGAAGGTGATACAACTCTACATCCCTTTATGATACAGTACCAGTACATTAGCTTTCACATTTCACGCATGACCAATGTTTGTTCAATGTTGTTGTAACAAAACAAGTTTATTAGTGGTTGTAAATAATGAAATTTCATTTTTCATTCTTCTGAACCATCTGTGCACCAAACCATGCCATCCATCCTCCACCCCCATTCCCCCTACAACTTTAATCATTCATTTGTGGATCACTTAGATCTATTGCCAGTGATCCTTGAACTTTTAAGGAAGGGAGGTTTGAGGTGGGGGAATTAATTGGCTTTGCCTAGGACCTTGGTCGAAAAAGTTGTGCTTTCTTTGTAAAAGCAAAAAATGACTTCAAAGCACAATTTGGGGGTGAAAACCTGTGCATTGTGAGGATATCGGTGTTGCTGGATTTGGAATAGGTGTTGGGTGGGGGGAGATGAGAGGGAGGTGGTGTGGGTGTCTGGGGATCACCAAACGCTTATTGATACTCAACTTGTGGAAACAACGAGTTGCTCTTAATGACATTCTGTCTCGAGATCTCCCTGTTGAAGCTGAAATCCCACTTGGCAGCCTTATTCACGGTCTACATCAATGACCTCTCCCCTGTGCTACGGGGTCCTCTACAATCTCCTGGTCTCGGTAACCTCCGAACCCCGAGAGGAACCCCGACAAAAATATGTTACCCTGTGGTGAAAATCAATAGTGAAACCACACCAATGATTATAAATGAACAAACTTGTATTATAAATCACACACAGGTATAACGGTACAACAAATGGCCATTAAGAGTGCACTCTATATATCTCTTATATAATGTCAAAAAACTCACTGCTCCCAATGAGTGAAAAGGACACTCCTCAATGTCTATGACTTTTCCCAAAGCGAATGGGATTCGCTCCAGCAGTCGATGGAATGAAATCCGGTCGAAGCCCGAATCTCGCTCTCCAGTCGATATCCGAAGTGGGTACAGTGGGCAAGGGTGCTCTTCCCGCCAAACTGTACAACGGCGCCCTCCAGAGGCGCACCTTCACCGCTCCCTCAACAAACCGCAACGTAATTGGAGACGAAGCGGTCGCACACACACCTCCCCGACAGACGGTAGGATGTTGGGGGTGAAGATGACATGAAGCAAACCTTCACAGGTGTCCGAAGCACGGGGTTCAAGATGGCCGACGGCTCTAGCTTGAGCCGATGCGACGAGACGAGGATTCATCGGAATCTCAGCGCCCCAAATCTGTCTACGCAGATTTCTCCACTCCAACGAATATTCTTATCGCCGGATGTCCCTTCCAGGAACTCAAAATCCCCTCGCGGCTGTCGGTAAACCTTGCTCGTTACGGAGCGCTGACGTCACGCGTCCTCTCCGACTTTGTTCTCGCTGCTTCTTCCTCTTCACCTCATTGTCTTCTCGTTCGGTTTCCTGTATCATTTTAAGTTAACCTTTTTAACTTTTAATAACTGTTCATAAACAATAAACCTTAGGAAGACAATAATAGTACATAGAATTAGAATCCGAAATCTTTCAAGTGGAGGAAAACCACAATAACGGAAGTTACGAATCCGTAACACCTGTCCTGGAAAATCCTCCGTACAATTTTACAGATAACCACCCGAAACAGGACACTACGCCACACTTCTGAAAGGCAGACGCCACCGCAGCGTCCGTCTCTGGATATCTGGAAAAGATTTGTTGTTAGTCGGCTACCTGTAACTCAAGCTCTGACTACCTGGAACACAATGCAGGAAAATCTCACGCTTTGACTCCATCCCTCAACAAGGATTCACGTTTGAACTCCCTAGTCTACCTTTATTGCCAACCCCTGGAAAAACGTACATTTGTGGGAGTTCCGAGGACTCACAATCTGTTGCAGCCGGTCTTACACGAACTGCATTACCAATCTTTCGCAGGTTGTCTTACCCAAACTACATTACCAAAATGGCCTGTAAGGCAAACGGACACTTCGATATTCTCTGCAAAGTCGAGTCTGAGCAACTCGGAGCTCATCACAATGCATTATGACTTCAAACGAAGTATCATGGAGTATGGGTCTCCATTCTGAGCTCGTGCAGCTATGTTTCATTTCACTCCCCTGGAAGCGATTGACCACAGGTTTCTCTGTTATTGGCAGATCTTGGCAGGAGACCGAGTCCCAAGATTCACTTATCACCCGCTGTAGTTACTGTAGGTTGGTGAACACTCAGTCTTATAGCTCCTTGCTCTTCTCACCCTTTTATCACCCTGTCCTCCATCAGCCCTGCCTCCACCACACACCTGATTACCCTTCCCCATTCCAACATGAATGCTTACCTTCATCCTTCATTATCTTGTGGAATGTACAGACTCCCTGTGTCTTTCATCGTGTGCCAGTCCCCCCAATATTTCAATCTTACTGCCCATTGTCACCTCATATTTTCTTCCATACACACCACAGCTCTCTTCTATTCTTGCTGACATCCCTCCCCAACCTGGTACCTTTCTTTTCTGCCACCCTGCCTGGCTGTTCCCCTTTCATCCTCTCTGTCTGTGAACCTGCTGCCCTCTGTCATTTAGCTCAATGAATCGAATACAACAGGCATTTTAAGGCCATTTTCTCGGCTAGAGCGGGTGTTAGCCCTGAGGGTTCCATGACAATCTTCTCCATTTTGCCCTATTTTCTGCATCTCCCCTTGTTAACCCCCTTGCCTGCATTTCTTCTTCCACCACCTTTGGCCAAGTCTTTCTTGGGCTCCCCCGTTCTCCACTTCCTTCTACATTCATTTGCATCACTCTTCTCACAAAGTCACTTTCATCCTTCCTCAACACATGACCAAACCATTTCAACCTGTTTCCCTTCACAACATCCATCACAGTTTCACAATTCATAATTTGTCTTCCTCTCTCAATGATACTCCGCACATCCACCAAACCATTCGCATTTCCACCCTATTCAACCTTCGTTGCTGCTCAACGTTCATTACCCATGTCTTGCTCCCATAAATCATAACACTTCTCACACATGCAGCATACACCTTTCCCTTCAGCTTCAACAACACTCCCCTCCTCGTCAGCACGCCACTCAGTTCCCGAAACTTTTTCCATGCACATCTCACTCCAGCAACCGTTGCCGAGTCTGATCCACCTTCTCCATTCAGCATGTCTCCGAGGAAGCAAAATGTTTTCACGCCTTCCAGCTTCACGCTGTCTCCAAGATCCAACTCAACATTTCCTCCAGCTGCAGCTCCCTCTATGCACACCTTACACTTGAATGTAGCTGCCACACTGGTTAATGACCCTCTCAGACCACTACATTTTCGATGAACCCACTCAGCGTACATTGTACATTGAATGGAGTTCACTCCGACACCCTTCCTGCACACAGCACACGGCCACTTCCCAGTTCTTTCCACCTCACCACATGCCTTACCACTTGCCATCACCTTCGTCTTTCCGATATTCACCTTCAGACCTTTCGCCTCCATACATTCCTTCCACTTGTTCATCTTCTCCTTCATTCCATGCTCTCTCCCCAATCAACATCAGATCATTTGCATACAACAACTCCCACGGTAAACCCTCCTTTACGTTCTGAGCCAGCACCTCCATCACAGTTACAAATAGTAGTGGCCTTAGTACTGACCCCTAATGTACTCCCACCTTCACCTCAAACTCACCACTGTTCCCGTCCTTCGTCCTTACAGCTGTGTGCGCTCTCTCGTACATTGCCATCACTACTCTGATCAACCATTCCTCCACTCCAGCTTCCCCAATGCCCATGTCACTACTTCACGTGGATCCCGATTGAATGCTTTCTCCAGATCAACAAACTCAACAAACAACTTCTTCCTCTTCGCCATGTACTTCTCCTACAACTGCCTTACAATAAAAGGCACGTCTGTCGTTCCTCTTCCTGGCATAGGCTAAATCGAAACTGTATTTTGTCGATGTTCACTGTCTTCCTTATCCTCTTCAAAACTCTTTCCAATACCTTCATTCCATGCTCTAATAACTTTATCGCTCCATAGGAGCCACAGTCCAGAGGGTCACCTTTCCCCTTGTATAGAGGGACGAGTGTATTCCGTTCCCAATCCACTGGAATGCGGCCTTCTTTCACCACCAGATTGCAGATCTCTGTCATTCTCTTCACACCCCAACTTCCCGCTGCCTTCAACATATCTCCCACAACTCCCGTCGGCCATCCCGCTTTTCTACTCTTCATTGCTTCTATCGCTTCCTTAACTCCCTTCTCAGTTATCTTCTCTGTCGATCCTAAAACTGGGTTACTCTCCATGTTGCCATCCCATTCATTCTCTGCATTCAACAGCATTTCCATATATCTCGTCCATCTTCCTTTAATTCTATATGGGTCCACAACGATCTGTTCCACTTCATCCTTCAATCAACTCACCCCCATCACATCACACCTCTCTTTCGCTATCTGCTTTGCAATCCTGAAAACCGCTCTCTTACCCTCTTTCGAATCCAAGTGTTCTCCGAACATTTTCCTATATGCCTCCTGCGCCCGCTGCTACCTCTTTCTTTGCAGCCTTCTTGGCTGCCTTATAACTTTCATGCTCTGCCTCTTCTGCCCCCGAATCCTTCACCTTCTGCCACTCCTTGAACTTCTTCCTCTTCTCGTCAATCTTCTTTCCAACTTCATCATCCCACCACCATGTTTCCGATTCCCTCAGTGGTCCTTTTGTCCATCCACATACCTCACCAACGGCTCCCAACAGACTATCTTTCATTGACATCCAACCACTTTCAAGCTCACCTACATCATCCTCTACCATACTCAGCCTCTCTTTTAATGCCTCCCTCACTGTCACCTCTTTCAACCTCCACGCCTTCATTCTCGGTTGGTACTTCACCCGTTGAACTCTCCTCGCACCTTTCACCCTTATGTCGCAGACAACCAAGTGGTGCTGTGAAACAGCCTCCTCCCCCGGGATCACCTTTGTGTCCCGGAGGTGCCCTCTATCTCGCCTACGCACCATCAGGTAGTCAACGGTTGTCGTCGACCGACCTGACGTGTATGTAACAAGCTTATTATCCTCTTTCTAGAACTGAGTATTACAAATCAACAAATCAGCTCCATCAGCAAACTCCAAAATCCTTTCACCTTTTCCATTCCTCACACCATATCCGTAACCCCCATGAACTCCTCCAAAACCGTTTATACTCCTTCCCACATGTCCATTTAGGTCTCCTCCTACCACAACAACTTCCTCATCTTTCACGTTTTCCATCAGCTTCTCCATCACACACCAGAACTTGTCCTTCTCTTCATCGCTCCGACCGACCTGCGGAGCATATCCCGAGATGACGTTCACCAAGAGCTTTCCAATCATAATTTTCACCATCATCTATCTTTCACTCACTCTCGTCACACTCACCACACTGTATAAAAACTCCTCAGAAATCAGGACACCAACACCATTCACGCCCTCCAGGCACCCTTGCCACACAAACTTGTATTTCTGTCCCTGCCTACCCTTCACCATTCTCACGCCACTTCCCTTCCATCTCGTCTCCTGCACACAACATATGTCCACTCTTCTTCTGACCAATACTTCCATCACTTCTCCTGATCTCGCTGTCATTGTCACTACATTCTATGTCCCAACCCTCAGAAACCGATCTCCAGGTCGGGCATCAGACCTTTCGTCGTCATAAATGGAGTGATTTCCTCCCTTGTTTCGATCGGGTTCCCCACCTTGATTTTTGAGAAGAGGGGGTGAGAACCCCCACGGGGTACTTCGGGCTGTACCCTGCCCATAAGTAATTGTAATTGTCATGGTTCCCTTTTTGAGGCAATGTTTTATGGCCGGATGCCCTTCCTGACGCCAACCCTTTTAGTCGCCTCTTATGACACGTCGGGATACGGTGTACCTATTCTAAACCGGGGTACACACCGGGTAATGAACCGAATACATCTGTGCAAAAAAAAAAATGAATGTGAGTTAAATAATCAATCACACACAAGCATGTACATATATGGACCAGCAGGATGGCTTAGACTCTAAAATAATGCACAGTCGCCTCTAAGCTGTCCAGTGGGGGTTCAAATCCCGACCCAGGTATAAACTATCATCCCAATGTTTCACAGGCAGGGTGATTCATCAATGTGAGTTCCCTTCCTTGGATGGATGTTAAATGAGGATCCCATCTGCCCGCATTATTTGATGGATGTCAAAGATCCCCATGGTGTCCTTCATGAAGAGTAAGCGAGCCATCGCCAGCATGCTGACCAAATTCCAAATTCCTGCCCTGATTACTGCTGCGAAAACAATAACAAACCACCCAGTATAACCCTGACCCCTCTGAAACAAACACTCTGAAACAGTAGTCAGCAATTCAGACCGACAGGCAGCAGCCTCTTCCCTCTCTTCAGACCATGGACAAAATCACAAGCTGGTGAAACACTTGGAATATGTCTTTCAATCCTGACGAATCTCACATCCTAACTATGTCTCTCCGAAAAGACCGACTGGACAACCCTTCCATATACTTTCTTAACAATCCTCTCCAAGAAGTTCTGTCACTCAAGCTTTTGGGTCTCACTATCTGCCATGATCTTTCCTGGGAAAACCACATTTCAAATCTGGCCTCCAAAGCCAGTCGCCCACTGGGCATCCTCCGTCGTGCGAAGTCCTTCCTTGGCACAACTAAGCTTCTCACCACATACAAGGCTTTCATCCGCAGCTTGATGGAGTACTGCTCTCCCTCCTGGGCTGGTGCTCCTGCCTCACACCTAGCTCGACTTCAAGCTGTAGAAACCAAAGCTTACAGAATCATTGGAATCTCCCCTGATTAAGCTGATTCTGAGGGCCTATCACTCGCTCACCGCAGGCAGGTTTGCGGTCTTTCTGTCTTCTACAGACTCTTCTTTGGCCTTGCATATCCTGCTCTCTCTGTGGTCTGTCCCCCCAAATATTCCTGCAGGACACACAATGTCTATCAGCAACCCTCTTCTGGTGAAAACGCCAAAATCAAGACTCTCTGCTCATCTTCACTCTTTCAATCCTCTTTTCTCCCACCTCTGGAACCACTTTCCACACTCTCTTTAGTCCCACTCCTCCCTCCAGGTCTTCAAAACAGCTGTTCACCACCATCTCTTATCTTCCCCCATCCAAAACCTTGATCTTTTCTACCCCTGTTAATACACCCCAAACTTACCTCCTTCAAAATCCATTTTCTTTCCTGAAAGTCCTTGTAGTGTCTATCTTGTTTATCCCATGTACCCCGCCCTAGCCCTCTCCCTTCCACAGATTTCCTAATGTCCCTGTTCTCTGCTATTGTTGTGCTTCCCTCTCTGTCCCCCTCTTGTCACCCGCTCCCTTTATTATATGTTATTTGTGTTAGCTCTTATACGAGCCTCGACAAAGTATGCAAAAAAACCCGACTATGGTACTCTGTGGAATTTTTGGCGGACCCTTTTTGATGTAACTGGCTGCTCACACGCCTGGTTTAAATTTAGTCAATTGTTCTGTAGCTGATCGTCTGCTTTGCCTTGCATTTCAAATTAATGCATGGATATCACGATCCTGGAGTATGCTCTTCTGCCCACTGTTGCCCTTTGCTGATGAAGTATTTCCCTCGGAGTTCCATGCCAACATCACCTTGGATGCCGTTGCTTGTGAAACATCAGCAAGTTTAACTGTGTTTGTCACTGAAGCTCCTGCCAAATGTACCCCACCAATCACCCCTCTTTCAAAGTCACTGAGGTCTCCTCTTGCAGCCACGCTAGCCATAATTATAGGCAACCAGGCCTGTGCAGCATTTTTATACATGACCCTAAGCATGCTGGGATGTTATTTGCTTAATTAACACATGGGCCACATCTGTGCGGAAGCTGTTGCTTTCAATATACTTGGTGTCCCTCATTTACCCAGGTGTTTCCATTTTTTTGTCCACTACCTGTACATTGCAACATGAATTTTCATCTGTGCAGGTTGCATTTGTGTGGTTTGCGTGATTATAGTAACAGTTCAATGTAAAAAGAAAACTACCAACAGGTATCCTTCCGATGCCAATATCCTCAACTACTCAGAACCTCCATTGTTTATTGGGTGTGTGACATGGAAAAGTTGATTCAATTTTGGCGAAGATTCGAACGTGGATCCGGATCAGAGTTTTTAAAGTGATTCATCACCATTGAGTGATAGGATGAAAAACAATATATAGCACGATATCTCAAAAAGTTATGGACCGATTCAGATGAGTCTTGGAGTTCGAGTTGGTTGTGTGACGAGGACGAATCGACTCGATTTTGGTGAAGATTCAAATAAAGATCCGGATCCATTAATTTTTTTAAATTTTCCAAGTGATTCTTCACCATTGAGTGATCAGGCTAAAACATTATATAGCATGATATTTCAAAAGGTTGTGGATGAGTTATAACTAAACTTGGGGGATGAGTTGGTTCAGTGACGAGAATGAGCCGATTCGATTTTGTTTCAGGCCCGAATCCAGATCCGGCCTATCAGTGGGATACAAAACATAAACTGTTCAACCTGGTGGAGGTATGCGCTCCACCGAGTGCCCGTTCTAGTTTAGCGTCTATCTTGTACTTGGTCTACGACTGTACTGGTCTACGACTGCCCTACCAGCTGTCTTTTGCTCACCAAATGATGAGGCTCAAACTGATGATTACATCGGATCAAATCAGAGTTACATCACCATCACTTTACCCCAAATTAATAAGGTGGAGGTAAACATCAGAAAATATTGTCGTTTACAACCTGTTGTGCCACAACAGTTTGTGTCTTCTTTTGTCCATGCGTGGCAGACAGTATCGTGCTCATCGCCTCCTTTGGGGTGCTTGCAGCGGGGATGCAATGCAGCTCCTTGGGTTCCTCGGCCACACGAGGATTACATTTCCTGCAACTCCTGCGGATGATCGGAGTGGACCGTCGAGGCTGGATGTGGGAACTGCTCTGGTCCGTTGTCATGGAACACAGCAAGGTGTGGTTTGATGCGGTGCCTCCTACGGTTTTGGGTTTTCATTCTCATTCGTTTCTCAATCTCTTTCTCATCCTTACCTGCACAGTTATCATTCGGGAGATGCTTGTCTTTAAACTCCCCATTCTTCGGAGTTGCAGGCACATTTGTGATTTACTGCCGGTCCATTTAACATCTGAGCTCTCGACATGAGATGTGCAAAATCCAATTGTCGTTGCACAGGTGTAACACGTAAAAGTGATGCAAGCTCTTAAGAATCAACTTCTGAGCTTTAATCCAGCTGACATACGACTGCCGACTTCCAGTCTATAAGGTCCCAATTAGCTTTTGGTGTGAGAAGTTTATAATGATGCAAATGCTTCTGCTGGAGGTGTTAAACAGAAGAAATGGAGATACTGTAGCGGCTGCCGCTGGGGTTACACAATCGCCTTGCACCTATCAAGGACGCGGAGCGATCACCAGGCCGGGCTCGTCCAGGACGCCCGGGCAGGCCCGCGCTCGACTTGCCAGGCCTCGGTCGGGACGCCCGGGCAGGCTCGCCCTCGGCTTGCCAGGCCGCAGCCGGCCCGCGGGGCCACGCCCCCTGGCGCCAGGCCTGGGCAAACCCCCTGGCGGAATAGATATATATTGCCGACCGAAAAACGTTTTTCCCAGAGTGCCTGAGTGTTTGATTCTAATAAAGCAGCTCAGATGAATTCAAGCTTTTTGTCGCGTCCATTCTTTCGATCGACGTGGGAGCCACAGCTCCTTCATTGGTGACCTATCGACATGGACACGGCAGTCGCCCTTAAACTGCCTACCTTCTGGGAGGCTCACGCGGCGGTTTGGTTCGCACAAGCGGAGTCCCTGTTCGCCCTGCGAGGCATCACGGCGGACGACACCCGCTTCCACCACGTGGTCGCTGCGCTCGGTTCAGCCACCGCAGCCCGCGCCCTGAGCCTCCTCGAGAGACCGCCAGCCGCGGACAAATACGGCGCGATTAAGAAGCTTCTCCTCGATGCTTTCGCCCTCCCAGCGGCGGAACGCGCACGGCGCCTGCTCGATTTGCCGGAGCTCGGCGACACGCGCCCTTCCGAGCGAATGGACTACATGCTTTCGCTGCTCGGCGAGCACTCTCCGGCATTCCTGTTCCGGGAGCTGTTCCTCCGTCAGCTGCCTAACCCGGTACGCCTCGCCCTGGCAAGCACGACGATCACAGATCCCCGGGCCCTTGCCAGAGAAGCCGACAAAATCTCCGCCGCGGGACAGCGCATCGCAGCGGCGACATGGGACCCGCCGCCGCCTGATGCACCATCCATGGCGCCCGAGCACCCGGCGCGTTCGACGGCCGAACTGCCGACGCAATTGGCGGCCGCTATACCGAGCCGACCACGTTCAGCACGACGTCCGAAGCCTCCACCCGACCAAGCGTGGTGTTCCTATCATGCCAGGTTCGGACAGAAGGCCCGGACATGCCGACCCCCGTGCACCTTCGGCGGGTCGGGAAACGGCCAGGCCGGCGTTCATTACCTGCCATGAACGCCGGCCACAGTCACACGGGCAACTTACTGTTCATCACGGATAAAGCGTCCGGACGGCGCTTCCTGTGCGACACCGGCGCCCAAGTGAGCGTCATGCCCGCCTCTGACCAGGACAGGCAATCCGCGGTTTGCGGCCCCTCCTTGGTTGCGGCCAACGGATCGACTATCCGCACCTTCGGCCCGCGCAACGTCACCCTCTGCTTCGGCGGCCAACGCTTCGCTTGGACGTTTGTAACCGCCAACGTGCCCATGGCTCTGCTCGGCGCCGACTTCCTCTGCGCACACGGACTGCTGGTGGACGTCCAACGGCGTCGTTTAATCAACGCTGAAACCTTCAGCTCCCTGGTATGCACATTGAGCAGCTCCGCGCCGACCGAGCTGGCACGCACCGTCCCGGCGGCGAACGAGTTTGCTCGCCTGCTCGCGGAGTTCCCGGCCCTCACGCGGCCGACGTTTTCGGCCGTCGCAGTACGGCATGGGATCGAGCACCACATACCAACCACGGGCCCGCCGGTCTACGCCAGGGCCCGCCGCCTCGACCCAGCCAAGCTTGCCGTTGCGAAGGCCGAATTCGACGCGTTGGAGCACCTCGGCATCGTGCGGCGCTCCGATAGCGCGTGGGCCTCGCCACTGCACATCGTGCCAAAGCCGGGGGGTGGATGGCGCCCGTGTGGCGACTACCGCCGTCTTAATGACGCTACAACACCCGACAGGTACCCGATCCCGCATATCCAAGACTTCTCCGCCCGTCTGGCGGGACGGGTCATTTTTTCAAAAATTGATCTCATACGGGGATATCACCAGGTACCTGTCAGGGCGGCCGACGTCCCTAAAACGGCAGTCATCACGCCGTTCGGCTTATTCGAGTTCTTGCGGATGCCGTTTGGTCTCAAGAACGCGGCTCAGGCGTTCCAGCGCTTGATGGACGGCGTGCTGCGTGACCTGCCGTTCCTTTTCGTTTACCTGGACGACATCCTCGTCGCCAGCACGTCCCGGGCCGAGCACCTCCTCCACCTCCGAACACTGTTCGGGCGCCTCAGCGAGCACGGCCTCATCGTCAACCCGGCCAAATGCCACTTCGGCACGACGGCCGTTGATTTTTTGGGCCACCATATCACCAAGAACGGGGCTGTGCCGCTGCCAACCAAGGTCGAGGCCATCACCACTTTCCCGCGTCCCCGCACCATAAAGGCCCTGCAGGAATTCCTGGGAATGGTGAATTTTTATCACCGCTTCGTGCCCCGCGCTGCTCAACTCATGCGGCCCCTCTACGAAGCCCTCCGGGGCAAGCCGGCCAAGCACGACATCGCCTGGTCCGCAGCAATGGATGCGGCCTTCCAAAGCTCAAAGCGGGCCCTCGCCGACGCAACACTGCTCGCTCACCCGGTGCTCAACGCTCCCATCGCCCTCACCACGGATGCCTCCGACTACGCGGTGGGCGCCGTACATGAGCAATGGGTGAACGGGGTTTGGCAGCCACTCGCTTTTTTCAGCCGGCAGCTCCGGCCGAACGAGCTCAAATACAGCACGTTTGACCGGGAGCTCCTCGGTCTACACCTGGCCGTCCGCCATTTTCGCCTCCCTCCACGGCCTTTCCCACCCGGGCCGGAAAGCTTCCCAGAAGCTGGTGTCGGCGCGTTTCGTCTGGCACGGCCTTCGTCGGGACGTCCGCGATTGGACCAGCGCCTGCACCGCCTGCCAACGGGCCAAGGTCCACCGACACACCCAGGCCCCGCTGGCACCTTTCACCGTGCCCGAACGACGTTTCGACCACGTCAACGTGGATCTGGTGGGCCCCCTTCCCCCATCACGAGGGTTCACACACCTGCTCACCATGGTGGACAGGACCACCAGGTGGCCGGAGGCCGTTCCCCTCGTCTCCACCACCACCGCCGACGTGGCGCAGGCCTTCATCGCCACCTGGGTCGCCCGCTTCGGCGCACCGGCGGACATCTCGTCAGACCGCGGACCACAGTTCACCTCCGAGCTGTGGGGCGCGGTCGCCCGCAACCTGGGGGTCAAGCTCCACCGTACTACGGCCTACCACCCCCAAGCAAACGGGTTGTGCGAGCGATTCCACCGCTCCATGAAGGCCGCGCTCATGGCCGGCCTTCAAGACGGCGGTTGGGCCGACCGGCTGCCGTGGGTCCTTTTGGGCCTTCGCACGGCCCCCAAGGAGGACCTCCAGGCATCCACCGCCGAGCTGGTCTATGGCCAGGTGCTACGCGTCCCGGGCGAATTCGTGCCCGACGCTACCAGCCCCTGGTCCGCAGCTCGCCAGCGCTCGGACCTCCAGGAGGCCGCCCGACGGTTTGCCCCCGTGCCGACATCCCACCACGGTGACCCCCAGTCCTACGTCCCCCCAGCACTCCGCACCGCGGAGTATGTTTTTGTGCGTCACGACGCACATCGGCGGCCACTCCAGCCGCCGTACGACGGGCCCTTCCGGGTGCTGCGACGGGACGACAAGTCGTTCGTCATCGACATCGGCGGCAGGTCGGACCGGATTGCAGTGGACCGCCTCAAGCCGGCGCACGTGGACGTCGACCACCCACCACGGGTGGCCCTCCCGCCGCGGCGAGGCCGCCCCCCGTCCACGGTGCCCCCCACTCGACCGCCCACCACCTCACCGGACCCCCTCCCACGACCCACCAGGGGTCGCTTCGGCCGGGTCATCAGGACCCCCCTCAAGTTGACCCTGTCGGTGCAAGTCGATTCTGGGGGGACGTGTGTAGCGGCTGCCGCTGGGGTTACACAATCGCCTTGCACCTATCAAGGACGCGGAGCGATCACCAGGCCGGGCTCGTCCAGGACGCCCGGGCAGGCCCGCGCTCGACTTGCCAGGCCTCGGTCGGGACGCCCGGGCAGGCTCGCCCTCGGCTTGCCAGGCCGCAGCCGGCCCGCGGGGCCACGCCCCCTGGCGCCAGGCCTGGGCAAACCCCCTGGCGGAATAGATATATATTGCCGACCGAAAAACGTTTTTCCCAGAGTGCCTGAGTGTTTGATTCTAATAAAGCAGCTCAGATGAATTCAAGCTTTTTGTCGCGTCCATTCTTTCGATCGACGTGGGAGCCACAGCTCCTTCAATACCTTTATAGGAAACGGCAGTTGTAAGTGACCTTAGATTATTAGGAAGAGTGATAATCTTGATACAGATTTCTGAAAAGACTTTCAAGAAACGTTTTGACGCAGTCTCCTCTCCATGCTGCAAACCCAGGTTTGAATTCCATCTCTGATGCCATTTGTCCAACGTGGGATTGTACAAGTTCCTGGATTTGTATTAGATGCTGTGGGGAAATAAAAAGGTTTCTATCAATCATTTTTTGTGATTTCGCCAACTTGTCAAATGCCGATGCAGGTGTGACATTTCAACCATGCAAGATGGGTGAAAAGGTGGTTTAATAGTTTGACTTGTCCGCACCACGCTTTCCACTAGGAACTAGTCACGGCATGGTACATTGGCTTCCTCATCCTCATCTCCTCATCATTCCTTGTTTATATGGTCGAGAAGGATAACAACAAAAAGCAGTTCCCGACTTTCGCCGACTCTCTGTGGTGGGGAATGGTATGTATGGTGTCCAATTATCTTTTCATACATGCAGTAAAGCTATTTTGAACACGACTCATATTCTCTCATCTTCTATGAGTAGTGTTGAATGAGGATTAAGGGGACGAAATAAGTCAGGTGCCTTAAAGGAGGTATATTAAGGCAAACAATAGTTATTTGAGATCAGCATAATTTTCCAGCCTGTGGTAGGATATGTATTGGTAACGATGAAAACGAATAGAAAGGAATATAAGAAAATGACGTAATCATTAGACTTTTAGAGTGTCCCCTCTCATTCTGGGAGGTCAGCGGTTTGTACCCCGACTGACTCATACCAAAGACTTTAAAACATGTACATTTACAAAGTATGAAGGATAGAGCATGGACAAACAAGTCATGTTTCAGATAGATTTTGTATATTGAAACGAATTGCACCACAGACACAAGGGCCTTCGACTAGTTTGTGAGAGTCTGAGCTCAAGGGCGAAGAATGGTTTTGGAGTTATCAAAAATATATGTTGGCTAATTTTTTTTAAGTACTTGCCAATATAAAGGTTGATGACAACATCCCAGGTCCTCCCAGGTTTCAAAGTATCCACCTCGGTTTCAATAAGGGGTCTTGTTCTCAAAGTGTTGTTACGAGGGTGCTTTTCAGGTTCATCACTGAGCCTCGGATCGCTCCCATGAACGTTTGTGGCAATACTCCCAGGAATGATTTTTAAGATCTCCATGAGGTTCTTCTTCATCATTCCTGTTGCTCCAATAATCGCTGGTACAATTTTGGCACTCTTCAGCTTCCAGGACGTTTCACTTCATTTTTGAGGTCTTGGTATTTGGTCATTTTCTTGATTTCTGCATTGTTTAGGTCAAATCGCTGGGTACATCCTCAATTAGCAATGCCTTATTTTCCTTTTTGTACCTCAGTACTATATCCAGTCACAATGCCTTGTTTTCTATTTTCATGCTCGATGGGACCATCAGGTCGTACGTGAGCATTACTTCCTTGTTTTCAGTGATTGGATTGGATTCATTTTTCCATGAGTTTTTCTCGAACTGGAATATCATATTTTTTGCAGATGTGCCAGTAGTAGGGGGGCAATGGGGGTTCTAAAACACACCCAATTTTACATTGAAGTGAATGGGGAAATGCCTTGGAACTTATGGACCACCCACCCAAAAACCCCAAAAACATCCGTCTATTTCTCCCTTCCCCATCTAAACCATTAACAAAGGTTAAATCCTCAATAGACCCCCAAACCCTTTGTTGATTCTAAAACACACCCAATTTTACATTGAAGTGAATGGTAAAAAGGGAAAAACTATTTCTAAAACACCCCCTTAACCCTTAAAAATTCCTCCTATTTCTCCCTCTTCCCCGAGCATACCAACGAATATTTATTCACAAGCCACGTCCACTTTTCCCATTATTCCATTGATCATACCCTAAAAATCCGTCTATTTCTTCCACTTTCAAATAAAACGATTATTAAATATTAAATCCTCAATCGACCAACTATTACAACCTACACCCACTTTTTGATAAACCACGCCCACTATTTCCAAAACACCCATACCCCTAAAAATCCACCTATTTCTCCCACTTCCTCCAAGCCCTTTGTTGGTTCTAAAACACCCATAACCCTCCTATTTCTCCCATACTTTCTTTGAACTCATATAGAGAGCCAATGAATATTTTTTGATTCTAAAACACTCATACCACGACATTTTCTCCCATACTTTTTTGAACTCATACAGAGAGCCAACGAATATCTGACTATGTTCTATTTTAGGGAATAACTTAATTTTCTTATTACATTCATCACCATCAAGTATATTGATATGATATGTATGTTTAAACTTGGTTCTTGGTTTAAATATCTTTGTTGGGCAGAGCTGAAGTGATAAACCTCTCTTATTACTCTTGTTTGAACACCTCCTGAGCCACATATCATTTTGAGATTGAGTAAATTATTTTTCCATTGAGCTTTTGATAACCATCAAAGTTTTCTGTCCATTCAAGAATGTTTATTTTCTTTACATCCTCTAACTTGTTTGTATTTAAATTTATCAGCTTATTTGTTTTATCTACTTTTGCTTGTTATTTCTTCATCAAGACTTATTTGATATTTCTCATATTCGTGATGTTTTCCATTTTTTTCCTGTGATTTTCTCCACTCTTTGGTTTGGTTATTGCTTGGTTCTATCATTCATATACCAGTAAAAAAAGGCAACGGTAGCCCGTTAAAACCCCCCATCCCCCATTTAAAAAAATTAATTCTGATGTTTATCCGAACACTTATACGTACTTATATTTTAAATATCTTAACTCTTATGTTTATCTTACATCTTAACACTTATACTTATCTTAACACTTATACTTATCTTAACACTTATACTTATCTTAACTCTTATACTTATCTTAACACTTATACTTATCTTAACTCTTATACTTATCTTAACACTTATACTTATCTTAACACTTATACTTATCTTAACACTTATACTTATCTTAACACTTATACTTATCTTAACTCTTATACTTATCTTAACTCTTATACTTATCTTAACTCTTATACTTATCTTAACACTTATACTTATCTTAACACTTATACTTATCTTAACACTTATACTTATCTTAACACTTATACTTATCTTAACACTTATACTTATCTTAACTCTTATACTTATCTTAACTCTTATACTTATCTTAACTCTTATACTTATCTTAACTCTTATACTTATCTTAACTCTTATACTTATCTTAACTCTTATACTTATCTTAACTCTTATACTTATCTTAACACTTATACTTATCTTAACTCTTATACTTATCTTAACTCTTATACTTATCTTAACACTTATACTTATCTTAACACTTATACTTATCTTAACTCTTATACTTATCTTAACTCTTATACTTATCTTAACACTTATTTTTATCTTAACACTTATACTTATCTTAACAGTTATACTTATCTTAACACTTATACTTATCTTAACACTTATACTTATCTTAACTCTTATACTTATCTTAACTCTTATACTTATCTTAACTCTTATACTTATCTTAACTCTTATACTTATCTTAACTCTTATACTTATCTTAACTCTTATACTTATCTTAACTCTTATACTTATCTTAACTCTTATACTTATCTTAACACTTATACTTATCTTAACTCTTATACTTATCTTAACACTTATACTTATCTTAACACTTATACTTATCTTAACTCTTATACTTATCTTAACTCTTATACTTATCTTAACTCTTATACTTATCTTAACACTTATACTTATCTTAACACTTATACTTATCTTAACTCTTATACTTATCTTAACTCTTATACTTATCTTAACACTTATACTTATCTTAACACTTATACTTATCTTAACTCTTATACTTATCTTAACTCTTATACTTATCTTAACTCTTATACTTATCTTAACACTTATACTTATCTTAACTCTTATACTTATCTTAACTCTTATACTTATCTTAACACTTATACTTATCTTAACTCTTATACTTATCTTAACTCTTATACTTATCTTAACACTTATACTTATCTTAACTCTTATACTTATCTTAACTCTTATACTTATCTTAACACTTATACTTATCTTAACACTTATACTTATCTTAACTCTTATACTTATCTTAAGTCTTATACTTATCTTAACTCTTATACTTATCTTAACACTTATACTTATCTTAACTCTTATACTTATCTTAACTCTTATACTTATCTTAACACTTATACTTATCTTAACTCTTATACTTATCTTAACTCTTATACTTATCTTAACACTTATACTTATCTTAACTCTTATACTTATCTTAACTCTTATACTTATCTTAACTCTTATACTTATCTTAACTCTTATACTTATCTTAACACTTATACTTATCTTAACTCTTATACTTATCTTAACACTTATACTTATCTTAACACTTATACTTATCTTAACACTTATACTTATCTTAACTCTTATACTTATCTTAACACTTATACTTTTCTTAACTCTTATACTTATCTTAACACTTATACTTATCTTAACTCTTATACTTATCTTAACTCTTATACTTATCTTAACACTTATACTTTTCTTAACTCTTATACTTATCTTAACACTTATACTTATCTTAACTCTTATACTTTTCTTAACTCTTATACTTATCTTAACACTTATACTTATCTTAACTCTTATACTTATCTTAACACTTATACTTATCTTAACTCTTATACTTATCTTAACTCTTATACTTATCTTAACACTTATACTTATCTTAACTCTTATACTTATCTTAACTCTTATACTTATCTTAACACTTATACTTATCTTAACACTTATACTTATCTTAACTCTTATACTTATCTTAACACTTATACTTATCTTAACACTTATACTTATCTTAACTCTTATACTTATCTTAACTCTTATACTTATCTTAACTCTTATACTTATCTTAACACTTATATTTATCTTAACTCTTATACTTATCTTAAGTCTTATACTTATCTTAACTCTTATACTTATCTTAACACTTATCTTAATACTTATATCCATAAGGCATACCACCAATTCCATTGTCCAAAATAAACCTCTTATCATCAAAAAACCCCAATGCCTTCTCATTTACCTCCCCTGTATATAATTGATGTTTATAACTTCTTATTGTATTCATTTTTCTCTACTCTTCTTTCTTAAAGGTTAAATAGTTGTAATAATGTTCAAAGTTTATTGTTTTTTTGATTACATTTTTCTTTACCCCCTTTAACCTTTTATCACTCTTTTCCATATTATTACCAATATATTTATAAGCATAAGCCTTTGATCTCAACCCCACAAATTCACTCATTATCTTTCCTCACAATTAATCTTTCAACTTTCCAATAACCTTTTTATTCTTTGTAGAGAATAGTTTGTTATCTCATTTATAATTGTTTTATTTTTATTTTTTTGTAAACAAGATCGAGGCTCGTGTAAAAGCTCACATTCATCACAAAAAGACAAACTGACACATAAAGACAAACTGACACATATGATAAAGGGAGCGAGAGACAAGATGGGGAGAGAGAGGGAAGCACACAAGTACAACATTTGAGAGCAGGGACATCGGGAGATCTGTGGGAGGGAGAGGGCTTGGGGGGAGGAGGCGTGGGAAGGGGGGGGGGGAGGTGAGAGAGGGATCTTGGGGGGAGGAGGCACGGGAAGGGGTGGGGGGTGGGGTGGTAGAGGTATAAAACACATGGACACTGATAGGACTTACAGGAAGGAAGTCGGTATTTAAAAAAAAGTGCATCTTGGGGGAATTAACGGTGGTAGAAAATATCAAGGTTTTGGATGGGGGAAGATAAGAGATTGTGGTGAACAGCTGTTTTAAAGACCTGGAGGGAGGGGAGGGATTGAAAAGAGGGTTGGAGTTTGCTCCAGAGGTGGGAGAAAAGAGGAATGAAGGAGTGAAGGTGAGCAGAAAGCCTAGATTTTGGCAGTTTCACCATCAGAGGGTTGCTGGCAGATCTTATGCGACCTGTAGGAATATTTGGGGGACAGAGCACAGACGGAGCAGGGGGAGCAAGGCCGGACTGGGTAAGGTGGGAACAGAGAGAGAGATGGGTTTGAGACACAAGATTTTTAGGCAAACGCAGAGTTGAGGCATTCAGCTTTTTCACGTGCGGTGTCAACTGTGCAGCCAGATAATGAAGAAAATCAAAATGAAGCCTGAGGAATTATACACTGATTGATGATCAGGAGTGGACTGTGTATTGAAAAGTACCTTGAATAAAACTTACGAGTGACTGAATTATGAGAGAATATTTATGAATGACCTTGAATTTAAGATAACGGTATTGAATTGCACGCAGTACTTCCGGTGAAGGGAAAACTGTTCTGATTAGAGATGTTGATCCCATTTTGAAGGAATGCATTTGTATGAAACCTGATGAAATGTGAAATGACAAATAGATTTGTATTATTCAAAGTATTGCAGACGAGTAAACAGAATAAAAAAAAGGAAATATGAACATATCAAGAGTAAAATACATAGAAATATCAGTGTTTGAAGAACGAGATGATTTTGAAAGACATGAGACCAGAAGAGAGTCCGATGAGCTGTTCCAAATTGCAGAGATTTTAGCCATTGTTCCCTGGACATTAAACATTGTATGACATGAATGGTGTCATACAATGATGAATTTGGTGGATGGGGACGATGAATGGGGACGAGATTTTAGGTTCATTTTGCAAATGCAAGAGCTGCAGAGAATGTGATTAATTTCAGTCATAATGCCCTGAGCTGGCAGGACTTTACTCGCCTTTGAATTTGAATCTCAAATTACGGTCCTATTATAATCTCAGGTCGTATCGAGGCCCAGCTATAAACTGTCGCCCTGGTGTTTCGCATTCAGGGTCGTACGGCAGTGTGCGCGTCGTCCTTCAGAAGGACGTTAAGCGGGTAGACCCGTCTGTCAGCGATGGTCTTTGATGAAAGTTAAAGACCCCACAGTGTTTTTGCGAAGAGTCGGCGAGTTATCGCCGGCATGCTGAACAAAGTACAGATTCCTGCCCAAACCACCAACCTTACGCGGCTGGCCCCTCGAGAAGGTGGGAATAATCAGTGTTGCAGTTCAAGAAGTAGTATAATTATTTGGCAAATTTGTAATACATGATGCATTCTCAAACAAGTTTTCAAAGCCATATACAGTATCTGTCTCATATATATATATATAAATATACAGTGCATTCAGAAAGTATTCAGACCCCTTCCCTTTTTCACATTTTGTTATGTTGCAGCCTCATGCTGAAATCGTATAAATTCATTTTTTCCCTCATCAATCTACACTCAATACCCCATAGTGACAAAGAGAAAACAGGATTTTAGAAAGTTTTGCAAATTTATTGAAATGATAAAACTGAAATATCAGATTGACATAAGTATTCAGACCCTTTGCTATGACACTTAAAATTTAGCTCAGGTGCCTCCCATTTCTCTTGATCATCTTTGAGATGTTTCTACACCTTGGTTGGAGTCCACCTGTGTGAGTGTGTGTGAGTGATCGTTTTAAGGCCATTTTCGCTGCGAGAGGGGAGGTTAGCCTTGCGGGCCTCATGACAATCCCATGGTTCCGTGTTTGAGGCAATGTTTTTTTTTTAATTGTTTTTTTTTAATGGCCGGATGACCTTCCTGACGATTGGACATGATTTGGAAAGGCACACACCTGTCTATATGAGGTCTCACAGCTGACAATGCATATTACAGCAAAAACCAAGTCATGAGGTCGAAGGAACTGCCTGCAGAGCTCAGAGACAGGATTATGTCGAGGCACAGATCTGGGGAAGCCTACAAAAAATCTCTGCTGCATTGAAGGTTCCCAAGAGCACAGTGGCCTCCATAATCCTTAATTGGAAGAAGTTTGGAACAACCAGGACTCTTCCTAGAGCTGGCCGCCCGGCCAAACTGAGCAATCGGGGGAGAAGGGCCTTGGTAAGAGAGGTGACCAAGAACCCGATGGTCACTATGGTTGAGCTCCAGAGATCCTGTGTGGAGATGGGAGAAACTTCCAGAAGGACAACCATCACTGCAACACTCCACCGATCTGGGCTTTATGGCAGAGTGGCCAGACGGAAGCCTCTCCTCAGTGAAAGACACATGAACGCCTGCTTGGAGTTTGCAAAAGGCACCAAAAGGACTCTCAGACTGTGAGAAACAAGATTCTGTGGTCTGATGAAACCAATATTGAACTGTTTGGCTTCCGTCTGGCCACTCTGCCATAAAGCCCAGATCGGTGGAGTGTTGCAGTGATGGTTGCTCGCCTCACCACGCGTCGTTACTGAGGAACGGGCTTGTTTTAGCTGAGGATAATGACTGCACCTGAGTTGCTGTGTTGTCATGATTTACACCAGTCATAATACAAACAATATTATTTGACACAAATTTATTTGTTGTGTTTGTGATATTACATTTTTATAAGCAATTTAGGTTGAAATTTTTTTTCTTTTTTTTCTTTAAAGAACCCCTCAGCACACACATAGGGGAGGGGTAGGTGCAGACTGGAAGTTTGGAACGATGACACCTCACCACCATGTAATTAAAAACACCTCACCACCATGTAATTAAAAACCCCTCACCACCATGAAATTAAAAACCCCTCACCACCATGAAATTCAAAACATCTCACCACCATGAAATTCAAAACATCTCACCACCATGAAATTCAAAACATCTCACCACCGCGTAATTAAAAACACCTCACCACCGCGTAATTAAAAACCCCTCACCACCATGTAATTAAAAACACCTCACCACCATGTAATTAAAAACCCCTCACCACCATGAAATTAAAAACCCCTCACCACCATGAAATTCAAAACATCTCACCACCATGAAATTCAAAACATCTCACCACCATGAAATTCAAAACATCTCACCACCACGTAATTCAAAACACCTCACCACCGCGTAATTAAAAACCCCTCACCACCATGAAATTCAAAACATCTCACCACCGCGTAATTAAAAACACCTCACCACCGCGTAATTAAAAACCCCTCACCACCATGAAATTCAAAACATCTCACCACCGCGTAATTAAAAACACCTCACCACCGCGTAATTAAAAACACCTCACCACCATATAATTCAAAACACCTCACCACCATGTAATTAAAAACCCCTCACCACCACATAATTCAAAACACCTCACCACCATGTAATTAAAAACACCTCACCACCACATAATTAAAAACCCCTCACCACCATGTAATTAAAAACACCTCACCACCACATAATTCAAAACACCTCACTACCACGTAATTTAAAACCCCTCACCACCATGTAATTAAAACACCTCACCACCATTTAATTAAAAACACCTCACCACCACGTGATTCAAAACACCTCACCCCCATATGATTCAAAACACCTCACCACCACGTGATTCAAAACGCCTCACCACCACGTGATTCAAAACACCTCACCACCACATGATTCAAAACACCTCACCACCATGTAATTCAAAACACCCCACCACCAAGTAATTCAAAACACCTCAGCACAATTCAATTCAAAACACCTCATCACCACGTGATTCAAAACACCTCACCCCCATATGATTCAAAACACCTCACCACCACGTGATTCAAAACGTCTCACCACCACGTGATTCAAAACACCTCACCACCACGTGATTCAACACCTCACCACCACATGATTCAAAACACCTCACCACCATGTAATTCAAAACACCTCACCACCAAGTAATTCAAAACACCTCAGCACAATTCAATTCAAAACACCTCACCACCACGTGATTCAAAACACCTCACCACCACGTGATTCAAAACACCTCACCACCATGTAATTAAAACACCTCACCACCACATAATTCAAAACACCTCACTACCACGTAATTTAAAACCGCTCACCACCATGTAATGAAAACACCTCACCACCACATAATTCAAAACACCTCACTACCGCATAATTTAAAACCCCTCACCACCATGTAATTAAAACACCTCACCACCACGTAATTTAAAACCCCTCACCACCACATAATTCAAAACACCTCACTACCACATAATTCAAAACACCTAACCACCACGTGATTCAAAACACCTCACTACCATGTAATTTAAAACCCATCACCACCGCATAATTAAAACACCTCACCACCATGTAATTAAAAACACCTCACCACCACGTAATTCAAAACACCTCACCACCATATGATTCAAAACACCTCACCACCACGTGATTCAAAACGCCTCACCACCACGTGATTCAAAACACCTCACTACCATGTAATTTAAAACCCCTCACCACCGCATAATTAAAACACCTCACCACCATGTAATTAAAAACACCTCACCACCACGTAATTCAAAACACTTCACCACCATATGATTCAAAACACCTCACCACCACGTGATTCAAAACGCCTCACCACCACGTGATTCAAAACACCTCACCACCACGTGATTCAAAACACCTCACCACCACATGATTCAAAACACCTCACCACCATGCAATTCAAAACACCTCACCACCAAGTAATTCAAAACACCTCAGCACAATTTAATTCAAAACACCTCACCACCACGTGATTCAAAACACCTCACCACCACGTGATTCAAAACACCTCACCACCACGTGATTCAAAACACCTCACCACCACATGATTCAAAACACCTCACCACCATATAATTCAAAACACCTCACCACCAAGTAATTCAAAACACCTCAGCACAATTTAATTCAAAACACCTCACCACCACGTGATTCAAAACACCTCACCACCACGTGATTCAAAACACCTCACCACCACATGATTCAAAATGTCTCACCATCACGTGATTCAAAACACCTCAGCACCACGTCATTTAAAAACACCTCACCACCACATAATTCAAAATACCTCACCACCACGTGATTCAAATCCACCACCACATCATTAAAAACACTTCACAACCACGGAAACCAAAGTTTGTGGGAGTAGTTTAGTACTTGTTTATGATAGTAGTTTATGATATTTGTTATATTATATCACCTTTATCTATGAATATTGTTGAAATGAAGATCAAATAGCTGTATGTTGAAATATGTTGAAAAAGTCGAAACTTTACATGGGGTGTACTTACTTTTTCACGTGACTGTATAGTGTATATGTCAATTCATGTTTGTTTTTTCTTTATATATGCTTCAAAAACTAAAAAACTACATAGCCAAATCCAACCAAATTGAACTTTTTATATAAGGATAACGCAAGTATGGTTTCTGTTGGGGTAGCATATCTGGAAAAGGGGATTCAAGGTGGGGGGAAAGACCCCAATTCTCTCTATGTAAATGTATGTCATATAGTGCCACCCAGTGGTATCCAGTATTATCTTCTTCTTCTTCTTCTTATACTTTTTAAAATTATTTTTTATATAGTATAAATTATCTTCTTCTTATACTATATAAAAAGTTTAAACAACTTGACAATATGCATTACGGTGATGTTGAAATGTGAGCGAGATTAATTCAAAATTTTCTAAATGTTTCATTTCACTCATTTTAAGCGGAGTTTCAATCGAAAGCAAACAACTCTGAGATTACCAGCGAAGTGGAAGTGATTTTTGCTCGTTCATAGGTATATATGTGGCATGGCTGGTTGATGAAAGTGACGTTAGCTGATTTCCAAGCAGATGGAAGATGATCTTTGGCAAACTAATCGAGTGAACAGAGCAGAATGTTTGTGAAGTCCCACATGTTGTTTATTGATAAATTCATCAGCAAAGCAACGGGTACTTTTGCTAGTTTATAAGATAAAGTATATCCAGTCTCAACCCTGCAAGACAAACGTCATAATCAGCTGTTGTTTTATGATAAAACAGGAGTTTGGTTAGAAAATATAGGCAAAAAATATCCTTTTCCACTTTCATATATTGAAGCCAACAAAGTGAAGATGACTGTAAAATTTGAATGGCAGCCCTACAAATGTTCAGTAAAACAATATTGGGGTATGCACGGACAGTGCAACATGTTTAAGATGTGTGAGCGTTGTTATTTCGCAGAAGAAATCGCTATTGATTAAATGTTGCATTTTTCACTTTTTACATTCAATAAGGTTTCATTTATTCCCCCCAAATTACAATCCCGCACACCTCTACCCTCTCTTGGCTCTGTCCCTCCCAGGTTTTTATGGGGTGCACATGATCCGCCAGTAACCATCTTCTTCTTCAACTCCCAAAATCCAGGCTCACTGCTCACCTCCACTCATTTGTTCCTCCAACTAACTTCTCCAGTCTGTTCGGTCCCATTCGTCCCTCCATGGATACAAGAGAGCTGTTCGCACCACTACCTCAACTCATCCCCCATCCATACTCATGATCTCTTGTACCCCCAAATGACCCCATTCCCAAACACTCCTTTTTCCATGTTATTGTTATTTTCCTCCTTATCCCTCACCTCTTTGTCTTTGTTAGTTGTCGGTTGGTTCGTTCCTTTTTTTGGAAAGGTTCGTTTGGTTCGTTTCATTCCCACTTTTCCCTTCCTCCTCTTGCCGTGTTCCAATCAGTTTGTTTGCAGCTTGTGCACCCCATGGGTCCTTCTCCCCCTCACCTTGGCCTCACTCTGACTTCTACTCTGCTCTTGTTGTTTTCCCCTCTTCCATGAATCTCAATCATGTATACAAAACAAAAAAAATCTACATACCCCCAATAAGGATGCTCTAGAAGGCAAGAAACTATCCGTAAGATTTGGTTGGTTTGTTGGTTATTTACATCAAAGGTTTGTGTTCCCATCTGTTCCAGTCTTAAAAAGAATCCTCCCTTTTGGTGAAATTTGAAATTATAATCTTATCATCAAAGTCATAAACGAATCGGATGTGGTGGCATCGAGAGCCAGTTTTGTGAAAATCGACGTGGGCACAAGGGAATGTAGTGACCTTTACAGCACCTGGAACAAGGGTCTTGCCAGAGAGGGCCTAACCGTCATTCCTGCCAGTTTGACGCTGTCTGGTTATGCGCCTCTAAAATAGGTGTGAATATAAAATGAAATCACATCCCACATGACACAACCTTTCAGTTTGCTTCAAGGTGGACATCTCCGCAACATGTCCTTTGTTCTTTTTCTTTTCGTTTATCCAAAGATTTTTCTCAGAATAAAGAACCTTTCCTAAATTTGTATTTTTATCCCAATGATTTGAACTTGCCTTCCCTTCATATTGTTTCTTTGCTGTGTACATTTTCAAGTTTATCTCAGTGTTGTGCACTAAGGTTCAGATTTTCAAATAACCTCCCACCCAATTCCTGGGATTAGAAAATATGGCTGGCTACTACAAAATAGCTTTTATCATAACTTAAATATATATATATATATATATATATATATATATATATATATATATATATATATATATATATGTTGGATCAGGATTTAGAACTTGGGACTCAGAAGACTCAGAGAAAGGAGCAACGGATATATTTATTAGAACTCGTTTACACAAGCTTGCGGGGAACAGGGTGTCACAGGAAGCTCACATGAAATGACCAACACTACAACAAGATGCTCTGAAATAATTCGATTACAACTTGCTTTATATAAGGAATATCGGGTGTGGTTTTAGCTCACAAGACACAGAGACAGAATGGGCTCATTGGTCCTCCCACCATAGTCCCATCCTGTTGTTCAGTTAGTTAGAGGAAGCTCATCCAAGGCCACTCATGGGTTAGCTTTAGATAAGGAGATGGTCAGCCATATGTGGCAACATGTTTACAACTTTCTGTATAGAGACCTTGGTTGGGAAAGTACAAAGGGAGGGGACACTCATAAATGTGTCAGCCCACAGGATATTGGCAAAGTCTAGAGGGAGGCTGAGAGATAACAGCAGCAACCAAGGCCAGGAAGGGGAACAAGAGATTGTGCCCACACAGGGCAAGAGCTCACAAGCACAGAACTCCTTATTAGGATATTACACATCCTCAATGCACAAGAAAGGACTAAGTTTTATAAAAGAGTACAGCAATCAGTCAAAGCAAACCCTATAATTGGTTATACTTGGTAATTGGTAAAGCAGCAAGAATTAACAAAGGGGGAGGGGCAAAACAGCTCCCTACATACCGCCCTTTTGGATCTAAGATACAAAGTTATCTACGAGCCAATCAAAGGCCTTTATTTCAAACAAAGCAGAAACAAAACAAATCAGGAAGTCATTCAACATATCACGCGAAGGCAGCCCAGTGAGCATGTCCCGTACCCAAAGTACCACACATCGCACCCAGCAGGATGATTCGCGTCTGTATGTGAGTATGCAATGTAAGTCCGTAAAAGCAGGGTGATCAAATGGCATAAAAATCCTCCAAGAGAGGTGAGATAGACAGTGTAAAAGGTTCACTAAACATACCACGCGGATGTAGCCCAGTGAGCATGTCCCGTACCCGAAGTACCACACATAGCACTCAGCAGGATGATCCGCGGGTATGTGGGTGTAAGTGGGTGTTTGTGGGTGTATGATGTAAGTCAGGTGTAGATGGGTGTATGAGGTGAGACCGTAGAGACATGAAGATCGAATAGCGCGTCAAATCCACAACGAAGACCTCTGGTTCCGCTGGGGTCCACACCCAGGAAGATCTCCCGACCCACCCTTGGAGCACAGAGGTGCGGCCAGGACTCCTCCCCAACGGGAGCTCGCCCAAGCTTCGCCAGGTGAAATCCTTGTAGATCTTCGGCGCTCAATCGATATTCATGTTCATGAGGTCTCTTACATGCTGGTGATCTGGGGAAGACACAACATCATCAGTATCAGGTGGCTTAAACCTATGGCCATAAAACAAAGCATAACGGTCCAAAGGAGGGAGAGCAACTTCCTTTGGGTCAAAGTCGAGATCGTCCGAGGCGATGCTGCTTCCACCGCCGTCATCCATGGACGAATCTTCAAAACAATCAGATTCGGAACTCAGAGTATCTCCAATGTTGAGTTCCTCACCATCCAGGCTTGGGGTTGCAGTTGGGTCCAAATCCAGGATTGGGTCAGTGACGTTTGACTCACTGTGAGCTTGTGAGACATAAAGGTGAGCTCGTGAAACATAAAGAGGCAAAGCCTGCATTGAGACATAAACATCAGTCGGGGGCCCTTGCGAGGGGCCCACATCATCATTGGTAACATCATCCGTAACATTATTCTCAGGTGGCGTAGGCCTGCGGTGTCGGCGGCCAGCAACAGTCATAGCCTTACACATCGAGAAGAAACGAGAGGAGTCCCTTAGGAACTTGTTGGCGTCTGCATGCGACATGTTGGGGTCCAGAGTAATCGGCCTCCTGGCAGCCTGAAATGCTCTGAGGTCCGCAACTGTGTAATCAAAATCATTATCGGTAATATCAACATTGGAAGAACAATCTTCGGAAGCGGGGATCTCATTGTCGCGGCCCAGTGACTCGTTCAGGTCGTCGTTCCAGGATCCGCGATCTGCAGTCACGTCGACGGCTGGTGTGTCATCTGGACCCGCGATCAGCTTATCGATCATCACCATGGCCTTTTCTGTTGTCGTCTTCAGTGTCCATCCTGTGGTAAACTTTCTCACACACGCAAGGACTAAAGCCTTGATTATTACACAACTAACCACGATTCCAAGGACTATTGCCAAGGCGGTCAATACCCACTTTACTATCGTACCTGTCCACCCTTTGAACCAGTCAGTAAGCCACTGGTGGGAAGCTTCCCGATCCATTCGATCCCTTGTCAATATATGAGCACTTTCCCTTAACCTTATAATAGCAGCACTGACCCCCTGTGAAGGATCAGGAATAAAAGTGCAACATCTACCCTCAATTATCCCACATACCCCTCCTCGTTCTGCCAGTAGCATATCTAACGCAACCCTATTTTGCATAACCATTGTACGCAGGTGGACAACTGTGTCCAACATTTCGTCATGTGCTGTAGCGGTGGCGTTGGCCACACTTTCTAAGATTAACGCAATTTTGTCAATGCGGTAACTGCTCATGACCGTCCCAGCCCATGGGAAGAAGAAACTAACGGCTTTCTCCCAATCAGCGCCGTGTAAGGTGGTGGTGCCGTCGTCGTGCCAATAGGTGTTTCGTTGTGTCCTTATGAGTGCAGGGGTATTATGCAAGTGTTGTCGCATTTCCATTTCTGGGAAAACTGATCCTAAATAGCAAATACCTCCCCAATTATCAGGTAAATACGGGTAAGCTTTGTTCCCGCATACAAACATGGTCCCGTGTGGAGCCACTAAATGGGTGGTCATGCAGGAGCGAAGGCCTGGAATGGTGTTCGTCACGTTTTCCCCTTCCCATGCCAACTGGAGGTGTGTGAGGTTATGTAAGGGCGAACTTGTAACATTCACTAACAGCCTGTGTTTCCCTGGCCTAGGGTCCGCGGGGAGGGTATCTCTACACATGGATTTGCCGACCATTACTTGGCCCTTTCCTTCTAAGCAGAGGGCCCCCCTCGCCGGCTTGACCCAAACCGGCGCCGGACGTTCCTCAAAGTGTCGAGGCTGGATGGGGGGGGAGTACTGGAAAACTCGTTTACACGCGGGTCCGTCAGAACCTTGGCTCGTTAGGGTTGTACTAATGCATTTGGTATCTAGTGGCTTCGAGCACAAATCATTGAGTGATAAGGGTAACACTACCATTGGTATTCCTACTGTGCTGGTGCGGGGAAGGTGCATACACATCCAACACCGTGTCCTATTCTGTAATGTGGCCATATGCCGTGCGACCTTCCAGTATGTGTTCTCCTCTGGCTTCCTTCTTACTTCCTGGGCAGGCGGGGTTTTAATGACATAGGCGGCACAACTAGGTCGGACGTAGGGTTCAGTTCCATTTGGAATTAATGTGCGAGGGGGCCATATTCCACATTCAAGTATCATTGTTGTATCCGGGCCAATGGGGGTATAATGCTATTGCATTATATGGGGGTATAATGGGCCAATGGGGGTATAATGGGGGTATAATCCGGGCCAATGGGGGTATAATGCTATTGCATCGATATCCTGGGGCATATCGACTACTTATGTCCCCAGTGTATGTTCCGTTTTCCACTTTCCTAACCTTAGTCAGGACTAGGCGTGGTCTTGACATGCGTGCCTGTGGTGTCTTATTGTGTACCACTATGGCTTCCACCCATCTTACAGATAACCACTTAAAGCTTGTTTCCAAGTTACAGCAATTCACCGCTATTTTGTCTCCCCAGCGAGCCGTTATATACTTGACGGGGTAGAGGGGAAATGCTGAATAGTTGTCGGGTCCTGGGTACTTGGGAAGGTCCTTTCTTGATAGCTCAAAGTGCAAGAGCCTATCCTTGGCAGGAGGTTTTCGGCAGTTACCCAGAATTCCCATCATCATGACCGTCATCGCCGCCCTTAGGAGACTGTGGTGCCCTAGACGGTGCATTGTCTTCAGCTGTGTGGGGTGTGGTGTCTTGTGTGGCTTGTGGTGCGGGGATGGACAACTTACAATGGGTGGCGTGGATCCACGAAGGTTTACCCTCGCAGAAGACTGCCGTTGGTGTGACCAGTAGCACCTGGAATGGTCCCTTCCACCGTGGCTCCAAAGCAGCCTTGCGGGTGAAGTGCTTTACGAGCACCCAGTCGCCGGCTTGGAAGTCGTGGATGGCGTGGCCTATTGGTTCAGGCAGCGCCTCTCGTACTCGAGCATGGATGCTGCGTGCCACATTGGACAAGCCTATGCAAAATCTCAAAAGCATGTCATCCATTACTGGCAAAGCAAGGGTGGACATGTCCGTTGGTGCTGAAACGGGCAAGCTCATAGGTCGTCCCATTAATATTTCGTGGGGGGAAAGGCCTGTAGTGCGACCCGGGGTGGAATGGATGCTCATCAACGCAAGCGGGAGAGCCTCTGGCCACCTCAAGCCTGTGTCTGCGCAAAGTTTCGCTAGTTTATTCTTTAAAGTCTTATTCGTTCGTTCCACAAGTCCCGATGACTGTGGGTGGTAAACGCAATGGAAGGACTGTTTAACGCCCAACGCCTTCAGGATGCCCTTAACCACCTGCGCCGTGAAATGACCCCCTTGATCTGACGAAATTATCTGGGGGATGCCAAATCTGCACATAAAATCCCTTACGAGGCGCTTCGCTACTGTCGGGGCATCGGACTTGACGCATGGGTAGGCTTCGACCCATTTGGTGAACGTATCTACGATTACCAACACATAGCGAAACGACATGCTTGGTTCCAATTCTGTAAAATCGAACTCGATAGTTGCGAACGGCCCACTAGGCGGGGGCCGTCCCCCGTCATGTGCATGTCTCGGCGGCGCCCCTCTATTGTGTTGCTGGCAGACCACGCACGATCGGCACACTTCGGATACAATCCGCGACAGTCCTGGCGCTGCCCAAGTGTAGTTTATCTGTCCCATCACCCCCCTCTGGCACACATGACCATTCTGATGAGCCATGCGTGCCAGCCAAGGCAGTAAGGCCTGGGGTGCTATAGGTTTCCCCTCAAGGGTCCATATTTCTCCTGGCCCAAGGCATATCGCCCCTCGTTTGAGCCAGTCCTCGTGTTCGGCCGTCGGTGCAGTGTTCTGCAAATTTATGATATCGTCCTTAGTTGGTGTGGCAGGTGGTCCCACAGTCGGTATGTCAGGAATCTGTGCGGATGTCTTCTTTGCTCGTGTCACCATCGGCATGTTGCGTTCTATCTGTTGATTGGCGGCCTTTCCTGCCGCCTCGTCCGCCCTTGCATTGCCCCGGGCAACGTCAGTGTCCGCCCTTTGGTGGCCACGACATTTAATTACCGCGATAGCGCGGGGAAGTAAAATGCTTCGGAGGAGCCCTTCTACCAACGCGCCATTCTTTATCACTGAACCGGCAGATGTGAGAAACCCTCTCATCTTCCAGATGGCCCCTTTATCGTGGACTACGCCGTGAGCGTAGGCCGAATCTGTGTAAATGTTGACGGCAAGGCCTTCCGCCAAGCTGCACGCTCTGGTCAGGGCGCACAGCTCCGCCTGCTGTGCGGAAAATGTAGGTGGAAGACGCCCGCTTTCTACCGTTTCGCTATCCGAGCACACGGCATACCCGGACAACATGGACCCGTCCCATGCGCGCCTAGCTGATCCATCGACATAATATGTACAGTCGGGGTATTCTAGGGGATTGTCCTTTAAATCCGATCGCACCGTGGAGACTAGCTGCACAACGTCGGCGCACACATGGGGTTCGCCCTCCTCAGGGGTGGGCATCAGTGAAGCTGGGTTGAGTGTCGTGCAGCGTTCGATCGTGATGTTGGCTGCAGTGATCAGTGCGGATTCGTATTGCACTAATCTAGTGTTAGACAAATGCTGTGTGCTTCGCTGTAACAACAGCGAAGTGACGCAATGCGGTACCCGTAGCGTTACTGGGTGTCCCATAACGATGTCCGCTGTTCTTTCTACTGCGTACCTGGCCGCTGCCACGGCTTGCAGGCACACCGGAAACCCTCGTTCGACTGGGTCTAACCTTTTACTAAAGTAGGCTACCGGCCGCTCCTTATCCCCATGGGTCTGTGTCAAAACTGACTGGGCAAAACCTCCCATGGCGTGAGTGTAAAGGGTAAATGGTTTCACATAATCCGGGAGTCCTAATGACGGTGCCGTGACCAACGCCTTTTTCAGCCCGTCGAAACATCGCCTCAATTCATCCGTCCATACCAATTCGTCCGGGGCGTTTGATTTGGTCGCCTCGTATAGTGGCTTAGCCAGCAGCGCAAAATCAAGTATCCAAGTGCGGCAATATCCCGTCATACCTAGGAAGCGCAGCATTTGCCGTTGCGAGCGTGGGCGAGGCAACTCCATGATAGCGGTCACCCGTCCAGCATCCAATTCTCGTTTTCCGTGCGAAATGGCGTGTCCCAAGTAAGTTACAACCTTCCGCACAAACTGAAGTTTTGGTCTGCCTACTTTGTGGCCTTTGGCCGCCAAGGCCTTTAATAGGGCCATGGAATCCATTTCGCACGCCTCCTTAGAAGGGGAGCAAATCAACAAATCGTCAACGTATTGCAACAACACTGACCCTCCCTTCAATTCCACATCCGCCAGGTCGCGGTGCAGCGCCCGGGAAAACAGAGTGGGGCTATCTGAAAACCCCTGAGGTAGTACTGTCCAAGTATACTGGCGCCCCCTATGGGTGAAAGCGAACAAGTATTGTGACTCAGCTGCGATGGGCACAGAGAAAAACGCAGAACAAAGGTCGATAACTGTGAAGTATGTTGCGTCCGGCAGGATTGACATCATGAGGGTTTCTCCATTCGGAACTAGTGGGTGTATGCCCTGTATCACCTTGTTCACCTCCCTTAAATCCTGTACAAACCTCCATTTGTCTTTCGACGGCTTTTTTACTGGCAAAATTGGTGTATTACATGGGCTGTTAGTTTCCACGATAATTTTCTGTTCCACTAGGGATTGAATTACTGGTGCTATGCCTACGTCGGCCTCAGGTCGTAGCTTATACTGTTTTACGTTTGGCAAGCGCATCCCCGGCTGCACTGATATCACTAGAGGTTCGGCGTCTCGCATCCGTCCAACCTCATCATCGCTCTGAGGCCATAAATTGTCTGGCACCTCTGCTAGGAGGTAATCCGACTCACCCGGGTCCGTTAGCACTGCCCTCATGGCATAGGTGCCCTTAGGAGGCAACTCTGCTACTTCGAACACTCCATCCCTCCGTTGTGTCTTGAAGTCAATTGAGAACCCTTCGCCATTTTGGAGCCGTTTCAAAGTCCAGCGGCCCCTCTTACACCGATAACCTTGTAAGGGAACTTCTCGTAACCGCCCCACCATCCAACCTACACTTTCCGGCGGCCACCCCTTGGCAGTGGTGAGGGTAACATGGGCGGCCGCTCCTTCGGGGTATTGGGTCAATGCACGCTGACTCGAGGTTAGGACTGCCTCGATACCTATCCCCTCATGGCCGATCCATATCCGTGATAAATGTTGAGGCGTGCGCTCGCCCAGCTTTTCCTTAACCTTCTCTCGATAATTCTCGTCCCCGCCCGTTGCATCATAATACGCAGTGCAATGGGGTGGATTATCCTTTAAGTTTTTTATCGAAATTTGGTGCAGTTGTAGCCAATCTCGCAGGACTGAACTGTCCAAACACACATTATCTATGATATGCGTCCAAGTAGCCAGAGCCCCTTCATCCAAGCGCCACCAATACGCGGTGGGGCCGGGCCGAGACAATGCCATCATCAACAAGTCACGTTTAGATTCCGCGACGTCTACGAAAACTCCCTCCTCTGTACATGAGATTTGACAGCCCAATTGGCACAACAAGTCCCGTCCCAACAAATTTGTCGGGGCGGTAGTGGTCATGTTACATGGTCCCCTCGGTGACTACCTGGTCTCGGTGACCCCCGGACCGTGAGAGGACCTTCGCCAGAAAGTAGTATTACATATGCGCTTTCGCAACGCAATCCCTATGAATTCCACCCAAGAGAAACTGATGTTCAATGATATATTTCCAGGGTAAGGATATCATACAATTTCAAGGATACAATCACGGATATTTTCCCCGAGCACTCAACAACAAACAACCATCAACAATTCCCAATCCACAATCAATTCCCTATATGATTAAGATGGCCATCTTATATATGTGTGTCCCCTTTTGGTACTCACGACCCCCTTTTGGTCTCTGCCCCTCACAATGTCTCTGGGCCCCTCCTGACCAAGATGATGGTCGGCGTCGCCGCACTCGGGCGGTTGAACGAACCCCGGGTGGACGTGTTTCCACCGGGCAGGTATCGTATCAGGCACCCCGGCTGCAGCCCCTCGTGGCCATGCGAAGCGGGTACGGTAAAGCAAGCCCAAAAGCCCCACGCCGCTTGCAACGCGTGTTAGGCCCCAACGTGCGACCCGTAAGCGTCTTTTTAGACGGTGCCGCGAACGGTGCCAGACGCGGGGTCGATGCACGGCCCCACGTCAACTTGACGTCTCCACTGGGTAGGTACACGTCCCGGTAACTCCTCTCGCCAGACGGGCTTCGGAACGCCGCTTTTCCACGCGGCGCAAGGTCGATCCCACCTTTCGTCGGAGCGGGGCGAGGAAGAAGAATACTCGTCGCTTTTCTTCCTCGTGTCTTTTCCTCTTCCGTTTCCGGTCACTTCCGTTTCCGGACACTTTTTCAGAAGTGCTCCTGACCCTCCAACCACAACAACCCTTAATCTACTACACATGGATAAGCAAAGACCTGAATGGTAATTCACATACATTCACCTAACTATGTAACACTCCCCCCCTTCAAGAAAGAAAGTTTGAACCCAGCGAAAACTTTCTTTGCCGGCCCATTTGGAGAAACAAACCAGATAACTCAACCCCCCCCCCACATTATCAGTTCCCCCCGGGCACAGTTATCACTTAAAAATAAAGCAACCAAAATTTCACCACAACCCCCCCAGATTGCTCACTCTGGACTAAGCACCAGCAACGACATTGTCCCTGCCCTTTACATGTTCAATTTCCCGTTGGACTCCTGCCAAGCCAAACTCCATCTCATGACCCTCTGACTTTGACCGTCAGTTTCTTGTGAATGAAGGTTAAGGGGTTGATCAAAGATCCAAAGTTAAGCAACTCGATAGCACTTTTCCCGGGAGGCCAAGCCGAGTATTCACTACATGGATGCCTTTAGGAACGTGGAGTTCACGGTTAGTCCGTGCAGGAAAGTTCTCTACATGGGCGCCTTGAGGAACGTGGAGTTCACGGTTAGTCCGTGCATGAAAGTTCACTACATGGACGCCTTTAGGAACGGCGTTCACGGTTAATCCGTGTAGGAATCTTGGCTCGGCGGCTCCGCCGCATTCAGTGCTTCAACTTCTCAGAACTTCCCCAATAATTATGGTGGGACCACTTGTCCCTGTAGTCCCATGAATAGCGGTCTCCTTCTCGGCCACTACTTTGACAATCCTTCCTTCGGGAGCTGCTGTAACTCAGGGAGCCTCCATAATAATATTGGTTGCGGCCACCACCAAAACTACCGCCCAGTTGTCCTCTCCTGTAGACCTCTCGACGCCTACAAAATGCCTTCCCTACTGTTATGGTCCGACCCTCCACATCCTTGCCATTCCAATTCTTCTCTGCCTCGCTGGCGTCTTTTGTGCTGGCAAACGTGACAAAGCCGAACCCTCTTGACTGTTGCGTTTCCCTGTCTCTTACCAACCGCACTTCCACCAGCGGCCCATATCTGTTGAAGACAGAGGTCAGAACTTCTTCCTCTGTTTTGAAGTTCAGTCTCCCTACAAATAACTTGGCACTTTTGTCGCCATCCCGAGCTGGTGTGGTGTTATTTTCCCTGCTGGGCTCTTTACCAACCCTCAGGTTACCATAAACTTGACCCCCGGCCAAATCATTCCCGATAACCACAGAGACACACTCTACAGGAAGCGTGGCTTGTAAACCGACGGTGACCGGTCCTGACACCAAATCGGACTCCAAATGGATGACATGAAGTGGAGCACTAACACCGCCCCCGATCCCCTGTAAACGAACACTATCCCCCGTTGCCGTCTCCTCGGACCATGGCAAAATGCCTTCAAGCATTAAAGATTGATGTGCCCCTGTGTCCCTCAATATCCTAACCGGTCTCCGGTTAGTCGAGGCTCCATCCCGTGACAAAAACCCCTCTGAAATAAATGGTTGGTAACCCTTTTGATGGCGATTTCTCACAATGGCCATTGCATTTGGAGTCGTAATAGTCGGACTCCGCTCTGGGTCTTCCCTTTTCATGCGGTAACAACTGGACATCAAGTGTCCCGGTTTCTTGCAAAAAGCGCAAGTAGGCCCGGAGGAAAAACTCGTGGTCTACCTCGGGCCCCCCGAACTATAAGTTTGTCTTGGGCCCGCATCCCTCTGATTTCGAACAGGTGGGGTATCCGCGTTGTCCCCATAATCCTCTCGAGGCCGCCGCCATGTATGGTCGTTCTCCGCACCTGCTGTTCCCCACCTCCCCTGCGGAGATCTAGGCGAGGAGTTAGGTTCGTGGACCCCTATTCGGTGGGTTAAGGCATAATCATCTGCCATGGTGGCTGCGTCCCACAACTTTGGTACTTTCTTTTCCTGCAGGTACACTTTGATGTCCTCGTGGACACACTGCTGGAATTCCTCCACCAGGATCAAGTCACGCAATGTTTCGAAGTCTTTCCCGACTCCTTTTGACTCACACCACCGATCAAACATGTTTTCTTTCACTTTGGCAAACTCCACATGGGTCTCACTCTCCCTCTTCCTGGCATTCCTGAATTTTTGCCTGTAAGCTTCCGGAACCAACTCATAGGCTTTGAGGATGTGCTTCTTCAGTACCTCATAATCTGCACATTGGTCCATTGGTCGCGCCGAATAAATCTCTTGAGCTTTTCCCACCAGCACACTTTGCACTAGTATGGTCCAGGCCTCCTCCGGCCAGTTTAATTGTCGAGCCACTTTCTCAAAGTGTGGAAAAAATTTCGCGACTTCCTTTTCACTGAACGGTGGAACCAGCCTCACATGTCTGCCCACATCCCAGGTTTTCTGGTTAGGTGTCGACCCCGTCAGCAAGGGTGGTGCCTCTCCCCGTTCTCTCATTAACTCCAGCTCCTTGAATTTAATTTCCTGCCGAAGCTCCATGTCACGTTCCTTTAATTCCCTTTCTGCTTTTCTCTCCTCTGCTTCGAGTTCCCTTGCAGCTCTCCTCTCCTCTGCTTGTTTCTCTTCTCTCCTCTCTTCTGCTTTCCTTTCTTCTTCTTTTAACCTTTCCTGGAGTTCTCGTTCCACTCTCCTTTCCTCTGCTTGTTTCTCTTCTCTCCTCTCCTCTGCTTTCCTTTCCTCTTCTGATCTTTCCTTTTCTGCTTTCCTTTCTTCTTCTGCTCTTTCCTTTTCTGCTTTCCTTTCTTCTTCTGCTCTTTCCTTTTCTGCTTTCCTTTCTTCTTCTGCTCTTTCCTTTTCTGCTTTCCTTTCTTCTTCTTTAATCCGTTCCTGGCTCCGTAATTGCAACTCCAGTTTCCGGAGCTCAACATCTTCTGGTTCTTCGGGTAGCCACTCCCAGGCTAACTCGTCCCATGTTCCTAATCCCACCATAGATTGTATCACCGTGGCCTGCAACTCTGCCTTCCTCAAATTAGTTCGGACCTCCAAGTTAAAATGTTTGGCCAATTTCAAGAGGTCCGACTTTAGTAACGCTCGGAACTGTGCCTCACTCGGTGTTACCGCAAAGTTCTGTGCCACAAACGCCATGGTGACTATCGTTAACACCTGTTAACCTTCACCCAAGACTTTACCCCAATTTCCCCAAAATTTACCAATTAATACTTAATTAATTAATAAAAATATTATTTTATTATTTTATACAAATACACTTTTAGATCCCGGACGTAGACCCAATTGCGAATCCGCAAATCGTAATTTGGACGAGCCCCCAATTCTGTTACGTGGTCCCCTCGGTGACTACCTGGTCTCGGTGACCCCCGGACCGTGAGAGGACCTTCGCCAGAAAGTAGTATTACATATGCGCTTTCGCAACGCAATCCCTATGAATTCCACCCAAGAGAAACTGATGTTCAATGATATATTTCCAGGGTAAGGATATCATACAATTTCAAGGATACAATCACGGATATTTTCCCCGAGCACTCAACAACAAACAACCATCAACAATTCCCAATCCACAATCAATTCCCTATATGATTAAGATGGCCATCTTATATATGTGTGTCCCCTTTTGGTACTCACGACCCCCTTTTGGTCTCTGCCCCTCACAATGTCTCTGGGCCCCTCCTGACCAAGATGATGGTCGGCGTCGCCGCACTCGGGCGGTTGAACGAACCCCGGGTGGACGTGTTTCCACCGGGCAGGTATCGTATCAGGCACCCCGGCTGCAGCCCCTCGTGGCCACGCGAAGCGGGTACGGTAAAGCAAGCCCAAAAGCCCCACGCCGCTTGCAACGCATGTTCGGCCCCAACGTGCGACCCGTAAGCGTCTTTTTAGACGGTGCCGCAAACGGTGCCAGACGCGGGGTCGATGCATGGCCCCACGTCAACTTGACGTCTCCACCGGGTAGGTACACGTCCCGGTAACTCCTCTCGCCAGACGGGCTTCGGAACGCCGCTTTTCCACGCGGCGCAAGGTCGATCCCACCTTTCGTCGGAGCGGGGCGAGGAAGAAGAATACTCGTCGCTTTTCTTCCTCGTGTCTTTTCCTCTTCCGTTTCCGGTCACCTCTGTTTCCGGACACTTTTTCAGAAGGGCTCCTGACCCTCCAACCACAACAACCCTTAATCTACTACACATGGATAAGCAAAGACCTGAATGGTAATTCACATACATTCACCTAACTATGTAACAGTCATCAAGAACGCATGTTTAGCCTCCAGCGGGCCGCATGTTACTCGCACTTCCTCCGAAATAGGAAGCGCTTGGAGTAAGCCCGAAACACCCAGTATTTGAACGTTCCTCGCCGTGGGGCGCAAAGAGGGCAATTGCCCCTTGTTAATTGTGCTGCGAGTCGCACCCGTATCGATGAGAAATTCTAATTGTCTTCCCTCCATGTCCAACGTCAAGGTCAGTTCCTCTGCCGGTGTCATGGTCAAGAGAGGACACTCCTTGGGCGACCCGCCAGCGTCCCGTCAATAGGCCCCTCTATTGTATTGGGGCGGAAACCCCTTACGAGCACTTGGGCAATCACGTCTCCAGTGTCCCACTTGCTTGCAATAAAAGCACGGTTCCTGCGGAACCGGTGGTGCGGAGGGCATAGGTCGTCCCTCTACAGCGCCCCTTCCGCCCAGCCGGCGTTCTGGCGGCCCCCACTGTGACTGGTTTACTGGTTGCCATTGCGGCGGACCCCGAGGCGGGGCCCAGTTCCCCCTTGATCCATTCTGCATCCCACTATTGGGGGGTGGTCCAGGGGTTTGGAGAAGGGGTCTTGGTGGATACCAATTTTGGGGAGGGGGCCCTTGCACGGTCCAAGTTTGAGGGTTTTGAGGAGGAGGGGGAAGAGGGGGTGGTATTGTCCATTGTTGTTTTATCTCGTCCATATTAATTAGTCCAAAGTCTTCCTCAGTACAACCGTCGCAGTTGTCATTTTCGTGGTGGATCCACTCTCCGTTGGGGAATTGGCCCCTATAGAAAGGCAAACACCCCCTCCTATGGTCCTCATAACCTCGGACAGGCCCCCACTTCTGGCACTGTTCGCGCATGTGGCTCTGACTCTGATCCCCCTTTTTATTTTGATTAAATTGAGCCCGTTTCTCCTGGACAAACATTTGCAATATTTCCTCCTTAATATCCTTCTTCTCCTCTAGGGAGGAGCCCGGGCATTGTTCCAGCTTGTCGCATAATTCGTTGGTTGTCATTCCCTTCCAGCCGAAGAGGACGGACTGTACCTGTTTCTTTAATACCGGCCGAAGCCCCTCGATTAGATATTGATTTACCAATGGTTGGGGTAGCCCTCCCAGCTGCATCGGACCCAGTCCTCCCCAGCGAGCGATGGCCTTTTCCAACCTTTCCCGGTAATCTCCAATTGATTCTCCTGTTTTTTGTTTTATGGCCCCGATTTTTCCCCAATCCGGACCTCCTGCTGGCAACAGCGCCAGCTCGATGGCATCTAGCAGCCGGACCTTCAGTGCCTCCCATTGCGCTAGTGTTATCTGGCCCGCTCCTGCTGCCCTTGGATTGACCATCGGCCACTGTGCTCTTTGTCTAGCCCTTTCCCATACTTTGGGTGGGAGCACGGATACTCCCATATGAGTTATGTCTCGATAGTCGCACTCGCCAGCTAAAAACCAATTCGACATGGTTGGCACTATCTGCCGTGGGTCCTCAATAAGCAAATGTTGAATCCTTTCCCGCATTACCGTTAAAGAGGATTCTTTCCATGGTACCCTTTCTCGAACCCCCTGACCTTGAGCGTTAACTCCAATAATTTGTACGGGGCACAATGTTTTCCTTCCCTTTATTTCCTGACATTCCAATGGGGTAGTTTGTGAGGTCTCTTTCCCATTGCAGCCTACCAGTGAGGGGTATAACCCATCCTGTCCTATCGGTGGCGGGAACCCTGCGATGTCGGTCCCGTCATCTATCCCGTTAGCCCCGAGTTGTGCAAACGGACTTCCCTGGCTCGGGTGGTTCTGGGGTATCTGGGGCGCGATGGTAGCGGGGTTACAGGGAGGTGGTGGCGGGAGCGCAGAAAGGATAGGTGGTGCCTGAAACCCTGGGACAGGGCTTAGGTCTGGGGCTGGGGAGGGTAGATTGGTCACTACCTCCCCTACCGCAGGGTCTGGGTTTTCAACGAGCGACATCAGTCGCGCGTTGGCCTGCCTCTCTAATTCTTTAATCGCTTCATCCTGCACTTTATTCGCCTGTTTCCTCAGACCCTTGAGTTTTGATACCTCACCGGCCAAGCTGGCCTGTTTCGACTTTGCGTGTCGCTTCATCGCTTCTTCCTTCCACCAACCAAAGACTTTCCAATAGTCAGGCGGGAAGTGTTTCGTGGCCTGTTCTAACTTTTCTAATGCCTCATACAACGCGTCCAATTTTTCCAGCGCAAAAGACCCTCCTTCGGGCCACAGTTCACCTAAATCCTTAGTCAGCGCAACCCATGACTTCCCTGGTCTCGCAGCATCATAGCCATACCTCCGAAACATGAAAAATGCTGGGGTATTTCTAAGCGGTTCACCTGCCTTTACAGTCTTATTACCCATCCTGTTCCCCATCCTAGGAAAATTTAGTTTACCGACGTAGCCTTGTACCCGTGAGGTTCGCCCGCCTCGCGGTACAGCCGTCTACCTAACTCTTGAGAGGCTCGCAGCCTTGTACCCGTGAGGATCGCCCGCCTCACGGTACAGCCACGTTACCTACTCTCCTGAGAGGTTCGCCCACCTACTCAGCCGTCTAACCTACCCTTACTATACTCTCCTGGCGTCCTACGCCCTTATAATACTTCTAATCTTACTTATAATTCCAACGTCTCCCGGGTAGGCCTCGGATCGGGACGCCGCCCTTATCCTTACCCTCACAACCCAGAGATCTATTACTCCTTATCCACAGGCGCCCAACATGGGGCACTTCCCCTTACGTAACGTTACCCTGACGAGTCCATAAACAGTCAGTTGCTCCGGGACCCAAGCGGTCCGTATTTAAATTTAGGTTCGTGGATCAGGTTCGAGCAGGGAACGGAACAAACGGCATCCGAGCAAGAGAGTGGGTTACAATTTGGACTGACCCCCAGGCTAAAAAGGAAAAACAAAAGAAAACCACAGCTCACCTGACCCGGATCAATTGCCAGCTGGTCTCACCACTCACTTGCCTGGGACCGCGTCCCGGACTGCACAGACTGATCCCACCGCTGCCACCACTTGTTGGATCAGGATTTAGAACTTGGGACTCAGAAGACTCAGAGAAAGGAGCAACGGATATATTTATTAGAACTCGTTTACACAAGCTTGCGGGGAACAGGGTGTCGCAGGAAGCTCACATGAAATGACCAACACTACAACAAGATGCTCTGAAATAATTCGATTACAACTTGCTTTATATAAGGAATATCGGGTGTGGTTTTAGCTCACAAGACACAGAGACAGAATGGGCTCATTGGTCCTCCCACCATAGTCCCATCCTGTTGTTCAGTTAGTTAGAGGAAGCTCATCCAAGGCCACTCATGGGTTAGCTTTAGATAAGGAGATGGTCAGCCATATGTGGCAACATGTTTACAACTTTCTGTATAGAGACCTTGGTTGGGAAAGTACAAAGGGAGGGGACACTCATAAATGTGTCAGCCCACAGGATATTGGCAAAGTCTAGAGGGAGGCTGAGAGATAACAGCAGCAACCAAGGCCAGGAAGGGGAACAAGAGATTGTGCCCACACAGGGCAAGAGCTCACAAGCACAGAACTCCTTATTAGGATATTACACATCCTCAATGCACAAGAAAGGACTAAGTTTTATAAAAGAGTACAGCAATCAGTCAAAGCAAACCCTATAATTGGTTATACTTGGTAATTGGTAAAGCAGCAAGAATTAACAAAGGGGGAGGGGCAAAACAGCTCCCTACATCAGTGTTGTGCACTAAGGTTCAGATTTTCAAATAACCTCCCACCCAATTCCTGGGATTAGAAAATATGGCTGGCTACTACAAAATAGCTTTTATCATAACATATATATATATATATATATATATATATATATATATATATATATATATATATATATATATATATATGTGTGACAGGGGGCTGCGGAGGTGAGTAGAGCTCACTCACCGGTGAGCTGTCTAGTCTGGGTTTGATTCACAACCCGACTACTAACTGTGAGATTGGTGCACATCGCAGGCAAGGGTTTGCATCACCCAGTGTACCATTCCTCGTAAGGACGATAAGCTGGATGTCCAGTAATTGGTGGATGTTAAAGATTCCACGGTGTCTTTCACGCATGGAAGGCGAGCTATCGCCGGCACACTGAAACAAATTACAAATTATAAACTTTGCCCAAATCACGACATCAGGCCTGAACATCCGGTTTGTGAAAGACTGGGGTTAAAAGTTTTCCCTGGCACCTCACAAGAGGGTGGAAATAATTTGGAGCATAGTAGTAGTTGTGGTAGTTGTGGTAGTAGTGGTGGTAGTGGTAGTAGTTGTAGTAGTAGTTGACTTCTGTTTCCGGTCCCACGAGCAAAGAAGCAACTTCGACATCTGCACAGCAGCAAAGTTAAAGTATTTTTCCATTCGTGTCTTCGTCAAATTTGCACTCGTTATTTTATTGTGCATGTGTTACTGTGTGTTTCTAGTTGGTGTTGGTTTGTAATTCGTGCAAACTTGTGTATAATTAATCGTTTTCTGTTCGCACCGCGTGCGTGGCCTGGTCTCTCTAGGCTTCCCTCCCCCCATCGGTGTTTTGTGAATTTAAGTTCTTTCCTTCGCTGTATTGCTTATTTCTTAGATTTTCTCTTCTCCCCCTAACTTCCCCGAACATCTACCCTTTGTCTAACGTTTTTAAATACCCAAATTTTTTTTTCCCCCTTCTATCCTCGTGGTCCTTAAAATGCCTGTTGTTGTTGTTGTTGTTGTATCCTCATGGGCAGTTGTGCTGGTGGGCTCGCCCCGCCCCCTTTATCTCCTTTTCTCCCAGCCTCTTCCTTCCATCTCCAGCCGAAACTCGCCATTCCAATTCTAGTTTCCTTCATCTCATTTAACCCTTTCTCTGATCCATGCCCTTACTTCAAGGACCTTTCCCAGATTGTTTTTCATGGTTTTGTTTAAATATGTTTAAACTTTCCCCTGCAGTATTTTATTCAATGGTTGATTACAACACGCTATTTTTCTTCCTGTTTAAAAGGCTTTGTCAATTTCCTCATCAAATCATTCCATTTCAAAAAAAAAAAATTCAATCTCTTACCCGCCCTTACTTCAGGACTGACACAATCTGTATTCCTTTCTACATTCTCTGAACTCACCTTCATTCCACCCCTCCTCTATCATTTTCAAACGGATCTCTGACTTGAAAATCACAATAAATCCAATTTGTAATAAATGTTCGTTTTTCATCAATCATCCACTTTCTAAACTCCCCCCTTACCCCTCCCCTCCAAAACTCCCCCCTCACCCCTCCCTTTCAATTCTGCCCCTCACCCCTCCCCTCCTAAACTCCCCCCTTGCCCCTCCCCTCCTAAACTCCCCCCACCCCTCTAAATCTCTCCACTCACCCCTCCCCTTCGAAACTCCCCCCTCACCCCTGACCTTCTAAACTCCCCCCTCACCCCTCCCCTTCAAAACTTCCCCCTCACCCCTCCCCTTCAAAACTCCTCCCCACCCCTCCCCTTCAAATCCCCCCCCCCCCAACTATTTTTCTCCAATTATACCCCCTCTCCCCTCCTCCTAAAAGCTGCCGCCTCCCCACTTCCTCACCCTTCCATCACATACCTCCACCTCCTCCAACCTTTGACTTTGCTCTGCCCCCCCCCTCCTCAAACAACACCTCACTGTGCCTCTTCCCATCACCATTAAACCATTTGTCCTCCTCATCCTTCCCTCTCTCCAAACCCTTCTGCAATCTCCGACACACTATCAACAGCTCTCCCTACCTCCCCCTCTCCTCCCTCATCTTACACTACCCCTCCCCTCCCCTGTCCTGTACCCGATGCTCCCACTCCCTCTTCCTTAATGGTATGGACCTCAAACATCTGAGGCCTTCGCTCAAACCTGATTGATCTCTCCATACAGGTTGCTTCTGACAAACCAGACTGGATCTGCTTAAAAGAAAGGTTCCTCCTTCATGATGTCTCTGATTCCTTAATATCTCCTCCTGGTTACTCCCTCCTCCAGTATGATAGACCTGAGCCTCGTCCTGGTGGTGGGGTTGCTATCTTTATCAAAAACTCTCTTCCTCACTCTCCTTGCACTGCCCTCTCTCCACCCCACCCCAAGGAGTACCTCTGGCTACGGCTTCCTCTCCGCTCCCATCTTTTGTTCATATGTGTTCTGTACAGTCCTCCAAACAGTGATGACTCCATTAACATCTCCCTGTCTGACAACATGGACCAACTTCTATCCACTCATCCCAACTCTCTCTTCCTCATATGTGGCGACTTCAACTGTCATCATGCGAACTGGCTGGGTGTGGGTTCATCTCTCACCAGCCATGGCACCTCAGCAAAGGACTTATGCGACTCACTGGGACTGACACAATCAACTGTAAATTTCCCGACCCGGATCTCAGTCAACGGAGCATCTTCTCTTCTAGACTTGGTTATGACTAACTTCCCTGCAAATGTCTGCTGCTCTTCTTCTGCTCCAATCGGTTCTTCTGATCATTTCCTTGTTAAAGTGGACATTTCTCTGGCCATTCTCAGAGAGCCTCCTCAGCGCGGACGAGTCTGGCATTTCATTCAGGCTGATTGGCACGGTCCTCAAGCAGCCATCAAGTAACACATACAAGAACAGAATAAAATCTCCAAGCAGGGTCAGTACACAACATTCAATACAGGCAAAACTAGACTGAGAATCTCAACAACTTTTCTATTACATGGCTATTTATGGTTTCAGATGAAAGCGTGAGGGGTCAGGAGAGGGTCAAAAATGGAGGAGGGAAAAATAGATTTGGGGACGAAGGAAAGATAACATTTCAGCATGACAGTCATTCGTGATCTCGCCATCCATTGGATTCATTCATGGCGCTGCAGCATCCTCCAGGTCGCTATATCTGTATCTTTTCGGCTAGGAGTGCAAAATCAAACACAGATTCTAGCTGTCTTGCAATATAAACAAAGCTCACTGTTTATTTAAGATAATGATATGCTAGCGTGACGGAGGACATCTGTTTTGTCCCAATCTCCCGCCTGGAGAAAAGAGGAGTACAAGAGTTCAGATTAAGAGGGTTACAAATTATTGTTACAAGATTCAGTTCTATAGTTTAAACCTTCAATATATATATGTGTATATATATATTGTTGTGGATATGAGGACTGTATATTTTTTTGATTGTGTGCTGTATTATTGTGATTATTGTTTATTCTGTGCCTCCTGCCTCCGGAGCTGTGTAAAGACCAAAAGGGCGTCCCATAGTCCACAAGCATACACGTCAGCCAAGTAATAGAATATACCTGTTGATAGTTATCTCTTATTCTGTGTTTTAGCGTAAGGCTGTGTCTTCCATTAATAGAAATACTCCATTGCACCAGTGAAAGAGATAGATTCCCTTCCATTCCCATCACCCATTACCTCCGATCCAATTGCCGCCATTGGCCACGAGGCCGGGTTGGGGAAGAAAGGCGTGTCTCCACCTCGTCATAGAGGGGGAGGAGTGAACCAGCCCCGCTCGACCAACCATGAGCCAGGGGTTTGGCTACAGAGGGCGGAGGAAGAGCGGTCGGGGAGGTTCGCAAAGGTTGAGGGGCGGGGGCCTATATAACCCAAGGCAGGGCGTGTCCAAAAGGAGATGCGTTTTTACAGAGTCGAGCTTGGAAGCAGAAACGGAGATGCACTTTTGAGCCGAGACAAGGAGGGTCACAAAGAGCTGAGTTGGTCGTCAGTGGTTGCGTTCAGTGGTTGCGTTCAGTGGTTGCGTTCAGTGATTGCGTTGAGGGGTTGCGTTGGAGACGGAGTGGTTGGACCAAACAAAAGAAGAGAGGAGAGAACCCGTCACGCCAGACCCCCCACCAGCGCGTCGGCTCTGACCGTGATCCGACCCGTGATCCGACCCATGATCCGACCCGTGATCCCACGCACACGACAGGATCGGAGGCATCAGCGGCCGTCGAGGTCCCGCCCGACGTCCCGTACAGGATCAAGCTCCAGCCAGCTCCGTGCCGTCCTCCCCCTCCAACCACGCACCGCCTTCCAGCCAATCCACTCTGCAATTCCCCGTGTGAGTCGTCTTTGTTTGTTCTGTCCTGGGGTTAATTAAGTCTGTATAACGATAAGCTAGTACTTCCCTGTGTCACCTGCGTCTTATGTGCTTGTAAATAAACGTCACTGCTTTCTTTTTGCTTGTGTGTAAATAGTAAATAAATGTAGTAGTATTTCAAACCTTTCTTGGCCTTCGTTTTCCTCTTTACATTGCATCGTTTTTGTCTTTTCCCTCATTGAGCAGCTAGGGTGCGATACGGCCAAAGTTCTGGGTGAATCGGGTGAGTCAGGGATCCTGTAACGGTCGCGGAAATACCAAACCGCTCGGTAACTAACATCTTAATCCGCGATCGGTAACAATATATATATATATATATATATATATATTGTTACTGACGCGGCTTTAGATGTTATATTGACCGAGCGGTGGTGTATTTAACCGCGTCCGAACAGTTACTCCCCGATTAGAACCCGATTCCACCCGACGTTGACCAGATCGCCCCACAGATATTCAATCGGGAAATCTCTAAAGCGACCGAAAGAGAAGGAAAAGAAGAAGAAGAAGAATACGGAGGAAGAACAGATTTATTATACACACACAGCAATGGATGGAAGAAGCAGTAACACAGCGAATCGTTAACTTACACTATTCATTTTTACTTAACCCCAAGACAACGAGCAGGACAGGACGTTCACACTTACACAGGGGATATTGCAGGCAGGTAGGGCTTGAGGTGGATTGCTTGAGAGAGAGACAAAGTCGGGAGGCAGCAGCTCGCAATTCCTCGCGGTTTTGGCGGGAAACCCTCCGTCGTGTATCCGCTGCGGTAGACGTCACGCGCTGGTTCGGCACACCTGCTCCTCTTCTTGGGGTGGAGCCGTCTCCCTCCTTTCAGCGCGTCTCTCCAAAGCTGGTTTCCTTGCCGAGTACCTCTCCTCTTTGGCTTGGAGCGTTTCGCATCTCACCGCTCCTCTTGGTGCAGCCTCTTTGCTCATCTCCCAGGGTCATCTGCCAAGGCCTCTTATAAAGCAGTCCCTTACAGTCGCTTTTATCACCTCGGGCGGAATTAAGCCGCCGGCTCCGAGGGCACGCCTACCGGGTCGCTCACCGCGGTGCTGATTGGCTGTTAGGGCCGGTTCACTCCTTCCCTCTTATGACGAGGTGGAGACACGCCTTTCTTCTCCGACTCAAAGCACATGGGCAATGGCGGTTGAAGAAAACCACCCAAAATGCGGAAGGCAATTGGAAGGGAGGTTTTGGGGAAATTGGAAGGGCCTACGCTTATTTTGTTTGATACAATGCAAAGTCAATCTAGTGGGAAACACATATTTAGCCTACATGGAATAAGGAAATACACTATTTAAAAGATATATCGTGACCTGCGTGTAAGTTTCATGGAATTAACTAGGACGACGGCTGCGACCATTATTTACATTACGAGGATGCTACCATACTTTTGTGACGTTCACATTGTAACGTTTCCACATTCGTTACACTGCACCCTCCTTTCTTCAGGCCCGTGCTCGGGCCTACTAAACTTTAACTTAGTGTGACACGTAGGTGTAATTCCCTCTACAATTAACCTGACCCTGAGTGTGACAATCTTAAAACACAAATAAGTATGTCCCCCTATTGCATTGCACCCTGTCTAACAGACTCAAGCCCACAGCTAACCGAATTACGGAATTATTCTCAAACTATACATTTACGGTGGGGAGCATTATTTACAATGACGTGATTTCTTATTTACAACGCAACCCAGGACCTGTGTTTTTTTTTTTTTTTTTTTTTTAGGGAACAAGAGAAAGAAATTCCTGTTGGGAGGGAGGAGACAGCACGCATTGCATCGATGCACCAGTACCAATACCACCAAAGCACCCAAAAGCACCAAAAACACCACAAAGCACCAAAAGCACCACAAAGCACCAAAAACACCACTCGGTGCGCAGTCACCATGGTTCTTAATAAACACAACAAAACAACTCGTGGTGGTCTTCACTTTCTCTGCTGGGCCGATGTTCTTCCCGACGTCTTCTGGCTTCATGCGGCCTATTTGGACATAATAAAAAGCACAACTTGTGTCCATTTTTATTTAGGGCCTCAGGGGCCAACTAAGGGTGGTCCACCTGTTTGGCATAGGTGCCACCTTACCGAGGTCCGCAAGCAAGATTCCCTGGCCACTATGGCCGGTCTCCAACAGAGGTGCCCTGCCCCAGAACCTGGGGTCCATCAAGTGGTACTTGGCCGCAGAACAGCGGTCCATAAAGTGGTACATCAACGCAATGCATGCTGGTTCTGGGAATCTCGGGCGCACAATGGCCACCTCACGCATGCTCCCCTCAGCACCCAATGGCGCACAGGTCATGTGGGAGACAAAAGAAAGACAATTGAGCGAGGGGTAAGGTCACAAGGGTACACGTCAATAAGGCAATGCAAGGCGAAATGCGTACGGAGGGCGAAGTGAGAAAGCTCGTCCCTACCGTACGTCACCCCCCTGTCACCTACCCTACTCTTGCCCTTACCCCATATGTACAAAATCTACACATTACCAATTCGTCACTACTGTCACGTCTTCCCCATATTTCCCCTATACCAAATTCGTCACCACAATCCCTCTACCTCAAAATTTGCCATCACCAATTCATCATCAATCCTCATAAGGAGGGAGAGATGGAATTACGCACAATGTCACACCCACGTCATGATGCGTCTCACAATCCAAACATTTGCATCATAAAAAATAATCAAAACATGGCATGGTGTGGAGTACCTGTCACCTCAGGTGAGTGGATGCAGATGGTGCGAGGAGATCCTTCATCCTAACTATTTTCTAAATGACTTTAACACACTTTACACTACCCCGGGGTCTTTCCCTGCCAATCCATTGGCCAACTTACACTATGGGTTCTAAAAACCAATTCCCATTGCCCAAACTGTGGTGCTTCTCAATTTGGGGTCTCACTCCCCCGATTAATCTCCCGGTGCTCTCGCACAATTTCTGGGCTGCGACGTCTAGCTCTCCCAACAGGTCTACCCACCTGCACACCTCCACCACTGTAGTTGCCACCCAAGCTTACCTAGCTCCTCACCCTAACCTAACTAACTGGGGACAGCCCCTCTCCTGGCTCTGTCACCCCATGGTGCCCTCTGTCACTGGGCTACCCGGGTCCGTCCTCCGGATCCTCGGGCCCCATCCACAACAACTACTACCGGCTCCCAGAGCCCACCTGCGGCCTCGCCTGGCCGACATCCTCACAGTGGTGGAGTGCCCAAACCAACTACACACACTAACAGGCTACACGCCCAGCCATTTCCACAACACTAATGCACCCATCCACATACCATTCTGCCACCCGCACCACAGATGCCAATATCCAACCACAATTTACCTGTACCCTCTACCTAACACTTACACTACCCGCCCCGGGTATCCGTGATGGGGGTCCACTCTTCCCCCATTCACACCTTCGCACCATCCACTCCACTCCACAATTTCCACCATTCTCACTCCACGACCATCCATTCCAATACTCCAGATATTCCACACTACCATTTATTCCACACAGCCACATACACCTATTGTGGCACACCTGTGCCCTCACACCTGGTGCCACCTGCACCCTCCTTTCTTCCTGGACCATTTGGTCAACACAACACGCAATCATCATCACTCACCCATACACTGCCCCACACACCTGTTCAGTTGCACACCTGTGCAATCACACCTGTTCAATTCTCACCTGTTCAATCTTCACCCACACGGCATCATCTCAGCTAACTACTCCCCTCTGAAACTTGCGTTTCCCAGTCGTCCCTTTAAACTATTGCGCTCCCACGTCATTATAATCCACACTAATCTACCTGCGTCCCCACTACAGGTATCAGTCACTAACTAAACTTAACGTTACCTAATGTCATCTCTAGTCCCTATCAATATAACCTAACCCACCCGGGCTAGTTTTCACTGCCATACACCCCATAAACTATAGTGCATTTGCCCCACCTGTGAGGGATGGTGGATTTGCACTCTCAATATCAATTTTGTTCGTCCAGATTCCAACCAATTCAAAAATTTTCCATTTACTGCCAATTCTACTCACTTTTCTAAATTTCGTTTTAAATCACTATCACTATCACGATCACCATCATCACAGTCCGCTATATCCTAGCCTCGGTGCGTCATGACATCATTAAACTCGGCTTCGTAAAGCCGAGCAATGAATTCGGGTGGTTTGGTTGCCTGCAGGTTGAATCCGTCCGGCTTTCGGTTCAAGGGAGGTGGTTTGGTTGGACCGAGGCTCCACGCACCATCTCGGTGCGGCACCTTGCGGTCCCGGGCCCGATGGCTCAATCTCCCCCAGTCGGAACCCCGTCCCCACGAGGGGGCACCGTTCCGCCTCCTCCCACTCGCCCTTGAACCGGACCGGTCGCCTCGCCCGACAAAGCCCGCACTCGACCGTGCGGGGCGGGGCCAAGCCCGAATCGGCAACGACGCTTCGAAGAGAAGCGACGCAGCATCGATCCGCGCCGGGCCCTGCATCCAACAAATCACACCGCGCCCCGAGTGCTCGCATCGGCTATCCGTCGCCCTAACCACTACCCCGAATTACCGTTGATGCTTTACTTGCATGCTCACAAGCATACGCTACCCCTTTCACCCTCACAAAACCTGGCGTTCCAACGCCGTCCGTACATTCCACCAATGCTCTCCCTGTTACACACCACACCTCTCGCGCACACTTTGGTCCACACCTCTCCTCCGTTACGTCCTCCGTAACACTCACCATGGGCGTGCACTCTTGCATCCACCCACTAACGCGCTCACATGGGCTCTCCCACACCCGCGCCATGACCAACTCAGGTGTGCTTCCTCGCACACGTTCCACCACCACCTTACTCTCCGTGTCACACTTCGTACACCCCGACGTGCATTCTCGCTCGCACTCGGTTTCACACTCGCGCTCCGATGTGCCCTCTCGCACCTGCGCCATCACCAACTCACTATTCGTGTCACACTCCGTACACCCCGACGTGCATTCTCGCTCGCACTCGGTTTCACACTCGCGCTCCGATGTGCCCTCTCGCACCTGCGCCATCACCAACTCACTATTCGTGTCACTCTCCGTACACCCCGACGTGCATTCTCGCTCGCACTCGGTTTCACACTCGCGCTCCGATGTGCCCTCTCGCACCTGCGCCATCACCAACTCACTATTCGTGTCACTCTCCGTACACCCCGACGTGCATTCTCGCTCGCACTCGGTTTCGCACTCGCGCTCCGATGTGCCCTCTCGCACCTGTGCCATCACCAACTCACTATTCGTGTCACTCTCCGTACACCCCGACGTGCATTCTCGCTCGCACTCGGTTTCACACTCGCGCTCCGATGTGCCCTCTCGCACCTGCGCCATCACCAACTCACTATTCGTGTCACTCTCCGTACACCCCGACGTGCATTCTCGCTCGCACTCGGTTTCACACTCGCGCTCCGATGTGCCCTCTTGCACCTGCGCCATCACCAACTCACTATTCGTGTCACACTCCGTACACCCCGACGTGCATTCTCGCTCGCACTCGGTTTCACTCCCACACTTTATAGCACACCCACTCGCCGACGCACACTTCTTTCTCCCACGCGTGCCATTTCCACTCACACGGGACCCTTCACCAACGCCCGGGTGCCATATCGATCCCAATCGCGCGACAATTCTTTTGTCGCCAAACATCCTCTTACAAAATCTGCCCGCACAATACACAACACGACTCACCTGGGGGATCCTTTTCTCCACGCGAACCTGCAAACTTCCATTCGGGTTAAGCACAGCATGGTGATGTGAGCAGGGACTTTGTACATAATCCATTTCTCCCTGCAATTCCCGGGCTACCTCCGTCATCTCTTCAATTTTAATTCCCAGCACTGCTTTTTCTTTATTAACCTCGGCGACCGCTGGCTTTAATAAAACACCCTCTACCTCATCGGTCGCCGGCTTTTCCAAACCCCGTGTCGCGATTTCTACCCCCGTCATTGTACCCGTGCTTTCCTCCGCTTCGCTCAACCAGCGCTTTTCGACCCGCTTTACCTCCTCGTGCACCCCTGGGACCCTTTCGCCCAACTTGCGGTCTCTGTCCCTCTGCTCCCTTGCCTCTGATATCCGTTTTTCCACTTCACACCTGGATTCCTCCCTCAATTTTTTTAGATCACACCCGGATTCGTCTGACATGGCATCCCTCTTCCAATTATACATTGACTCTTCCATAGAGGCCCTCATTTGTGCCATAAATTGCTCCATGAGGGCCTGCATTTGGGCCATCCCTCCCACTTGTGCAGCGGGTGCGGCCGCCGTAGCTATGTGCGAGGCGCCATTTTGTGCGTCTGATACTCCCTCAACCGCCTTGCTATTTTTCTCCTCCTCCCCTTCCTCCACATACATTTCCCCGAGGTCCTGGGTCGATTCCACCCTGTCTATCTCTCCCACCGACATCTGATCGCCTTGATTGTCCATGGCGCGATCTCAAAATTCGGGTTTTATAAAACAAAATAAATTTCGGCAGCTTGTAATTTTGAGCGCGTTAAGCGCGCTTCGGGTCCGATTTCGGGTCCGATCTCCCTCCTCGACACCAATTGTTACTCTAATAGTACAATTGGTGTTCCAAAATTTGGGGCTAACAAATTTAGTCCCAGGTCCGAATCCAACTCCTCGACACCAAATGTTACTGACGCGGCTTTAGATGTTATATTGACCGAGCGGTGGTGTATTTAACCGCGTCCGAACAGTTACTCCCCGATTAGAACCCGATTCCACCCGACGTTGACCAGATCGCCCCACAGATATTCAATCGGGAAATCTCTAAAGCGACCGAAAGAGAAGGAAAAGAAGAAGAAGAAGAATACGGAGGAAGAACAGATTTATTATACACACACAGCAATGGATGGAAGAAGCAGTAACACAGCGAATCGTTAACTTACACTATTCATTTTTACTTAACCCCAAGACAACGAGCAGGACAGGACGTTCACACTTACACAGGGGATATTGCAGGCAGGTAGGGCTTGAGGTGGATTGCTTGAGAGAGAGACAAAGTCGGGAGGCAGCAGCTCGCAATTCCTCGCGGTTTTGGTGGGAAACCCTCCGTCGTGTATCCGCTGCGGTAGACGTCACGCGCTGGTTCGGCACACCTGCTCCTCTTCTTGGGGTGGAGCCGTCTCCCTCCTTTCAGCGCGTCTCTCCAAAGCTGGTTTCCTTGCCGAGTACCTCTCCTCTTTGGCTTGGAGCGTTTCGCATCTCACCGCTCCTCTTGGTGCAGCCTCTTTGCTCATCTCCCAGGGTCATCTGCCAAGGCCTCTTATAAAGCAGTCCCTTACAGTCGCTTTTATCACCTCGGGCGGAATTAAGCCGCTGGCTCCGAGGGCACGCCTACCGGGTCGCTCACCGTGGTGCTGATTGGCTGTTAGGGCCGGTTCACTCCTTCCCTCTTATGACGAGGTGGAGACACGCCTTTCTTCTCCGACTCAAAGCACATGGGCAATGGCGGTTGAAGAAAACCGCCCAAAATGCGGAAGGCAATTGGAAGGGAGGTTTTGGGGAAATTGGAAGGGCCTACGCTTATTTTGTTTGATACAATGCAAAGTCAATCTAGTGGGAAACACATATTTAGCCTACATGGAATAAGGAAATACACTATTTAAAAGATATATCGTGACCTGCGTGTAAGTTTCATGGAATTAACTAGGACGACGGCTGCGACCATTATTTACATTACGAGGATGTTACCATACTTTTGTAACGTTCACATTGTAACGTTTCCACATTCGTTACAATATATATATATATATATATATATATATATATATATATATATATATATATATATATGTATTGTATGAAGAGTACATTTATTTGTTATACAATATTTGAATAAAAGAGACTATTTCTTTTTATTCTCCAAACGGGCCGATTTGACTGCGAGGCTCTGAAACTTGATAAAATCTCACAGTTCGAGCTGGAAGTTTGCCTCTGCACGTGCGCTCGCCAGCCCTGCCTGGATTGTAATCTCTGCAGTCAGAGATTTACAACCTGCCCTGGAGTTTTCTCGGTGAAGAAGTTTAGAATTGTTAGATTTTCATAGAATACAGTTAACACTGATTAATATATGTATTTATGAAGCTTAGGTGTTTGCAATTAAAACTTAAGTGTTTGCAACGACAGGTTTGCTCCAGGAAATCCACTCAATTTACACAAATTATGTACGCAATTAATTTTTCTCCCACACGACCCCGGTTAATTCACCCCAGATCCACTTTTTTGAAATACCGACTTCTTTCCTGGAAGTCCTAGCAGTGTCCATGTGTTTTTTTTTTAAGTAGTAGTGGTAGTAGTTGTGGTAGTAGTAGTGGTAGTACTGGTAGTGGTAGTGGTAATAGTGCTTTTGTTGGAAAGACAATAGAGGTTTGCGCTCAGGACTCAGGAAAGTTCAGGCAAACATAAGTTTCCTGTTCAATGTCACTGAACTTCCTCATCTCTGCAAGTCCATGGTTTGAACTGCAGTAGACAAGGTCGAGCATTTTAAAGAGAAAGCACTACCAAGACAGATGGAGAGTTAAAAGAACACCAAAAACCCAAAATGACACCTTTAAACAAATAATACCAAAGTACCTTGTGGGGAAACTCTACAAAGTGCATTATTTATTGTCCAGATTCTATAAAACTCCCGATAGACCGGGAATATTGTGCCAGAATGTGCCACCTCAAACTCCGAAGTGATCTGTGAACGTAACAAAGTTCCCAGGCATAGAAAACGACACGGTACGACATTGATTTCAATTTTACACTTTATAGTTTTATCTATTGCAAGTTTTGCAGATGCCAAAACAAAGTTAACCAAGAGATCCCGTGATCGACTCTCTTTCTTCACCGGGTGACCAAAAATAAAAAGTGTTGGGGAGAAATGAAGCCAAAAACGCAAGAGCAGGCTTTTCACCAGCAAAACCACTTGTTGAAGACGCGGACATTGCAGGTATATGTGATAAATGGTTTCTGCTTGCCCGCAGAAGCAACATCCACGAGGAGTGTTTGTGAAGTGTTGCAGGAGAACTCCAGAACTTAGTGCCCCATGAAGCAACCTCCAACTTAGGTCCCTAACCACCCTTGGTGTTGGGCAGAGATAAAGAGATTCCCAACTTGGATGGATGGGCACAGGAGGCAGAAGAACCTCATGCCATGGAGTGTCCACGCAATTTGCGACCACAACAAAGTGGAGTGAGTGGATTACTCGTCCATATATTTCCTTCCTTGATGTGTCACAGAAGGACACCCCAGCCATGCCAGGGACCTTGCTCATATTATGCGTAGGTGGCGCAAGGAAAAGAATGCCATGCGGAAAAGAAATCCATGCGGTTTCATTGTAAAAGCCACGGAAGTAGGAGGGCAAACCTGCATAGTTTCCTCACCTTCGTAAGGCTTCTCCAGGTAATCCAGGCAATCAGGAGGCAGTGAATTTTTTAACTCTTGGAGTATCCTAAAAGGAACTCTTATTGTCTGCAGGTCTACCTTTGCTGCAAGTTCCTCTGGTGAGAGAATGCCATTCTTCCCATCCTTTAGGAGATTGCCCACTGTGGATATATTTTTCAACAAGAGTTTTCTCCTTACACTGATGGAAGCTAACAATGCGGCTTGCAGTAGAGGGTTCAAGAAAAGTGGCTCTTCCAGCAGGTCTTTCCCTGGGCGGGGACCATTTGTTCTGTTCATTTCAATTGTATACCAGTCCTTCAGCATTTCCTAATAAAAAGAAGGCAATGGGTCACTGGAAATGTTTTTGCAGTTGATACTGAAAATGTGCCTTTTATACCCTAGGCCGAGCACTTTCCTGAAAAAGTACGATGCCAGCGTGCACCATTGTGGTGTTGGGTTCCCATAAATGTATCGTTTAATTGCCTGTAGCCTGAAGGTGTAAAAGTGGCTTCGAAGGCAGGGAAAGCCCTGTCCACCTTCAGCAAGAGGCACACTTAGGATTCCCAGAGATACCTAATGCTTTCCATTCCAAAAGCAGTCCACCAACTTCCTTTGCATCTTAGCCAGAAACCAATCAGGAACACTTATGCAAGAAAGCCTGAACAACAGTTTGGGAAGGACAAATTGTTTCAGTAAAAGGGTTCTCCCATGTAAAGATAGGATCCTTAATAATCCATTCCAATCTCTCAGCTTCACCTGCATTTTCCATTCTTGAGTGCTCCAATTGCGAATTGATGAGCCATTACGAAAGATTGACAAATAGACCCCCAAATGTTTGAGTTCCTGGTGACTCCATGTTAATTGCTGAAACAGCATAGGGAGTTCGCCAATCTGCATTGTTCCAACCAGTAGTCCAGAGCTCTTCTGCAATTTATTTGAGCAGATGATGCTGCCGAGTAGATTTGTTGACAGTCATAAACTGTTTGCATGTCTCTTGCACTTCCCGCAAACATGAGAACATCAGCAGCATAAGCATAAAGAAAGAAGGGACTATTGCAGCCACGTACCATCATGCCAGTTAACCTTCGCCTCATCAGACAGAGAAAAGGCTCAATACACAAGGAATATAGCTGGCCAGACAGAGGACATCCTTGCCTTATTCCACTCTCAAAAGGAAAAGGTGCGAATAAGAAACCATTAACTTTAATGAGGCACTCTGCAGAAGTGTAAAGTGTCCGAAGCATACCTACATATCTCCTCCCGAACCCGAAGGATAGCAAGGTCTCAAAGAGGTAGACATGGTTCACTCAGTCAAATGCTTTCTGCTGATCTAAAGAGAGGAACCCAATTTGAGTTTTAGTTATTTCTGCATGGTGTATCAAGTCCCTGACCAGATATGTATTATCATATATTGTTCTGCCAGGGACAGCATATGACTGGTCAGAGACCACCAATTTTGCCAACACAGGCCCCAGACGATTTGACAACACTTTTGCCATTATTTTGTAGTCCACACAAAGCAGCGACACAGGACGATAGTTCCTCATACCTCTCAAGTCTCCCTCCCTAGGAATCAAAGCCAAGTTTGCTCGAAGCCAAGACTGTGGCATTTGGCCTGCATCACATGCTTCCTGGACTACACTTAGGTAGTCAGGTCCAATCAGATCCAGGACTTTTTTGTAGAACTCACAAGATAGGCCACCAATTCCAGGGGACTTATCTACCGACAGACTCTGTAAAGCAGTCGTAAATTCCTCCAGTCAAAGAAGCCTCTAGTCATTCTCGATCCTCTGGAGCAGCCACTGGGAGGCTATTCGACAAAGTGCCACAAGCATTAGCGTCCACACTTTTCCCCAAGTACAGCTGTGCATAAAAGGCTCGAATTTGATCATGAACACTTCTGCAATTATCAAGTACAGAGCAATCTTCAGCCAGAACACTGCATATGCCATATCGTTTTAGATCGACCCTTGCGTTTTTCCAAAGCTTTAATATAGCTCTGGGAGTATACCTCTTCGAATAGTAGCTTCAACCCGTGAGTGCACATACGCTCCCCGGGCCTTCATACTACTGAACACTTTCAGGGTGTTTTTTTTTCCTTTATACCTATGCAATTCAGCAGGGGTACGTGTTGTCAAACGATGCTCGAGATGCAACAGCTCCTCTTTTAGCCTCCTTATCTCCATCCCAAGTGTTTGGCTCGTTCCGTATGAGTACTCCTGGCACAACAATTTCAGCCTCACCTTCCCCACATCCCACCAGAGTCCAAGCGAGCAGCAATCTCCTTTTCTTGTTCTCCACAGCTGCCAAAAGTTATGAACTGCTGAAAGAAAACCTTCATCGTGAACTAAGGCATTATTGAAGTGCCAGAGACCAGTACCGCGCCTTGTCTCAGCAAGAGAAAGCTTTATCCAGACCAGATTATGATCCGTAAAATGTGCGAATTTGATACCGCAGTCACTGATATTCCTACACCAACGCCAAGGCAGATAGATTCTGTCTAGTCGGGATTGCGAGATATGGCCACCCCTGATGCTAGTGTATGTAATTGACCTGTCTGTGGGGTGCTGTATGCACCAAATGTCTCTCAGGTTTAACTGCATTATTGTTTCTTGTAAAGCTTTAGCAGAAGGACCATGTGGTTCTTGACCCACACGATCGAGGGAAGGATTGAGAGTGCAGTTAAAGTCACCTCCAATAATTACAAATTCTTCGTCAGGTAAGGTAAGCATAAATCTCCACATGTGGTCAAAGAAACGCACTCTCCCACCTCCAACACATGGCGCATAAACGTTCACGAGGTTAATAACAACATCCTCAAACCGTATTTTCACATGGAACAAACGGCCTAAACTGACCTCATTTATCACAAGTGTATCGGCCTTTAGGGATGATGAAAAGAGGATAGCCACCCCACAGGACGTATCTGTTAAGTGACTAAAATACGCCGATCCTTGCCATTGACTTCTCCATCTGAAAGCATCAACCTGAGTTGTGTGGGTCTCTTGTAGAAACGCCACTCCAAGTTTCTCCTTCAAACAGAGGGACTATACTTGATGCACCCGAAATGCATCTTTCCATCCGTTGACGTTCAATGATCCAAGACGAAAACCTATTGCGGTCATTATGTAACTCAAAATTATTTGCTTACATAAAGTAGAAAAACCCAACCTAAGTCGGTTCATTCTTAGACCCATAGATCAACAGTTGTGAAAGAAACTTCCTGACTCGGACTTGTTCAGCCGAGCCTGAAGCCTTACTTTTGTGTCCTTCTCTTCTCAGTACACCCAGAGAATGCACGAGTAAATTGTAGTCTTTCCACCTTTTCAAGACAGTTTCAACTTTCTTCCTACGATGTAAACTTTTTTCAAGGAACTCTAAAATTTAATTGCCAGGAATGCAACAAAGATGCCCTGAGGCAGTTTCGACTCAAAGGTCATCATCGCTCCTTGATCTTCCCAGTCTCCAATGCTCTCCTCGTCGTCACTGCCTGGGATCTCATGGTCTCTCCCCTTTGTTTTGTCTTCTCTGGATGCCTCACCCTCTACCTCGTCGTTACTTAAAACAGGCTTAGCAGAGGCTTCTGGCAACAGAGATGAAACTTCCTCCAGTATTACTGGTGCAGTTACTGCTGCCCCACTAGACAAAGCTGCAGGAATTGAGGATGCTACTTCCAAGGGAACGAGGAGTTCATCCATTTGAGGTGTTTTCCATGAAGTGTGCCTGTCGACTTCCCTCTCTGTGCATCTTGTGGATACAGAGGAAGTACTCAACACCTCAATCCGCACAGGCACGACCTCAGCTGCTTGTATGATTGGTTCTTTTTGTATCCTTTCTTCAACAGAAATGGACTCCACAGTTTCATTTGAGCATTCAGGGGTGTTTTTTCTTTGAGGAACTTCCACTGTGGATGCAGCTTCAATTTGCTTATTGTGAAACTTCTTTGCAGCTGTCGTTGGTGCAGCGGGATGTACCATCTTCACAACAGACCTCTCAGTCTCCTTTAACTCTACCAAGTCAGGAGATGTCACCAGGTCGGTCGTCATTACCACACTGGCTTTAGTTATAGATATTTTGCTTCTCCGTTCACTCTTTTGCAGATCATTATCTGCACTTGGCAGCCGATCACATTCATGATCTGGTACTTGAGGATGAGTACCTATTTCCTCTTCCATTTGTTCAGGTTCTGTAACGATCTCTATTTTTTTCAGAGCACCCGACTTTGTTGATCGTTTTGCCATGTCCTTATCAGTTGTATCTTCAGAAGTTGGTATATGATCACCATTCCCCTTAGCTTCTGGCTCCGATTTTCCCTTCTGTGCTCTTTTCCCTTTCCCTAACTTTACCATTTTCCATTGGTCTATGTCTGAGGGTAAGCTAGGGCCAGGACACGGCGCAGAAACCTCTAAAGTACTACATTCCTCTTCCTTCGACTCTTCTGGACATCATGGAAAAGTGGTTCTTTACTGATACCTGGAGTGATACTCTTATTTCCCTTTTGCTGTTCAAGGCTCCAAGGAGCAGACACTTTCTTTAAGACAGTGGGACAGTCTGCTCTCAAGTGATCCTTTGCCTTACAAATATGACAACAAGGCTCATTGGTCATATAAAAGACCTTATAATTCTTGCCTTCAAACGGAATGACAAAGGATCCCTCCAATTCCGTGTCAGTCATTGTACAGTTCAATGGAAACTTGTCTTTTAAAAGACAAGATATGATGTAGTGCAGGCTCACGACATCCGAGAGGCACAGGCCTAATGTGTGATCTTAGCACCCCCAATCGCTCCAATAATGGCACAGCCACATGATCAGCAATAAAGGGAGGCATGTTAGAGAGCATGATTGGTGTTCCAAGGCTCAAAAGTGGTTCTACTTGGACAAACAACCCTCCTACAACAATGCCTTTCTCTATCACCTTTTTCACTGCAGCCTCGGATTTAAGGAAGAACACAGCTCTTCCGTACATTTTAGAGGCTGCAACTATTACTGATGACCACAATGGACATTGTGCTCACATACGCTTCCATTTGGGTAGTTTGTCCCAACTCGCATCTCACGCCATGTTTCCTTGTCAAAGACTGAAACGGGTGTGCTTTTCCCCCCACACCTGCACCATAAGTGGCCGCAGCGACATCAGCCCATTCATTATGCATCGGCATGATCCAAAAATAATGAATTACCCTCTTACAACCAAGGTAACAAAAATACGTTGTTAATCAAATAACACTCACTCACACCCGCTCACCACAGTGTGCAACTTCAGCACACTAATGATGATTAAACCAAAGAACAAAAGAGTCGCCAAGTACTTTAACGATGACGCCGCAATAAGGCGTAATAGTCCCACACGGGCGCGGCCTCATGCCGCGGCGAGGCCTGTAAGCAAAAAGGACGAATTAAATCAAACGGAACGTCAAAATAAAGTAATAAAATGAACCAACTCGGTTCAGAAAACCAAAACAAAACAAGTACAGATACATTCAAAGTACACCGCCCCCTTGCCAAATAATTAAATATCCTACAGCGTGGCATTGCCGGGGCACCCCAGGCGCCCGGCAATACCGCAGTGCAGCTCATAGAGACTGCATTGGGAGGGAGAGGTGTACAATAATTGATTGATTAATTGTATAATTAAAATCAATAAAAGATTATCACAAAATATTTTCTTAATCAATTGGCTAATAGCATAACTAAACCACGAGTGCTTCATCCGAAGATGTATCTTTTAGAAATTTAATTAAATAAGTCATTAATAAAAAATTTAATAATTAATTGATTAATCAATAAATAATTCATCGATTAATTGATTAATCAATCAATCAAAAATATCCTTGATAGCCACATCACTTGGTCACTGTTATGTCCAAATATTAGCTTCCTAGCTCAAAAGGTGCCTGAGATATTGGCCAAATGAGAAAGAAAATAAATAAATGATTAATAATGAAAATAAATAAATAATAATCATTAAAAAATCAAATTCTTGATCAATTCGGTCATAGAACACATAAACCACCACCACCATTTCATCAGAATCTGTAACTTAAAAATTTTTTTTTAGTCATTAATCAAATAATTAAATAATTAATCGATTAATTGATTAATTAATAAATCAAAAACAGTCTTTGCAGCCAGATCACCTGGTCATTGGCATGTCCAAATATCAGCTTCCTAACTTAAAAGGTACCTGAGATAATGGCCAGAAGAGAAAGTAAATTCCATTAATTAAATAAGTACTTAATTAATCGCTAATAATTAAATAATCCTCAAATTAATTGATTAATCAAAAAACAAAAAATACTGTTCTTGACAAAGTACTTGCTCACCATTGTGCCAAAATTTCAGCTTCCTAGCTCAAAGGATGGCTGAGATATAGCCCAGACAAACAAGAAAGCAAGAAAACAAACAAACAAACAAACAAACAAACAAACAAGTACAGATACATACAAAGTACACCACCCCCATGCCAAATAATTAAATATCCTACAGCGCGGCATTGCCGGGCGCCTCTGGCACCAGCAATACCGCCGTGCAGCTCATAGAGGATGCATTGGGAGGGAGAGGTGTACAACAACCAGAGTGAAAACTGAGTACTCCCTTTCAGCGTGCGTCATTGCCGAGCCCCCTTCGGTGCCCGGCAATGACGATATGCAGCGCCTGGAGATGGCATAGGAAAGGTGCGGTGTACAATACAAACAAAAACGGAGGAGGATGAGGAGAAAATGTCGAAAAGTAGCACAGCTTGAGGAGCACAAAATGGCGTGGCGTGGCGTAGTAGTAGGCACAGTAGTAGGCGTAGTAGTGGTAGTAGTGGTAGTGGTAGTATTAGCAGTAGTGGTGGTAGTAGTAGTAGTAGTAGTAGTAGTAGTGGTAGTATCAGCAGTAGTATTAGTACTTGTTGTAGTAGTAGTAGTGGTAGTGGTAGTAGTGGGAGTAGTAGTAGTAGAGGTAGTAGTGGTAGTGGTAGTAGTGCTTTTGTTGGAAAGGTTACAGAGATTTGCGTTCAGAGCTCATGCAAGCTCAGGCAAACATATGTTCCCAGTTTAATGTCGCTCAATTCCTCATCTCTGCAAGTCCATGGTCTGAACTACAGTAGACAAGGTAGAGCATTTTGAAGAAAAAGCACTACCAAGACAGATAAGGGGAAGGTAAAAGAACGCCAAAGAACACCAAAAAAAGAACGCCAAAGAACACCAAAAAAAAAAAGAATGCCAAATAACACATTTATACAAATAAGAGCAAAGTATCTTGTGGGGAGACCATACAAACTGCATCATTTATAGTCCAGGTTTCCTTAAACTTTTGAACAGTGTTACTATATTCTGCCGCCTTGTACTCCGAAATAATGCGTGAGCCGTATTAAGCCCTTCAGACATACAGAACTGTGTTCCACCACATCTTTCTCAATTTTTGCCTTCCTGGTTTTATATATTGCCATTTTTGCACAGGCTAAAATAAAGTTAACAAGGAGATCTCGTGACTTGCTTAGTTTCTTTACCGGGTGCCCGATGATAAAAAGTGTTGGAGAGAAGTGAAGCCAGAAGCGCAAGAGAAGATTTTTCATCAGTAAGAACACTGGTTCAAGACGGTGGCATTGAAGGTATATGTGAAATATAGTTTCCCTTTCACCACAAAAGCAGCAATCCTCTGAGACGTTAGTGAAGTGCCGCATCATAGATCCAGAGCTCAGTGCACCATGTAGCAACCTCCAACTTAAGTCTGCCATCATTCCTGGCGTTGGGTAGAGATAGAGTGAATCGCAACGTGGATGAACAGTCGAAGGAAGTGGAAGAGTCTCACGCCAGGGAGTATCCAGTCGGGTTGCAAGAGCTATATAATGGAGCAAGTGGATCACTAGCAGGTATATATTTTTCCTTGATAGCCCACAGAACGACATTTCCACTGTGCCAGGGGTCTTACTCATATTGTTTGCAGGTATTGGCTGAGAGAGCTCGCAACATCGTGGTCTGATTTTAAAATCCATGGAGTTACCGATGGACATCTGTCCAGATCCATCACCCTCTTTGGGATCCTCTAGATATTCCAGACAATCGGGAGGCAAGGAGCTTTTGACCTCTTCAAGTATCCTGGAGGGGATCCTGATTGTCCTTAGGCCCATTTTCGCTGCGAGTTCCTTGGGTAAAATAAGCCGTCTCTTCCCATCGTTCAGAAGGTCTCCCACTGTGGATATGCTACCATCTAAGAGGATCCTTCTTACTGAAAAGGAAGCCAGAGTTGGGCCCTGTAGAAGAGGGTTGAGAATGAGCGGTTCTTCTAACAGGTCCTTGCCTGGATAAGGAACTGTTCTTTGTGCGTCGACTACATTCCAAGCCTTCAGCATTTCTTGATAAAAAGGAGGCAATGTAGCACTAGACAGGCTCTGAGATGTAATGATAAAAAGATTCCTTTTGTACCCAAGATTTAGCACTTTGCTGAAGAAGTATGATGCCAGTGAGCACCATTGCGGTGCATGGTTCACATGTAGGTAACGTTGTATGGTCTTCTGCCTGGATGCGTGGTGGTGGCTACGAAGGCAGGGAAAAGACTGTCCACCTTCTGCAAAAGGCAAGCTCAGAATGCCCAGGTAAACCCAGTGTTTACCATTCCAAAAGTAGTCCAATAGCTTCCTCTGCATCTTAACCAGAAACTCCTCTGGAGTGCTTATGCAAGAGAGCCTGAATACTATCTTCGGAATTATAAACTATTTAATAAGGAGTGTTTTTCCCCTCAGAGACAGGACTTTTAGTAGTCCACTCCAGTCTCTCAACTTTGCTTCGATCTTGTCCCCTAAAGTGTTCCAGTTAATGAGTGGTGAGTACCCATGGGAAGTGGACAAGTGCACCCCCAAATATTTGAGCTCATTGCGACTCCAGGTCAATTTCTGAAAATGTGTTGGTAACTCCTTTACCTGCATTTGTCCAATTAGAATCCCAGAGCTTTTCCTCCAATTGATTGTAGCAGACGATGCTGCTGAATAGACCTGCTGACAATCATAAACTACTTGCATATCCCTTGCATTACAGGCAAACACGAGAATGTCATCTGCATATGCAGAAAGTTTGAGGTTGACCCTGTTGTGTGGCACCACAATGCCAGTTAGCCTTCTTCTCATCAAACAAAGGAAGGGTTCGATACATAGGGAGTAATATTGGCCGGACAGGGGACATTCTTGTCTTATTCCTCTCTCAAATGGAAATAGCGCGAGCAAGTAACCGTTGACTTTAACTAGACATTCTGCCGACATGTACAACATCTGAATCATGCCTGCAAATCTCCTCCCCAACCCAAAAGTTAGCAGGGTTTCAAAGAGATACTCATGGTTCATCTGGTCAAAGGCTTTCTCCTGATCCAAGGAAAGAAATCCGACTTGAGTCCGAGTCATGTCCGCATACTGTATCAGGTCTCTGACAAGGGATATGTTGTCATGTATTGCCCTGCCTGGAATGGCATAAGATTGGTCTGGGCTGACTAATTTTGTCAGGACTGGTCCGAGACGGAGTGACAACATTTTAGCCATGACCTTGTAATCCACACACAGCAGAGACACAGGGCGGTAATTCTTCAAGTCTCTCAAGTCACCCTCCTTGGGAATCAAGACCAGAATCGCTCGATGCCTAGAAAGGGGCATTATACCTGTATCACATGCTTCCTGAGCTATGCTTCGGTAATCAGGTCCAACCAAGTCCCATACTTTTGTATAGAATTCACATAATAAGCCATCCATGCCAGGGGATTTATCTCTTGATAGGCTGTGCAGGGCGGTTTTCAATTCTTCCAGAGATAATGGAGTCTCCAGCTGCTCCCGGTCTTCTACAGAGGCTTCAGGAAGACTACTCCACAAAGTTCCACCTGCACCTGCATCTGTGCTCTTACCCGAATATAGCTGAGCATAAAAGGCTCTAATTCGTTTTTGAACACCCTCCGAGCCATTGAGCAAGAGACCATCTTCTGCGAGAACACTCGATATAGTCCTGAATTGACCTTTGCGTTTTTCCACCCCTTTGAGATAAGTCAGGACATATTCATCCTCAGAAATAAACTGCAAACGAGGGCGCACATACGCCCCCCGTGCCTTCACATGACTACATGCTTTAAGGGTGCTCTTCTTTTCTTCGTATGCCTGCAGTTCAGTAGAGGTAAGTGTGGTCAGGTGCTTCTCAAGGTGCAGCAGTTCCTCTTCCAGTCTTTTGATCCGTACCCCAAGTGTTTTGCTCGATCCATACGAGTATTCCTGACAAAGCAATTTCAATCATACCTTGCCTACATCCCACCAGAATCCAAGTGAGCAAACATCTCCTTTTTTTATTCCTCCAGGCTTGCCAAAAATTCAAAAAGATTAACAAAAAGGCTTCATCCTGACTTAAAGCATTGTTCAGGTGCCACAAGCCAGGACTTCGCCTTGTTTCCGCCAGGGAAAACTTAATCCAGGCCAAGTTGTGATCTGTGAAATGGGCAACTTTTATGCCGGAGTCACTGACAATCTTACATCAACGGTGAGACACGTAAATTATATCGAGCCAGGATTGTGATATATGACCACCTCTGATACTTGTATACGTGAATGTTCTGTCTGTGGGGTGTTGTATGTGCCAAGTATCCCTCAAGTTTAACAGTGTTATGGTTTGTTGTAATATTCTTACAGAGGGATTATGTGGCTCCTGACCTATTCGATCAAGGGAGGGGTTTAGAGTGCAATTAAAGTCTTCTCCAAGAATTACACACTCTTCACCAGGCAAGGTGAGCATGAATCTCTGCAACCGGTTGAAGAAAATCCCCCTTGCAACTCCTACACAAGGTGCATAAATGTTGACGAAATTGACAACAAATTCTTCAAACTTTGCTATTATATGTAGCAACCGCCCCACACTGGCTTCCTTTACGACAAGTATTTCAGGTTTCCTCTTCGGTGAAAAGAGGGTAGCCACTCCGCAAGATGTGTCCGTTAGGTGACTGAAAAAGGCCAAGCCTTCCCATTGGTTTTCCCATCGGGATGCAGCCTCTGGGGTCGTGTTGGTTTCCTGCAGAAAGCTTACTTCAAGTTTTTCCTTCACACAGAATGACAATACCTGGTGCACACGGAATGCATCCTTACAGCCATTGGCATTCAATGATCCTATTCGTAAGTTTGATGTCATTATTGTATTGAGAGTTTTGTTCCTGTGAAATTCATCATCTTAAACCAATTTATATTCAGGCCCGTAACTCAACAGCTTTGCTAGAAACTTCCTGACTCGGGCTTGTTCGGCCGAGCCTGAAGTCCTTGTTTTATATCCCTCTCTCCTTAGTGCATACAAGGAATGCACTAGCAAGTCATAATCTTTCCACCGTTTCAGCGCATTTTCCACTTTCTTCCTGCTATGCAAGCTTTGTTCCAGGAACTCGAGTATCTCCTGGCTGGGAATGCAGGAATGGTGTCCTGCAGGTTGGTCTGTGTCTAAACCAGTCAGTGACCCTTGATAGTCTTCCCCATCACCAATACTTTCCTCATCATCGCTGTCTGGAGGGTCAAGATCCTTCTCCTTTGGTGTACTTGTACAATGTGTCAAGTCTTCTGCCATGTCGTCTCTCAAGGCTGACTTGGCATAGTCTTCTGGCGCAGAGGAACGCTCCTTTGGCTCTGATACGGCGGACGTTGCTTCACCTGTGGGAATGGATACCTCTTCCTCAGTTGGTATAGGAGATCCAACCTTTTGGGGTGGTAAACTAGAGATGTGCTTAACTATTCCCCTTTCTGCACCAACAGTGAGTGAAGTGACATCACCTGAGATGTCAGTCAGTGCCAGCAACTTCATTGATGCTTGTGTGTCTGGTTCCCTCTCACTGTCTGTCCCACCGATGAATGCTACTTCAGAATCCTTTGAAACTTCGGTGTTAATCCTTTGGTTCAGAACTGCTCTTGTAGATGTTTCAATCCCTGGTTTATTTTGAAGCTTCGTTGCAGTTGTTATTATTGGATGCATTTTCTCAGGAACCGACATCACAGTATCGTTTGGCCCTGTCAAGTCAGATACCTCTAGGTTGTTTATCTTTACCATGCTAGGTTTACTACCTGACGGTCTCCCTTCATGTTCATCTCCCTTCCTGTTAACCTTCCTAGGCTAACCCCCGCTCTAGCGGGGAAAATGGCCTTAAAATGCATGTTGTTGTGTTGTTTGTCTCCCTTCCTGTTCATTCTTCAAACTGTCTTTGGGTGGATCTGAAACAGAAGACTCCCCATATCCTGTCGTTTGATGAATAGTTTCCTCTTCTTCTTATTCAGTTTCTTCAGATTGGGTTACCACTCTTTTCTCCTTCAGAATACTCGGCCTTACGGATCCCTTTGACACATTACTTCCCGTGTCATCCTCAATTGTACCAGGGTGTTCCGTGGTCCCATCCTCTGCGGGTTCTGATTTCCTCTTCTGTGCTCTCTTTGCCTTCCCTGCTCCCACTGCCTGTTATTGATTTATGGCAGCAGAAGAGATGGGATGAGAAGCTGGTCTCGAACTTTCTTGAGGTGCCACTGCCCTCGAGCACAAAGGAGCAGCCGCCTCTCTTAGGATACCTTCAGTGACGCTGGGATCCTCTCGAGGCTGATCTGGACGTTGAGGAGCTGCAACCTCTTTAATGATAGTGGGGCAGTCTGCTCTCCTGTGATCCTCTGCTTTGCATACATAACAACGGGGTTCGTTTGTCATATAAAACACCCTGTAATTCTTTCCGTCAAAAGGAATAACAAACGACCCCTCACATTCAGCATCCTTTCCCAATTCAATGGAGACTTGTCTTTTAAAAGACCAGACATGTTGTAGGGAGGGCTCATGACAGCCCAAAGACACATGCTTGATGGGTGATCTCAACACTCCCAGTCGTTCCAGGAAAGGCAACACGACATTGTCAGGCACGTAATGGGGTATATTAGATATAATTATCCTTGTACCAAGACTTTAGAGCGGCTCGACTTGTACAAAGAGTCCTCCCACACTAATCCCTTTCTCAATGGCCTTGTTTGCTGCAGCCTCAGAGTTAAGAAAGAACACAGCATGTCCATACATTTTCGAGGCTGCAACTATCGTTCCTGGATCAACCAGACTAGCGAGTGCTTTTACATAGGCCTCTATTTGGGTGATTTGTCCCAACTCGCATTTCACCCCGTGCTTCCTTGTTAACACCTTAAACGGGTGGGCAGGGCAGTTCCCACCTGCACCAGGGTAGTAGCGGCCATCCTTGCCCATGTACCATCCAGAGGCATGATTGCTATTAACGGTATATTTCCCGTCAAATGAAAATGAAAAATAAAATACCAATTAGCTCGTTCGGGAGCTTTTGCTTGTTTTAGCACGACCGGACCGGTATGCTAAAGATGAACTCAAAAGGATAATCAAACGGGCGTTGAGCAAATAACTTATCGGCTTAATTGCCAAAACGATGCAAATTTAGCACAGAAAGTCAAGGGTCATTCAGCCAAAACAAGGAAGTCAAACAGTTTTGTGATACGCCACAAATCGGGCGTGGCAAAACTAGTCCAACACGGGCGCGGCCGCACACGGCGGCTAGGTAGGGTTGCCACCCGTCCCGTATATTGGTATAATACGGGATCGTCCCGTATTTGAGAATAAAATGCAGTGTCCCGTATCGAGTCAATATGGGACGTGATTTGTCCCGTATTTTCATGCACACCATACTTTCATTATACACTAGGTCTTCACAATGGTTAAAATGACATCATAGTTAATAAAACCAAAACCGTTTCGCAAGACATAGCGTAGATGTTCCCAATCAAAATTTGCGGAAGAGAATGGCAGGCGAGTTCAGTGTCGACGTCACCGTTGCCCTAGTTACGGAGACTCAGACGCGCGGTAACATTCTCTACCTGTTCGAAGATGTTGTTAAGAAGCTCGAGGCCAATGCTACCACCTGTCTAGAGCTCTATCCCATCATGCATTCCTTTAGAGCCAAACTCACACAGAGGTGAGATGACCAGTTCTATGGATACCTCACAAAAGTGAAGCTGCAGCGTCTCTCTCCAGTTGATGCAGGCAAGGCAAGGGAGGAATTCACTGCATTCATTGACACTGCCCTAAGGTACATTGAAAAATGGTTTGACTTTTCCGACAGCAACTGGCTTCACTGGCTTACGCCTCTATCTCTCCATGATGGCAAACTTACCTTCAGTGACCTTGAAAAGGTCTGTGAAAAGCTCAACCTCATTACCAGCCTGAACATGGATGAACTGTACAATGAGTGCACTGCAGCAAGCAGCCTTGTGGAGAAGCTCCAGGAGGGCGATCAATGGAAGACCACAGACGTGGCTGCCAAGTGGATGGCTGTATTTCAGGCAGCTGATCTCCCAAATATGCTGTCAGTCATTTCCTACCGACTGAGCATACCAGCCTCAACAGGGTTTGTGGAGAGAATATTCTCCAGAATGGCCAATAAATGGAGTGACGTCCGGAACAGATGCTCTGTGGAGCTCATGAAGAGTGAGCTACTGGTCTCACTCAACTTCGACCTGTCCTGTGCTGAGTTCCACACTGTGATTTTGAAGGACAAGCCATTGCTTCAGGCTGCAAGGAACCACAAAAAGTACACATGGAAGAGAAAGTAATGAGAGAGAGAGAGAGAGATGGGAGGGGGGGGGGGGGGGGGTGGGGGCAGGGGTGTTCAGAGCACTGAGGTGCTATACTGTGAATATTTATATGTAAATATTTTAGGCCTGTTTGATCGGCTTAATTCAAGTTCTTTAAATTGTACACCAAATGGGTAGTTGGTCTAATGGCAACACTTGTGCTGTGTCTACTTTTGTTTAGTTCAACTGATTGAAATAAAAATCTGTAAATTAAAATAGTAAGTTGTTTTGTCAGTCAATTAATTGAGATTGATATTGATATTGATATATTGCGATTGATATTGATTGATTGAGATAATTATTTTCATTGATCTGCCAACAATGTGGGACAACACGGGCTACATAGCCAATGTATGAGTCTTATATGTCAGTAAAATGCAATCTTTCTGATCCGCAGCTTAAGCAGTGGATCTGAACCTATGAAGTTTCTTTCATATCCACAGAACAACTAGTCCTACTTCTGCTCACACTTTACGTAGTGAGATATGTATGTCCATAAAAGCATGAAAAATGGCTAAAAAATGGCAACAATTTCAAAATGTTCTAGTGGGGGGCCGGGGTGGTGGGGTGTCCCTTATTTTTCCACATTGAAGGTGGCAACCCTACGGCTAGGCCCGAACACAAAAGGACTAATAACTCAAACGGGACGTCAAAAATAAAATAACAAAATGAACCAACTCGGTTTAGATAACCCAAATAAACCAAAAACAAGTACACATACATTCAAAGTACACCGCCCCCATGCCAAATAATTAAATATCCTACAGCGCGGCATTGCCGGGGCACCTCCGGCGCCCGGCAATACCGCAGTGCAGCTCATAGAGGCTGCATTGGGAGGGAGAGGTGTACACTAATTGATTGATTAATTGTATAATTAAAATCAATAAAAGATTATCACAAAATATTTTCTTAATCAATTGGCTAATACCATAACAAAACCACTCGTGCTTCATCCGAAGATGTATCTTTTAGAAATTTAATCAAATAAGTCATTAATAAAAAATTAAATAATTAATTGATTAATCAATAAGTAATTCATCGATTAATCAATAAATAATGAATCGATTAAATGATTAATCAATTAATCAAAAATATCCTTGATAGCCACATCACTTGGTCACAGTCATGTCCAAATATTAGCTTCCCAGCTCAAAAGGTGCCTGAGATATTGGCCAAATGAGAAAGAAAATAAATAAATGATTAATAATGAAAATAAATAAATAATAATCATTAAAAAATTAAATTATCAATCAATTCGGTCACAGAACACATAAACCACCACCATTTCATCAGAATCTGTAACTGGGGGAAAAAATTTTTAAAAAGTAATTCATCCTTTGGCTCTGATATCGAGGATATGATACTGCTTGGACTTCCGTTTCCGGTCTTGCTGGCGATGGTTCGTTTTTTCGCAGCTCCACACGCTCTCCATCGAAATCGAAGTTAAGTAATTGTTCCCATTTGTATTTTCGTTATAACTGTATTTCTTTTATGGTGTATGTACGTATATTGTCCCGTCAAAGATTTTCGGTGCAAATCTTTCATACCTGTATTGAAAATCGTGTTAATTCGTGTCGTCTTGAGGCCTTGTACAGTGTACACTGTACAACCTTGAGGCTTTGTTTTTCTCTCAGCGCCTGTCGTTTGTGATCCAATAACTTTCGTTCTCTGTTTTCGCAGTCTTTCCACCCCAAAGCCTACTTCCTTATGTAAATCTCAACTCAAAAAAACAACAAAAAAAGACATTACCTTCTCTGTGCTCATTCGTTTATTCATTCTTATTCGTTCGTTCGTTCTTCGACCACGTGTTTCTCCCCCATTTCCCCAGATAGATTGTCAAATTTCAACTCGTTATTTTATCGTCCATGCGATATTGTTTGATTATAGTTAGTTTTGGTTTGAATTTCCTGTAACTCGTAATTAATTAATCGTGTTCTGCTCCTCGTGTGCGGCCTTGTAGTTGTACCCCCGTCAGTGTTTGTTAACTTAAGCGTGTTTTGCTTGGCTCTTAGTTTTTTCCCTTCTACCCCGAACATAATACTGTCTAACGTTCTAAATCCCCACCCCCCCCCCCCCAAAAAAACAAAAAAAACAAAAACATTTATTTTCTTTTCTCCACGTGTACTGTTGGCTCATCCTGTATTTTCTGTCCAGGTGTGCTGTTCGCCCCACCCCCATTATCTCCTTGCCATCCACCGTTTGCCCTTCACGTGACTCGTGGTGGTCCCTCTCGGCTCTCCCCCCGTTGGTATTTTTGTGCATATAAGATTGTTCATAGTTCTGTTTAAATATTATTTAAATATGTTTAACCTTTCCCCTTCTGTTTTTTATTCAGTGGTATATTACAACACGCTGTTTTTCTTCCTATTTAAAAGGCTTTTCTCAATTTCCTCTCCAACTCATTCCACTTCAAAAAAAAGAAATTCAATATCTTATACGTCTCCCTCACTACATGGTCTAAATTCACATTCATTCCATCCCTCCTCCATCGTTCTGAATCGGATTGCAAACTTGAAAATCACAACAAACCGAATTTGTTATCAATGTTCGTCTTTCATTAATCATCCACTTTCTAAACTCCCCTCTTGCCCCTCCCATCCAAATCCCCCCCCTTGCACCTACACTCCGAAACTTCCCCCTTGCCCCTCCACTCCTGAACTCCCCCCTTGCCCTTTCCCTCCTAAACTTCCCCTTTGCCCCTCCCCTCCTAATCCCCCCCCCTTGCCCCTCCACTCCTGATCTCCCCCCTTTCCCCTTCCCTCCAAAACTCCCCCCTTGCCCCTCCCCTCCTAAACTCCCCCCTCACTCCTCCCCTTCAAAACTCCCCCCCAATCCCTCCCATTCAATTCTCCCCCCATACCATTCCTCTCCAATTCTCTCTCCTCCCCCCTCCTCCTCCAAGCTGCCTCCTCCCCACTTCGTCTCCCTTCTATCTCATACCTCCACCCCCCCAAACCTTCTACTTTCCTCTGCCCCCCCTCAAACAACCCCTCACTGTGCCGCATCCCTTCACCATCAAACCTTTCATCCTCCTCATCCTTCCCTTTCTTGGAACTCTTCTGCAACATCTGAAACACTATCAACTGCTCTCCCTACCTCCCCCTCTCATCCTTCATCTTACCCTACTCCTCCCCTCCCCTGTCCTGTACCCGATGCTCCCCCTCTCTCTTCATTAACGGTATGGACCTCAAACATCCGGGGCCTTCACTAAAACCTGACTGATCTCTCCATACAGGTTGCTTCTGACAATCCAGACTTGATCTGCTTAACAGAGACTTTCCTCCTTCAAGATGTCTCTGATTCCTTAATATCTCTTCCTGGTTACTCCCTCCTCCGGTATGATAGACCTGAGCCTCGGCCTGGTGGTGGGGTGGCTATCTTTGTCAAAAACTCTCTTCCTCACTCTCCTTGCACTGCTCTCTTTCCTCCTCACCCGCAGGAGTACCTCTGGTTACGGCTTCCTCTCCGCTCCCACCTTTTGTTCATATGTGTTCTGTACCGTCCCCCAAACAGTGATGACTCCATCTACATTTCAATGTCTGACAACATGGACCAACTTCTATCCACTCATCCCAACTCTCTCTTCCTCATATGTGGTGACTTCAACTGTCATCATGCCACCTGGTTGGGTGTGGGTTCCTCTCTCACTAGTCATGGCACCTCAGCAAAGGACTTCTGTGACTCACTGGGATTGACACAATCTGTCAATTTCCCGACCCGCATCTCAGCCAATGGAGTATCTTCTCTTCTAGACTTGGTTATGACAAACTTCCCTGCTAATGTCTGCTGCTCTTCTTCTGCTCCAATCGGTTCTTCTGATCATGTGCTTGTCAAAGTGGACATCTCTCTGGCCATTCTCAGAGAGCCTCCTCAGCGTCGACGAGTCTGGCATTTCACTCAGGCCGACTGGGACGGTCTTCAAGCAGCCATCAATCGTCTGGATTGGTCTCCCATCTCCACTGCCTCTGACATCAATTCTTCCTGGGAATTCTTCCAAAGCAAACTGATCTCTCTCATGCACAGATTTATCCCATCTCACCTTCAATTGTCTTACCCTTCCTCCCGTCCATGGTACACTGAATCTTGTGGTGAAGCAGTTGCCCTGAAACAACTTGCCTTTGCCTCTTGGAAGGCTAATCCAACTGAAGGAAATCTCAGTTCCTTCCACCAAGCTCGGAACAAGTGTGTGTCTACCCTCAGGAGTGCCAGGAAGCACTATCTCTCCTCACTCAAGAATGAACTCTCAAACCTGTCTCCTTCCTCCAAATCCTGGTGGCGTCTGGTCAAATCCGTTTCTGGTGTTTGTTCCCCCTCCATCCCCTCCCTTACCTCAAATGGCCACACAGTTGACATCGCACGTGACAAAGCCGAATGCCTCAACTCTGTGTTCGCCTCGAAATCCTTAGTCCCAAACCCATCTCTCTCTGTTCCCACCTTTCCCAGTCGAACCCAACTGCTCCTGGACTCTGTGTCCTTCTCTCCTGACAAGGTGGAGGAGTTTTTGTCAAACCTCGACTCTGATTCTGCAACTGGACCAGACGGCATCAGCCCACGGGTCCTAAAATCCTGCTCTGCCGCTCTATCTCACCCTCTCTCTGTTCTTTTCACCCTATCTTTTGCTCAAGGTCATCTGCCAGCATCCTGGAAATCAGCTAACATTACCGCTTTACACAAAAAGGTGCAAAAACAGATCCTTGCAACTACAGACCAATCAGCCTGCTCCCAATTATCAGCAAAGTCATGGAATCCATCATTGCTTCGGATATGAAATCTTTCCTCTTCTCCAATGGCTTGATCTCTGATCATCAATTTGGTTTCAGACCAGGTCACTCTACTCTGGACATGCTGCTTCTGCTGTCTCAACAATGGATGGAGGTCCTCAATGCCAAACAGGAAATCAGAGCTGTCTCCCTTGACATATCAAGGGCCTTTGATACGGTCTGGCACCCAGCTCTGCTCACCAAACTCTCCTCCTATGGTATCCATGGAAATCTCCATGCATGGCTTGCGGACTTCCTCTCTGGTCGTAGTCAACGTGTGGCCCTGAATGGATTTCTCTCATCTCCCCTTCCTGTTCAGGCTGGAGTTCCCCAAGGAAGTGTGCTGGGCCCTGTGCTTTTTCTGGTCTTTATCAATGATCTCTCTGACTCTCTGGAAAATCCTCTCTATCTCTTTGCTGATGACTCCACTCTCTGCCGCTCCATTCCTCTTCCCTCAGATCGGCAGTCTGCAGCCTCCTCACTCTCTGAAGACCTGGACAAAATCACAGACTGGTCAAACAAGTGGAACATGTCTTTCAATCCTGACAAATCTCACTCTCTTACTATGTCTCTCCGAAAAGATCGACTGGACAACCCTCCCATCTACTTTCTCAACAATCCTCTCCAAGAAGTTCTGTCACTCAAGCTTTTGGGTCTCACTATCTGCCATGATCTTTCTTGGGAAAACCACATTTCCAAGCTGGCCTCCAAAGCCAGTCGCCGACTGGGCATCCTCCGTCGTGCGAAGTCCTTCCTCGGCACACCTGAGCTCCTCACCACATACAAGGCTTTCATCCGCAGCTCAATGGAATACTGTTCTCCCCTATGGGCTGGTGCTCCTGCCTCACACCTGGCTCGGCTTCACGCTGTTGAATCCAAAGCTTTCAAAATCATTGGAATCTCCCGCGATGAAGCTATCTCTGAGGGCCTTTCACTCACTCACCGCAGGCAGGTAGGTGGCCTTTCTGTCTTCTACCGACTCCTCTCCGGCCTTGCTCCCCCAGCTCTCTCTGTGCTCTGTCCCCCAAATATTCCTACAGGTCGCACAAGATCTGCCAGCAACCCTCTGATGGTTAAACTGCCGAAATCTCGGCTCTCTGCTCACCTTCACTCTTTCATTCCTCTTTTCTCCCGCCTGTGGAACAAACTCCCACACTCCCTTCAATCCCTCTCCTCCCTCCAGGTCTTTAAAACAGCTGTTCACCACCATCTCTTATCTTCCCCGATCCATAACCTTGATCTTTTCTACCCCCACTAATTCACCCCAGATCCACCTTGTTTGAAATTCCAACTTCTTTCCTGGAAATCCTGGCAGTGTCCATATGTTTATACCTCTCCCACTCCCCCCCTTCACATGCCCCCCCCCTTCACATGCCTCCTCCCCAAAGCCCTCTCCCTCCCACAGATCTCTCGATGTCTCCATGTCTCTCGGTGCCTGCTCTCAAATGTTGTGTTTGTGTCCTTCCCCCTCTCTCCCCATCTTGTCTACCGCTCCCGATGTTATTTGTTTTATGTGTCTGTTTGTCTTTCTGTGTGATTAATGTTCGCTCTTTCACGAGCCTCGATCTTGTATACAAAAAAAAAAAAAAAAAAAAAAATCGAATAATTAAATAATTAATCGATACATTGATTAATTGATTAATCAATAAATCAAAAATATCCTTGATAGCCACATCACCTGGTCACTCATGGCCAAATATTAGCTTCCCAGCTCAAAAGGTGCCTGAGATATTGGCCAAATGAGAAAGAAGATAAATAAATGATTAATAATGAAAATAAATAAATAATAATCATAAAAAAATTAAATTATTAATCAATTCGGTCAGAGAACACATAAACCACCACCATTTCATCAGAATCTGTAACTTAAAAAAAAAAAATTTTTTCTCATTAATCAAATAATTAAATAATTAATCGATAAATTGATTAATTGATTAATTAATAAATCAAAAATAGCCTTTGCAGCCAAATCACCTGGTCATTGGCATGTCCAAATATCAGCTTCCTAACTCAAAAGGTGCCTGAGTTAATGGTCAGAAGAGAAATGAAATTTAATTAATTAAATAAGTACTTAATTAATCGCTAATAATTAAATAACTCTTCATTTAATTGATTAATCAAAAAACAAACAAGTACACATACATTCAAAGTACACCGCCCCATGCCAAATAATTCAATATGCTGCAGCGCGGCATTGCCGGGGCGCCTCAGGCGCCCGGCAATGCCGCAGTGCAGCTCATTGAGGCTGCATTGGGAGGGAGAGGTGTACACTAATTGATTGATTAATTGTTTAATTAAAATCAATAAAAGATTATCACAAAATATTTTCATAATCAATTGGCTAATCGCATAACTAAACCAGTAGTGCTTCATCCAAAGATGTATCTTTTAGAAATTTAATTAAATAAGTCATTTATAAAAAATTAAATAATTAATTGATTACTCAATAAATAATTAATCGATTAATCAATAAATACTTAATAGATGAAATGATTAATCAATAAATAAAAAATATCCTTGATAGCCACATCACTTGGTCACTCATGTCCAAATATTAGCTTCCCAGCTCAAAAGGTGCCTGAGATATTGGCCAAATGAGAAAGAAAATAAATAAATGATTAATAATGAAAATAAATAAATAATAATCATAAAAAAATTAAATTATTAACCAATTTGGTCAGAGAACACATAAACTACCACTATTTCATCAGAATCTGTAACTTAAAAAAAAATTTTTTTTTGTCATTAATCGAATAATTAAATAATTAATCGATTAATTGATTAATTAATAAATCAAAAATATCCTTTGCAGCCAAATCACCTGGTCATTGGCATGTCCAAATATCAGCTTCCTAACTCAAAAGGTGCCTGAGTTAATAATGGTCAGAAGAGAAATGAAATTTAATTAATTAAATAAGTACTTAATTAAACGCTAATAATTAAATAACTCCTCAATTAATTGATTATTCAAAAAACAAAAAATACCGTATTTGACAAAGGACTTGCTCACTACTGTGCCGAAATTTCAGCTTCCTAGCTCAAAGGATGGCTGAGATATCGCCCGGACAAACAAACAAGAAAACAAACAAACAAGAAAGAAACCAGAGTGAAAACTGAGTACTCTCTTTCAGCGTGCGTCACTGCCGAGCCCCCTTTGGTGCCCGTCAATGACGATTTGTAATGCCTGGAGATGGCATAGGAAAGGAGCGGTGTACAAAAATACCGTTTTTGACAAAGGACTTGCTCACTATTGTGCCGAAATTTCAGCTTCCTAGCTTAAAGGATGGCTGAGATATTGCCCGGACAAACAAACAAACAAGTACAAATACATTCAAAGTACACCGCCCCATGCCAAATAATTAAATATGCTGCAGCGCGGCATTGCCGGGGCGCCTCTGGCGCCCGGCAATACCGCAGTGCAGCTCATTGAGGCTGCATTGGGAGGGAGAGGTGTACACTAATTGATTGATTAATTGTATAATTAAAATCAATAAAAGATTATCACAAAATATTTTCATAATCAATTGGCTAATCGCATAACTAAACCACTAGTGCTTCATCCGAAGATGTATCTTTTAGAAATTTAATTAAATAAGTCATTTATAAAAAATTAAATAATTAATTGATTACTCAATAAATAATTAATCGATTAATCAATAAATAATTAATAGATGAAATGATTAATCAATAAATCAAAAATATCCTTGATAGCCACATCACTTGGTCACTCATGTCCAAATATTAGCTTCCCAGCTCAAAAGGTGCCTGAGATATTGGCCAAATGAGAAAGAAAATAAATAAATGATTAATAATGAAAATAAATAAATAATAATCATAAAAAAATTAAATTATTAATCAATTTGGTCAGAGAACACATAAACTACCACTATTTCATCAGAATCTGTAACTTTAAAAAAAAAAATTTTTTTGTCATTAATCGAATAATTAAATAATTAATCGATTAATTGATTAATTAATAAATCAAAAATATCCTTTGCAGCCAAATCACCTGGTCATTGGCATGTCCAAATATCAGCTTCCTAACTCAAAAGGTGCCTGAGTTAATAATGGTCAGAAGAGAAATGAAATTTAATTAATTAAATAAGTACTTAATTAAACGCTAATAATTAAATAACTCCTCAATTAATTGATTATTCAAAAAACAAAAAATACCGTATTTGACAAAGGACTTGCTCACTACTGTGCCGAAATTTCAGCTTCCTAGCTCAAAGGATGGCTGAGATATCGCCCGGACAACCAAGAAAACAAGAAAGAAAACAAACAAGTACACATACATTCAAAGTACACCGCCCCATGCCAAATAATTAAATATGCTGCAGCGCGGCATTGCCGGGGCGCCTCCGGCACCCGGCAATACCGCAGTGCAGCTCATTGAGGCTGCATTGGGAGGGAGAGGTGTACACTAATTGATTGATTAATTGTATAATTAAAATCAATAAAAGATTATCACAAAATATTTTCATAATCAATTGGCTAATCGCATAACTAAACCAGTAGTGCTTCATCCGAAGATGTATCTTTTAGAAATTTAATTAAATAAGTCATTTATAAAAAATTAAATAATTAATTGATTACTCAATAAATAATTAATCGATTAATCAATAAATACTTAATAGATGAAATGATTAATCAATAAATAAAAAATATCCTTGATAGCCACATCACTTGGTCACTCATGTCCAAATATTAGCTTCCCAGCTCAAAAGGTGCCTGAGATATTGGCCAAATGAGAAAGAAAATAAATAAATGATTAATAATGAAAATAAATAAATAATAATCATAAAAAAATTAAATTATTAACCAATTTGGTGAGAGAACACATAAACTACCACTATTTCATCAGAATCTGTAACTTAAAAAAAAAATTTTTTTGTCATTAATCGAATAATTAAATAATTAATCGATTAATTGATTAATTAATAAATCAAAAATATCCTTTGCAGCCAAATCACCTGGTCATTGGCATGTCCAAATATCAGCTTCCTAACTCAAAAGGTGCCTGAGTTAATAATGGTCAGAAGAGAAATGAAATTTAATTAATTAAATAAGTACTTAATTAAACGCTAATAATTAAATAACTCCTCAATTAATTGATTATTCAAAAAACAAAAAATACCGTATTTGACAAAGGACTTGCTCACTACTGTGCCGAAATTTCAGCTTCCTAGCTCAAAGGATGGCTGAGATATCGCCCGGACAAACAAACAAGAAAACAAACAAGTACACATACATTCAAAGTACACCGCCCCATGCCAAATAATTAAATATGCTGCAGCGCGGCATTGCCGGGGCGCCTCCGGCGCCCGGCAATACCGCAGTGCAGCTCATTGAGGCTGCATTGGGAGGGAGAGGTGTACACTAATTGATTGATTAATTGTATAATTAAAATCAATAAAAGATTATCACAAAATATTTTCATAATCAATTGGCTAATCGCATAACTAAACCACTAGTGCTTCATCCGAAGATGTATCTTTTAGAAATTTAATTAAATAAGTCATTTATAAAAAATTAAATAATTAATTGATTACTCAATAAATAATTAATCGATTAATCAATAAATCAAAAATATCCTTGATAGCCACATCACTTGGTCACTCATGTCCAAATATTAGCTTCCCAGCTCAAAAGGTGCCTGAGATATTGGCCAAATGAGAAAGAAAATAAATAAATGATTAATAATGAAAATAAATAAATAATAATCATAAAAAAATTAAATTAGTAATCAATTTGGTCAGAGAACACATAAACTACCACTATTTCATCAGAATCTGTAACTTAAAAAAAAAAATTTTTTTGGTCATTAATCGAATAATTAAATAATTAATCGATTAATTGATTAATTAATAAATCAAAAATATCCTTTGCAGCCAAATCACCTGGTCATTGGCATGTCCAAATATCAGCTTCCTAACTCAAAAGGTGCCTGAGTTAATAATGGTCAGAAGAGAAATGAAATTTAATTAATTAAATAAGTACTTAATTAAACGCTAATAATTAAATAACTCCTCAATTAATTGATTATTCAAAAAACAAAAAATACCGTATTTGACAAAGGACTTGCTCACTACTGTGCCGAAATTTCAGCTTCCTAGCTCAAAGGATGGCTGAGATATCGCCCGGACAACCAAGAAAACAAACAAACAAGAAAACAAGAAACCAGAGTGAAAACTGAGTACTCTCTTTCAGCGTGCGTCACTGCCGAGCCCCCTTTGGTGCCCGGCAATGACGATTTGCAATGCCTGGAGATGGCATAGGAAAGGAGCAGTGTACAACAAACAAGAAAGAAACCAGAGTGAAAACTGAGTACTCTCTTTCAGCGTGCGTCACTGCCGAGCCCCCTTTGGTGCCCGTCAATGACGATTTGCAATGCCTGGAGATGGCATAGGAAAGGAGCGGTGTACAACAAGAAACCAGAGTGAAAACTGAGTACTCTCTTTCAGCGTGCGTCACTGCCGAGCCCCATTTGGTGCCCAGCAATGACGATTTGCAATGCCTGGAGATGGCATAGGAAAGGAGCGGTGTACAACAAGAAAGAAAGCAAGCAAGAAAGAAAGAAAGCAAGAAAACAAACAACCAGAGTGAAAACGGAGTACTCTCTTTCAGCGTGCGTCACTGCCGAGCCCCCTTCGGTGCCCGGCAATGACGATTTGCAATGCCTGGAGATGGCATAGGAAAGGAGCGGTGTACAATATATAAGTACTTAATAATCGCTAATAATTAAATAACTCATCAATTAATTGATTAATCAAAAAACAAAAAATACTGTTTTTGACAAAGGACATGCTCACTACTGTGCCGAAATTTCAGCTTCCTAGCTCAAAGGATGGCTGAGATATCGCCCGGACAAACAAACAAACAAACAAGTACACATACATTCAAAGTACACCGCCCCATGCCAAATAATTAAATATGCTGCAGCGCGGCATTGCCGGGGCGCCTCCGGCGCCCGGCAATACCGCAGTGCAGCTCATTGAGGCTGCATTGGGAGGGAGAGGTGTACACTAATTGATTGATTAATTGTATAATTAAAATCAATAAAAGATTATCACAAAATATTTTCATAATCAATTGGCTAATCGCATAACTAAACCAGTAGTGCTTCATCCGAAGATGTATCTTTTAGAAATTTAATTAAATAAGTCATTTATAAAAAATTAAATAATGAATTGATTACTCAATAAATAATTAATCGATTAATCAATAAATACTTAATAGATGAAATGATTAATCAATAAATCAAAAATATCCTTGATAGCCACATCACTTGGTCACTCATGTCCAAATATTAGCTTCCCAGCTCAAAAGGTGCCTGAGATATTGGCCAAATGAGAAAGAAAATAAATAAATGATTAATAATGAAAATAAATAAATAATAATCATAAAAAAATTAAATTATTAATCAATTTGGTCAGAGAACACATAAACTACCACTATTTCATCAGAATCTGTAACTTTAAAAAAAAAAATTTTTTTGTCATTAATCGAATAATTAAATAATTAATCGATTAATTGATTAATTAATAAATCAAAAATATCCTTTGCAGCCAAATCACCTGGTCATTGGCATGTCCAAATATCAGCTTCCTAACTCAAAAGGTGCCTGAGTTAATAATGGTCAGAAGATAAATGAAATTTAATTAATTAAATAAGTACTTAATTAAACGCTAATAATTAAATAACTCCTCAATTAATTGATTATTCAAAAAACAAAAAATACCGTATTTGACAAAGGACTTGCTCACTACTGTGCCGAAATTTCAGCTTCCTAGCTCAAAGGATGGCTGAGATATCGTCCGGACAACCAAGAAAACAAGAAAACAAACAAGAAACCAGAGTGAAAACTGAGTACTCTCTTTCAGCGTGCGTCACTGCCGAGCCCCCTTCGGTGCCCGGCAATGACGATTTGCAATGCCTGGAGGTGGCATAGGAAAGGAGCGGTGTACAACTAGAACGGGCACTCGGTAGAGCGCATACCTTCGCCGCAGCTACTGTTCTGTACTTGGCATGGGAGTGTAGGGAACAGAACAACAAAAATACGATTTTGACCTTTTCGTGACCTTGACCTTGACCTTTGACCCGATTGCTCCCAAAATCTAATCAAATGTGTCCCGTATAATAACCAATCATCCCACCAAATTTCATGCAATTCGGTTGAATACTTTTTGAGTTATGCGAATAACATACACACACACACACAGACATACAAATAAATACACAGCGATCAAAACATAACCTTCCGCTTTTGCGAAGGTAACAAACAAGTACACATACATTCAAAGTACACCGCCCCCATGCCAAATAATTAAATATCCTACAGCGCGGCATTGCCGGGGCGCCTCCGGCGCCCGGCAATACGGCAGTGCAGCTCATTGAGGCTGCATTGGGAGGGAGAGGTGTACACTCATTGATTGATTAATTGTATAATTAAAATCAATAAAAGATTATCACAAAATATTTTCATAATCAATTGGCTAATCGCATAACTAAACCACTAGTGCTTCATCCGAAGATGTATCTTTTAGAAATTTAATTAAATAAGTCATTTATAAAAAATTAAATAATTAATTGATTACTCAATAAATAATTAATCGATTAATCAATAAATAATTAATAGATGAAATGATTAATCAATAAATCAAAAATATCCTTGATAGCCACATCACTTGGTCACTCATGTCCAAATATTAGCTTCCCAGCTCAAAAGGTGCCTGAGATATTGGCCAAATGAGAAAGAAAATAAATAAATGATTAATAATGAAAATAAATAAATAATAATCATAACAAAATTAAATTATTAATCAATTTGGTCAGAGAACACATAAACTACCACTATTTCATCAGAATCTGTAACTTTAAAAAAAAATTTTTTTGGTCATTAATCGAATAATTAAATAATTAATCGATTAATTGATTAATTAATAAATCAAAAATATCCTTTGCAGCCAAATCACCTGGTCATTGGCATGTCCAAATATCAGCTTCCTAACTCAAAAGGTGCCTGAGTTAATGGTCAGAAGAGAAAGGAAATTTAATTAATTAAATAAGTACTTAATTAATCGCTAATAATTAAATAACTCCTCAATTTATTGATTAATCAAAAAAAAAAATACCGTTTTTGACAAAGCACTTTCTCACTATTGTGCCAAAATTTCAGCTTCCTAGCTCAAAGGATGAATGAGATATCGCCCGGACAAACAAGAAAGAAAACAAACAAGTACACATACATTCAAAGTACACCGCCCCATGCCAAATAATTAAATATGCTGCAGCGCGGCATTGCCGGGGCGCCTCCGGCGCCCGGCAATACCGCAGTGCAGCTCATTGAGGCTGCATTGGGAGGGAGAGGTGTACACTAATTGATTGATTAATTGTATAATTAAAATCAATAAAAGATTATCACAAAATATTTTCATAATCAATTGGCTAATCGCATAACTAAACCAGTAGTGCTTCATCCGAAGATGTATCTTTTAGAAATTTAATTAAATAAGTCATTTATAAAAAATTAAATAATTAATTGATTACTCAATAAATAATTAATCGATTAATCAATAAATACTTAATAGATGAAATGATTAATCAATAAATCAAAAATATCCTTGATAGCCACATCACTTGGTCACTCATGTCCAAATATTAGCTTCCCAGCTCAAAAGGTGCCTGAGATATTGGCCAAATGAGAAAGAAAATAAATAAATGATTAATAATGAAAATAAATAAATAATAATCATAAAAAAATTAAATTATTAATCAATTTGGTCAGAGAACACATAAACTACCACTATTTCATCAGAATCTGTAACTTTAAAAAAAAAATTTTTTTTGTCATTAATCGAATAATTAAATAATTAATCGATTAATTGATTAATTAATAAATCAAAAATATCCTTTGCAGCCAAATCACCTGGTCATTGGCATGTCCAAATATCAGCTTCCTAACTCAAAAGGTGCCTGAGTTAATAATGGTCAGAAGAGAAATGAAATTTAATTAATTAAATAAGTACTTAATTAAACGCTAATAATTAAATAACTCCTCAATTAATTGATTATTCAAAAAACAAAAAATACCGTATTTGACAAAGGACTTGCTCACTACTGTGCCGAAATTTCAGCTTCCTAGCTCAAAGGATGGCTGAGATATCGTCCGGACAACCAAGAAAGAAAACAAGAAACCAGAGTGAAAACTGAGTACTCTCTTTCAGCGTGCGTCACTGCCGAGCCCCCTTTGGTGCCCGGCAATGACGATTTGCAATGCCTGGAGATGGCATAGGAAAGGAGCGGTGTACAACAAGTACACATACATTCAAAGTACACCGCCCCATGCCAAATAATTAAATATGCTGCAGCGCGGCATTGCCGGGGCGCCTCCGGCGCCCGGCAATACCGCAGTGCAGCTCATTGAGGCTGCATTGGGAGGGAGAGGTGTACACTAATTGATTGATTAATTGTATAATTAAAATCAATAAAAGATTATCACAAAATATTTTCATAATCAATTGGCTAATCGCATAACTAAACCAGTAGTGCTTCATCCGAAGATGTATCTTTTAGAAATTTAATTAAATAAGTCATTTATAAAAAATTAAATAATTAATTGATTACTCAATAAATAATTAATCGATTAATCAATAAATACTTAATAGATGAAATGATTAATCAATAAATCAAAAATATCCTTGATAGCCACATCACTTGGTCACTCATGTCCAAATATTAGCTTCCCAGCTCAAAAGGTGCCTGAGATATTGGCCAAATGAGAAAGAAAATAAATAAATGATTAATAATGAAAATAAATAAATAATAATCATAAAAAAATTAAATTATTAATCAATTTGGTCAGAGAACACATAAACTACCACTATTTCATCAGAATCTGTAACTTAAAAAAAAAAATTTTTTTTGTCATTAATCGAATAATTAAATAATTAATCGATTAATTGATTAATTAATAAATCAAAAATATCCTTTGCAGCCAAATCACCTGGTCATTGGCATGTCCAAATATCAGCTTCCTAACTCAAAAGGTGCCTGAGTTAATAATGGTCAGAAGATAAATGAAATTTAATTAATTAAATAAGTACTTAATTAAACGCTAATAATTAAATAACTCCTCAATTAATTGATTATTCAAAAAACAAAAAATACCGTATTTGACAAAGGACTTGCTCACTACTGTGCCGAAATTTCAGCTTCCTAGCTCAAAGGATGGCTGAGATATCGTCCGGACAACCAAGAAAACAAGAAAACAAACAAGAAACCAGAGTGAAAACTGAGTACTCTCTTTCAGCGTGCGTCACTGCCGAGCCCCCTTCGGTGCCCGGCAATGACGATTTGCAATGCCTGGAGGTGGCATAGGAAAGGAGCGGTGTACAACTAGAACGGGCACTCGGTAGAGCGCATACCTTCGCCGCAGCTACTGTTCTGTACTTGGCATGGGAGTGTAGGGAACAGAACAACAAAAATACGATTTTGACCTTTTCGTGACCTTGACCTTGACCTTTGACCCGATTGCTCCCAAAATCTAATCAAATGTGTCCCGTATAATAACCAATCATCCCACCAAATTTCATGCAATTCGGTTGAATACTTTTTGAGTTATGCGAATAACATACACACACACACACAGACATACAAATAAATACACAGCGATCAAAACATAACCTTCCGCTTTTGCGAAGGTAACAAACAAGTACACATACATTCAAAGTACACCGCCCCCATGCCAAATAATTAAATATCCTACAGCGCGGCATTGCCGGGGCGCCTCCGGCGCCCGGCAATACGGCAGTGCAGCTCATTGAGGCTGCATTGGGAGGGAGAGGTGTACACTCATTGATTGATTAATTGTATAATTAAAATCAATAAAAGATTATCACAAAATATTTTCATAATCAATTGGCTAATCGCATAACTAAACCACTAGTGCTTCATCCGAAGATGTATCTTTTAGAAATTTAATTAAATAAGTCATTTATAAAAAATTAAATAATTAATTGATTACTCAATAAATAATTAATCGATTAATCAATAAATAATTAATAGATGAAATGATTAATCAATAAATCAAAAATATCCTTGATAGCCACATCACTTGGTCACTCATGTCCAAATATTAGCTTCCCAGCTCAAAAGGTGCCTGAGATATTGGCCAAATGAGAAAGAAAATAAATAAATGATTAATAATGAAAATAAATAAATAATAATCATAACAAAATTAAATTATTAATCAATTTGGTCAGAGAACACATAAACTACCACTATTTCATCAGAATCTGTAACTTTAAAAAAAAATTTTTTTGGTCATTAATCGAATAATTAAATAATTAATCGATTAATTGATTAATTAATAAATCAAAAATATCCTTTGCAGCCAAATCACCTGGTCATTGGCATGTCCAAATATCAGCTTCCTAACTCAAAAGGTGCCTGAGTTAATGGTCAGAAGAGAAAGGAAATTTAATTAATTAAATAAGTACTTAATTAATCGCTAATAATTAAATAACTCCTCAATTTATTGATTAATCAAAAAAAAAATACCGTTTTTGACAAAGCACTTTCTCACTATTGTGCCAAAATTTCAGCTTCCTAGCTCAAAGGATGAATGAGATATCGCCCGGACAAACAAGAAAGAAAACAAACAAGTACACATACATTCAAAGTACACCGCCCCATGCCAAATAATTAAATATGCTGCAGCGCGGCATTGCCGGGGCGCCTCCGGCGCCCGGCAATACCGCAGTGCAGCTCATTGAGGCTGCATTGGGAGGGAGAGGTGTACACTAATTGATTGATTAATTGTATAATTAAAATCAATAAAAGATTATCACAAAATATTTTCATAATCAATTGGCTAATCGCATAACTAAACCAGTAGTGCTTCATCCGAAGATGTATCTTTTAGAAATTTAATTAAATAAGTCATTTATAAAAAATTAAATAATTAATTGATTACTCAATAAATAATTAATCGATTAATCAATAAATACTTAATAGATGAAATGATTAATCAATAAATCAAAAATATCCTTGATAGCCACATCACTTGGTCACTCATGTCCAAATATTAGCTTCCCAGCTCAAAAGGTGCCTGAGATATTGGCCAAATGAGAAAGAAAATAAATAAATGATTAATAATGAAAATAAATAAATAATAATCATAAAAAAATTAAATTATTAATCAATTTGGTCAGAGAACACATAAACTACCACTATTTCATCAGAATCTGTAACTTAAAAAAAAAAAATTTTTTTGTCATTAATCGAATAATTAAATAATTAATCGATTAATTGATTAATTAATAAATCAAAAATATCCTTTGCAGCCAAATCACCTGGTCATTGGCATGTCCAAATATCAGCTTCCTAACTCAAAAGGTGCCTGAGTTAATAATGGTCAGAAGATAAATGAAATTTAATTAATTAAATAAGTACTTAATTAAACGCTAATAATTAAATAACTCCTCAATTAATTGATTATTCAAAAAACAAAAAATACCGTATTTGACAAAGGACTTGCTCACTACTGTGCCGAAATTTCAGCTTCCTAGCTCAAAGGATGGCTGAGATATCGTCCGGACAACCAAGAAAGAAAACAAACAAACAAGAAAACAAACAAGTACACATACATTCAAAGTACACCGCCCCCATGCCAAATAATTAAATATGCTGCAGCGCGGCATTGCCGGGGCGCCTCCGGCGCCCGGCAATATCGCAGTGCAGCTCATTGAGGCTGCGTTGGGAGGAAGAGGTGTTCGCTAATTGATTGATTAATTGTATAATTCAAATCAATAAAAGATTATCACAAAATATTTTCTTAATCAATTGGCTAATAGCATAACTAAACCAGTAGTGTTTCATCCGAAGATGTATCTTTTAGAAATTTTATTAAATGTCATTAATAAAAAATTAAATAATTCATTGATTAATCAATAAATAATTAATCAATTAATCAATAAATAATTAAGCAATTAAATGATTAATCAATAAATCAAAAATATCCTTGATAGCCACATCACTTGGTCACTGTCATGTCCAAATATTAGCTTCCCAGCTCAAAAGGTGCCTGAGATATTGGCCAAATGAGAAAGAAAATAAATGAATGATTAATAATGAAAATAAATAAATAATAATCATAAAAAAATAAATTATTAATCAATTCGGTCAGAGAACACATAAACCACCACCATTTCATCAGAATGTGTAACTTAAAAAAAAAAAATTTTTTGGTCATTAATCGAATAATTAAATAATTAATCGATTAATTGATTAATTAATAAATCAAAAATAGCATTTGCAGCCAAATCACCTGGTCATTGGCATGTCCAAATATCAGCTTCCTAACTCAAAAGGTGCCTGAGTTAATGGTCAGAAGAGAAAGGAAATTTAATTAATTAAATAAGTACTTAATTAAACGCTAATAATTAAATAACTCCTCAATTAATTGATTAATCAAAAAACAAAAAATACCGTTTTTGACAAATGACTTGCTCACTATTGTGCCGAAATTTCAGCTTCTTAGCTTGAAGGATGGCTGAGATATCGCCCGGACAACCAAGAAAGCAAGAAAACAAACAAACAAACAAGTACAAATACATTCAAAGTACACCGCCCCATGCCAAATAATTGAATATGCTGCAGCGCGGCATTGCCGGGGCGCCTCCGGCGCCCGGCAATACCGCAGTGCAGCTCATTGAGGCTGCATTGGGAGTGAAAGGTGTACACTAATTGATTGATTAATTGTATAATTAAAATCAATAAAAGATTATCACAAAATATTTTCATAATCAATTGGCTAATCGCATAACTAAACCACTAGTGCTTCATCCGAAGATGTATCTTTTAGAAATTTAATTAAATAAGTCATTTATAAAAAATTAAATAATTAATTGATTACTCAATAAATAATTAATCGATTAATCAATAAATACTTAATAGATGAAATGATTAATCAATAAATCAAAAATATCCTTGATAGCCACATCACTTGGTCACTCATGTCCAAATATTAGCTTCCCAGCTCAAAAGGTGCCTGAGATATTGGCCAAATGAGAAAGAAAATAAATAAATGATTAACAAGTACACATACATTCAAAGTACACCGCCCCATGCCAAATAATTAAATATGCTGCAGCGCGGCATTGCCGGGGCGCCTCCGGCGCCCGGCAATACCGCAGTGCAGCTCATTAAGGCTGCATTGGGAGGGAGAGGTGTACACTAATTGATTGATTAATTGTATAATTAAAATCAATAAAAGATTATCACAAAATATTTTCATAATCAATTGGCTAATCGCATAACTAAACCACTAGTGCTTCATCCGAAGATGTATCTTTTAGAAATTTAATTAAATAAGTCATTTATAAAAAATTAAATAATTAATTGATTACTCAATAAATAATTAATCGATTCATCAATAAATAATTAATAGATGAAATGATTAATCAATAAATCAAAAATATCCTTGATAGCCACATCACTTGGTCACTTATGTCCAAATATTAGCTTCCCAGCTCAAAAGGTGCCTGAGATATTGGCCAAATGAGAAAGAAAATAAATAAATGATTAATAATGAAAATAAATAAATAATAATCATAAAAAAATTAAATTGGTAATCAATTTGGTCAGAGAACACATAAACTACCACTATTTCATCAGAATCTGTAACTTAAAAAAAAAATTTTTTTGGGTCATTAATCGAATAATTAAATAATTAATCGATTAATTGATTAATTAATAAATCAAAAATATCCTTTGCAGCCAAATCACCTGGTCATTGGCATGTCCAAATATCAGCTTCCTAACTCAAAAGGTGCCTGAGTTAATAATGGTCAGAAGAGAAATGAAATTTAATTAATTAAATAAGTACTTAATTAAACGCTAATAATTAAATAACTCCTCAATTAATTGATTATTCAAAAAACAAAAAATACCGTATTTGACAAAGGACTTGCTCACGACTGTGCCGAAATTTCAGCTTCCTAGCTCAAAGGATGGCTGAGATATCGTCCGGACAACCAAGAAAGAAAACAAACAAGTACACATACATTCAAAGTACACCGCCCCATGCCAAATAATTAAATATGCTGCAGCGCGGCATTGCCGGGGCGCCTCCGGCGCCCGGCAATACCGCAGTGCAGCTCATTGAGGCTGCATTGGGAGGGAGAGGTGTACACTAATTGATTGATTAATTGTATAATTAAAATCAATAAAAGATTATCACAAAATATTTTCATAATCAATTGGCTAATCGCATAACTAAACCAGTAGTGCTTCATCCGAAGATGTATCTTTTAGAAATTTAATTAAATAAGTCATTTATAAAAAATTAAATAACTAATTGATTACTCAATAAATAATTAATCGATTAATCAATAAATAATTAATAGATGAAATGATTAATCAATAAATCAAAAATATCCTTGATAGCCACATCACTTGGTCACTCATGTCCAAATATTAGCTTCCCAGCTCAAAAGGTGCCTGAGATATTGGCCAAATGAGAAAGAAAATAAATAAATGATTATTAATGAAAATAAATAAATAATAATCATAAAAAAATTAAATTAGTAATCAATTTGGTCAGAGAACACATAAACTACCACTATTTCATCAGAATCTGTAACTTAAAAAAAAAATTTTTTTTTGTCATTAATCGAATAATTAAATAATTAATCGATTAATTGATTAATTAATAAATCAAAAATATCCTTTGCAGCCAAATCACCTGGTCATTGGCATGTCCAAATATCAGCTTCCTAACTCAAAAGGTGCCTGAGTTAATAATGGTCAGAAGATAAATGAAATTTAATTAATTAAATAAGTACTTAATTAAACGCTAATAATTAAATAACTCCTCAATTAATTGATTATTCAAAAAACAAAAAATACCGTATTTGACAAAGGACTTGCTCACTACTGTGCCGAAATTTCAGCTTCCTAGCTCAAAGGATGGCTGAGATATCGTCCGGACAACCAAGAAAGAAAGAAAACAAGAAAACAACCAGAGTGAAAACTGAGTACTCTCTTTCAGCGTGCGTCACTGCCGAGCCCCCTTCGGTGCCCAGCAATGACGATTTGCAATGCCTGGAGATGGCATAGGAAAGGTGCGGTGTACAATAAATGACAAGTACACATACATTCAAAGTACACCGCCCCATGCCAAATAATTAAATATGCTGCAGCGCGGCATTGCCGGGGCGCCTCCGGCGCCCGGCAATACCGCAGTGCAGCTCATTGAGGCTGCATTGGGAGGGAGAGGTGTACACTAATTGATTGATTAATTGTATAATTAAAATCAATAAAAGATTATCACAAAATATTTTCATAATCAATTGGCTAATCGCATAACTAAACCAGTAGTGCTTCATCCGAAGATGTATCTTTTAGAAATTTAATTAAATAAGTCATTTATAAAAAATTAAATAATTAATTGATTACTCAATAAATAATTAATCGATTAATCAATAAATACTTAATAGATGAAATGATTAATCAATAAATCAAAAATATCCTTGATAGCCACATCACTTGGTCACTCATGTCCAAATATTAGCTTCCCAGCTCAAAAGGTGCCTGAGATATTGGCCAAATGAGAAAGAAAATAAATAAATGATTAATAATGAAAATAAATAAATAATAATCATAAAAAAATTAAATTATTAATCAATTTGGTCAGAGAACACATAAACTACCACTATTTCATCAGAATCTGTAACTAAAAAAAAAAAAATTTTTTTGTCATTAATCGAATAATTAAATAATTAATCGATTAATTGATTAATTAATAAATCAAAAATATCCTTTGCAGCCAAATCACCTGGTCATTGGCATGTCCAAATATCAGCTTCCTAACTCAAAAGGTGCCTGAGTTAATAATGGTCAGAAGAGAAATGAAATTTAATTAATTAAATAAGTACTTAATTAAACGCTAATAATTAAATAACTCCTCAATTAATTGATTATTCAAAAAACAAAAAATACCGTATTTGACAAAGGACTTGCTCACTACTGTGCCGAAATTTCAGCTTCCTAGCTCAAAGGATGGCTGAGATATCGCCCGGACAAACAAACAAGAAAACAAACAAACAAGAAAGAAACCAGAGTGAAAACTGAGTACTCTCTTTCAGCGTGCGTCACTGCCGAGCCCCCTTTGGTGCCCGTCAATGACGATTTGCAATGCCTGGAGATGGCATAGGAAAGGAGCGGTGTACAACAAGAAACCAGAGTGAAAACTGAGTACTCTCTTTCAGCGTGCGTCACTACCGAGCCCCCTTCGGTGCCCGGCAATGACGATTTGCAATGCCTGGAGGTGGCATAGGAAAGGAGCGGTGTACAACAAGTACACATACATTCAAAGTACACCGCCCCATGCCAAATAATTAAATATGCTGCAGCGCGGCATTGCCGGGGCACCTCCGGCGCCCGGCAATACCGCGGTGCAGCTCATTGAGGCTGCATTGGGAGTGAGAGGTGTACACTAATTGATTGATTAATTGTATAATTAAAATCAATAAAAGATTATCACAAAATATTTTCATAATCAATTGGCTAATCGCATAACTAAACCACTAGTGCTTCATCCGAAGATGTATCTTTTAGAAATTTAATTAAATAAGTCATTTATAAAAAATTAAATAATTAATTGATTACTCAATAAATAATTAATCGATTAATCAATAAATAATTAATAGATGAAATGATTAATCAATAAATCAAAAATATCCTTGATAGCCACATCACTTGGTCACTCATGTCCAAATATTAGCTTCCCAGCTCAAAAGGTGCCTGAGATATTGGCCAAATGAGAAAGAAAATAAATAAATGATTAATAATGAAAATAAATAAATAATAATCATAAAGAAATTAAATTATTAATCAATTTGGTCAGAGAACACATAAACTACCACTATTTCATCAGAATCTGTAACTTTAAAATAAATTTTTTTTTTGTCATTAATCGAATAATTAAATAATTAATCGATTAATTGATTAATTAATAAATCAAAAATATCCTTTGCAGCCAAATCACCTGCTCATTGGCATGTCCAAATATCAGCTTCCTAACTCAAAAGGTGCCTGAGTTAATGGTCAGAAGAGAAAGGAAATTTCATTAATTAAATAAGTACTTAATTAATCGCTAATAATTAAATAACTCCTCAATTTATTGATTAATTAAGAAAAAAAAAATACCGTTTTTGTCAAAGGACTTGCTCACTATTGTGCCGAAATTTCAGCCTCCTAGCTGAAAGGATGGCTGAGATATCGTCCGGACAACCAAGAAAGAAAACAAACAAGTACACATACATTCAAAGTACACCGCCCCATGCCAAATAATTAAATATGCTGCAGCGCGGCATTGCCGGGGCGCCTCCGGCGCCCGGCAATACCGCAGTGCAGCTCATTGAGGCTGCATTGGGAGGGAGAGGTGTACACTAATTGATTGATTAATTGTATAATTAAAATCAATAAAAGATTATCACAAAATATTTTCATAATCAATTGGCTAATCGCATAACTAAACCACTAGTGCTTCATCCGAAGATGTATCTTTTAGAAATTTAATTAAATAAGTCATTTATAAAAAATTAAATAATTAATTGATTACTCAATAAATAATTAATCGATTAATCAATAAATAATTAATAGATGAAATGATTAATCAATAAATCAAAAATATCCTTGATAGCCACATCACTTAGTCACTTATGTCCAAATATTAGCTTCCCAGCTCAAAAGGTGCCTGAGATATTGGCCAAATGAGAAAGAAAATAAATAAATGATTAATAATGAAAATAAATAAATAATAATCATAAAAAAATTAAATTGGTAATCAATTTGGTCAGAGAACACATAAACTACCACTATTTCATCAGAATCTGTAACTTAAAAAAAAATTTTTTTTGGGTCATTAATCGAATAATTAAATAATTAATCGATTAATTGATTAATTAATAAATCAAAAATATCCTTTGCAGCCAAATCACCTGGTCATTGGCATGTCCAAATATCAGCTTCCTAACTCAAAAGGTGCCTGAGTTAATAATGGTCAGAAGAGAAATGAAATTTAATTAATTAAATAAGTACTTAATTAAACGCTAATAATTAAATAACTCCTCAATTAATTGATTATTCAAAAAACAAAAAATACCGTATTTGACAAAGGACTTGCTCACGACTGTGCCGAAATTTCAGCTTCCTAGCTCAAAGGATGGCTGAGATATCGTCCGGACAACCAAGAAAGAAAGCAAGAAAACAAACAAACAAGAAACCAGAGTGAAAACTGAGTACTCTCTTTCAGCGTGCGTCACTGCCGAGCCCCCTTTGGTGCCCGGCAATGACGATTTGCAATGCCTGGAGATGGCATAGGAAAGGAGCGGTGTACAACAAACAAGAAACCAGAGTGAAAACTGAGTACTCTCTTTCAGCGTGCGTCACTGCCGAGCCCCCTTTGGTGCCCGGCAATGACGATTTGCAATGCCTGGAGATGGCATAGGAAAGGAGCGGTGAACAACAAACAAGAAAGAAACCAGAGTGAAAACTGAGTACTCTCTTTCAGCGTGCGTCACTGCCGAGCCCCCTTTGGTGCCCGGCAATGACGATTTGCAATGCCTGGAGATGGCATAGGAAAGGAGCGGTGTACAACAAACAAGAAAGAAAGAAAGAAACCAGAGTGAAAACTGAGTACTCTCTTTCAGTGTGCGTCACTGCCGAGCCCCCTTTGGTGCCCGGCGATGACGATTTGCAATGCCTGGAGATGGCATAGGAAAGGAGCGGTGTACAACAAACAAACAACCAAGAAAACAAACAAACAAACAAGTACACATACATTCAAAGTACACCGCCCCATGCCAAATAATTAAATATGCTGCAGCGCGGCATTGCCGGGGCGCCTCCGGCGCCCGGCAATACCACAGTGCAGCTCATTAAGGCTGCATTGGGAGGGAGAGGTGTACACTAATTGATTGATTAATTGTATAATTAAAATCAATAAAAGATTATCACAAAATATTTTCATAATCAATTGGCTAATCGCATAACTAAACCACTAGTGCTTCATCCGAAGATGTATCTTTTAGAAATTTAATTAAATAAGTCATTTATAAAAAATTAAATAATTAATTGATTACTCAATAAATAATTAATCGATTAATCAATAAATAATTAATAGATGAAATGATTAATCAATAAATCAAAAATAAGTCATTTATAAAAAATTAAATAATTAATTGATTACTCAATAAATAATTAATCGATTAATCAATAAATACTTAATAGATGAAATGATTAATCAATAAATCAAAAATATCCTTGATAGCCACATCACTTGGTCACTCATGTCCAAATATTAGCTTCCCAGCTCAAAAGGTGCCTGAGATATTGGCCAAATGAGAAAGAAAATAAATAAATGATTAATAATGAAAATAAATAAATAATAATCATAAAAAAATTAAATTATTAATCAATTTGGTCAGAGAACACATAAACTACCACTATTTCATCAGAATCTGTAACTTTAAAAAAAAAAATTTTTTTGTCATTAATCGAATAATTAAATAATTAATCGATTAATTGATTAATTAATAAATCAAAAATATCCTTTGCAGCCAAATCACCTGGTCATTGGCATGTCCAAATATCAGCTTCCTAACTCAAAAGGTGCCTGAGTTAATAATGGTCAGAAGAGAAATGAAATTTAATTAATTAAATAAGTACTTAATTAAACGCTAATAATTAAATAACTCCTCAATTAATTGATTATTCAAAAAACAAAAAATACCGTATTTGACAAAGGACTTGCTCACTACTGTGCCGAAATTTCAGCTTCCTAGCTCAAAGGATGGCTGAGATATCGTCCGGACAACCAAGAAAGAAAACAAACAAACAAGAAAACAAGAAACCAGAGTGAAAACTGAGTACTCTCTTTCAGCGTGCGTCACTGCCAAGCCCCCTTCGGTGCCCGGCAATGACGATTTGCAATGCCTGGAGGTGGCATAGGAAAGGAGCGGTGTACAACAACCAGAGTGAAAACTGAGTACTCCCTTTCAACGTGCGTCACTGCCGAGCCCCCTTCGGTGCCCGGCAATGACGTTTTGCAATGCCTGGAGATGGCATAGGAAAGGTGCGGTGTACAATACAAACGAAAACGGAGGAGGATGAGGAGGAAATGTCGAAAATAGCACAGCTCGAGGAGCAGCAAAATGGCGTGGTGTAGTAGTAGTAGTAGTAGTAGTAGTAGTAGTAGTAGTAGTAGTAGTAGTAGTGGTGGTCATAGTCGTAGTGGTAATAGTAGTAGTGGTAATAGTAGTAGTGATGGAGTTTTTGCATGTGATCATTTAATATTTGCGCTTATGAGCTGATGTTTTGAATCGAATGATGGTTGATTAATTCATAAAACAGCAATAAAAAGTGTTTTTTGTAAACCTAGATGTTAGACTCAGTAAAGTGATCTCACAGATAACGACGTGGTTGCTCTGACAACACTGCCCAGATTACGCTCACCACTATTGGCTATGGAGACCAGTCACCATCGACTTGGCTTGGACGACTGCTCGCCTCGACGTTCGCTATCCTTGGCATCTCCTTCTTCTCGCTTCCTGCCGTAAGTCCATCGCATGCACAGACAGTTATTTTATACAAATTGCTTAAACGATTTTGACAAGTGAAGCTGATGCTTTTACTGGTCAGGATTGCTGATTTGCTTTCTCGCAATGGACAGTTGATGGTTCAAAATTTAAATCTCAATGCTTTCTCCTTTCAAACAGTTTGTTATCAATATGCCATCTTACTATAATTCACCAAATGTCCGTCCGTCTGTCTGTCTGTCCGTTCGAAGGTACCGTAAAAACTGCAGAACCGATTGCAACGATATTTTGGGAGGATAATCCTGGGATCTCCAGGAGTAAAATAGGCTATTTAGTTTTCCCAATTTCAGCTTTGCTCTCCAGCATTCTCAGGTTTGGACTCCTGCATAACATTCGCGTTCGCATAACATTCATTGTGACGATGTTGTTTTCCCGGGTGCCGCACAAACGGCTGCACCGATCACTGCACAACTGCACCGATCGAACTCGGTGACCTCGGACAAAGACCTTTTATAAAGACACGGGTTGAATCCCTGCTTGAGAGAATTCTAACCCATTTCAACTGAAGGAAACACGTATCGGGAGTACATACGACATAGCGATTGTGAACACGATTATCGATCACGATTCACGATCATGATCATCACGATCATAGTGTATCGATCACTGTGGGACATTTGGTGAATTATAGTAAGATACTGTTTAGATTTTGATGATTTGCATATGATATGATTTAACGGATGTTTATATGAATCGTTTAAAATAAAAAAAGCCTTCAATTTCTGATATTTTACCTTTTCATTTGGGCCTCCCAATTGAAGCCCCACCCATAGGGCGGGTACCGTTGCTAGTTAGTCTAACTCCAATAAACCGTTTTATTTTATTTTAAGAAATCCGAAATTGTTTTAGATGTGAGTGATTGTTGTCTTTTACACCACTTTATCTAACACCTTACATTAGTTCTTTGTGCCTGTCGTTTATGTCCATTATGATGTCCCTAAAACAGTAAGTTTCCTGTTTGGAATGATTTTAAATTTTGTTTGATTACCAGACAACCAGACCGACTCTAAAAATTATCTCACTCCTCTCTGCGCATGTGCGATATGGTCAAGATTCCATCTCACTCCTCGCTGCGCATGCGTGATCTCTTCAAGATTCCATCTCACTCCTCCCTGCGCATGTGCGATATGGTCAAGATTCCATCTCACTCCTCTCTGCGCATGTGCGATATGGTCAATATTCCATCTCACTCCTCTCTGCGCATGTGCGATATGGTCAAGATTCCATCTCACTCCTCTCTGCGCATATGCCATATGGTCAAGATTCCATCTCACTCCTCTCTGCGGATGTGCGATATGGTCAAGATTCCATCTCACTCCTTTCTGCGCATGCGTGATCTCCTCAAGATTCCATCTCACTCCTCTCTGCGCGTGCGTGATTTGGTCAAGATTCCATCTCACTCCTCTCTGCACGTGTGCGATTTGGTCAAGATTCCATCTCACTCCTCTCTGCACGTGTGCAATATGTTCAAGATTCCATCTCACTCCTCTCTGCGCATGCGTGATCTGGTCAAGATTCCATCTCACTCCTCTCTACGCATGCGTGATCTGGTCAAGATTCCATCTCACTCCTCTCTGCACGTGCGCAATCTGATCAAGATGCCATCTCACTCTCTGAGAATGCGTGATCAAGATTCCATCTCACTCCTTTCTGCCCGTACGCAATATGTTCAAGATTCCATCTCACTCTCTGAGAATGCGTGATCAAGATTCCATCTCACTCCTTTCTGCCCGTACGCAATATGTTCAAGATTCCATCTCACTCCTCTCTGCGCATGCGTGATCTGGTCAAGATTCCATATCACTCCTCTCTGCACATGCGTGATTTGGTCAAGATTCCATCTCACTCCTCTCTGTGCATGCGTGATCTGATCAAGATTCCATTTCACGCATCTCTGGGTGTACATGATCTGGTCAAGATTCCATCCCACTCCTTTCTGCGCGTGCGCGATCTGGTCAAGATTCCATCTCACTCCTTTCTGCGCGTGCGCGATCTGGTCAAGATTCCATCTCACTCCTATCTGGGCGTACGTGATCTGGTCAAGATTCCATCTTACTCCTCTCTGGGCGTACGTGATCTGGTCAAGATTCCATCTCACTCCTATCTGTGCATGCACGATGTGGTCAATATTCCATCGCACTCCTCTCTGCGCGTGCACAATATGGTCAAGATTCCATCGCACTCCTCTCTGCGCGTGCACAATATGGTCAAGATTCCATCGCACTCCTCTCTGCGCATGCGTGATAAAGAATCCATCTCACTCCTCTCTGGGCGTACGTGATATGGTCAAGATTCCATCTCACTCCTATCTGCGCATGCGCGATGTGGTCAATATTCCATCTCACTCCTCTCTGCGCGTGCACAATATGGTAAAATATTCCATCTCACTCCTCTCTGCGCATGCGTGATCAAGATTCCATCTCACTCCTCTCTGCCCGTGCGTGATATGGTCAAGATTCCATTTGACTCTTATCTGCACATGCGCGATTTGGTCCATATTCCATCTCACTCCTCTCTGTGCGTGCGCCATTTGGTCAAGATTCCATCTCACTCCTATCTGCGCATACGTGATCTGGTCAAGATTCCATCTCACTCTTCTCTGGGCGTACGTGATCTGGTCAAGATTCCATCTCACTCCTATCTGCGCATGCACGATGTGGTCAATATTCCATCTCACTCCTCTCTGCGCATGCGTGATAAAGAATCCATCTCACTCCTCTCTGGGCGTACGTGATCTGGTCAAGATTCCATCTCACTCCTTTTTTTTTTTTTTTTTTTTTTTTGTATACTGAATCGAGGCTCGTGAAAGAGCTAACATTTACTTCACAAACAAATCGACCAGACAAACAAAATACACAAAAAGAGGGAGCGGCAGACAAGATGGGGAGAAAAGGGGAAGCACACAAACACATCTGCGCATGCGCGATGTGGTCAATATTCCATCTCACTCCTCTCTGCGCATGCATGATAAAGAATCCATCTCACTCCTCTCTGGGCGTACGTGATCTGGTCAAGATTCCATCTCACTCCTATCTGCGCATGCGCGATGTGGTCAATATTCCATCTCACTCCTCTCTGCGCGTGCACAATATGGTAAAAGATTCCATCTCACTCCTCTCTGCGCATGCGTGATATGGTCAAGATTCCATTTGACTCTTATCTGCGCATGCGCGATTTGGTCCATATTCCATCTCACTCCTCTCTGTGCGTGTGCCATTTGGTCAATATTCCATCTCACTCCTCTCTGCGCGTGCGCCATTTGGTCAAGATTCCATCTCACTCCTCTCTGCACGTGCGTGATATGGTCAAGATTCCATTTGACTCTTATCTGCGCATGCGCGATTTGGTTCATATTCCATCTCACTCCTCTCTGTGCGTGTGCCATTTGGTCAATATTCCATCTCACTCCTCTCTGCGCGTGCGCCATTTGGTCAATATTCCATCTCACTCCTCTCTGCGCATATGCGATATGATCAAGATTTCATACAATTTGCCAAATTCAGAGCCAAAGTAATGTTAAACTAGAGGTTCATTTTTCAACAGATTCGAGTTCAAAATATAACATTCAATTGAAATTAAGTTGTTCCTCGATCGGAAACTGACGTTTGTAAACACACGGACAGACAGACAATGTGGTCCAATTGCTTATACCCCACATTTCCTTTTCCCCCATTCCCACCTCAGTCCCTTCCCTTTCCCAAGTTTATTCTCACCAATTTATTGTCCCCTTCCCCTTTCCCTCCTTGTAAATCAGGGAATTCTGGGGTCGGGGTTTGCACTGAAGGTGCAGGAGCAGCACCGCCAAAAGCACTTTGAGAAACGGCGCATACCTGCTGCCTTCCTCATGCAGGTGTGTGATGCAGGTTCCTTACATCAAAGTGTACCTGACACCGCACAATGAAATCATGGCCCTCTGCTCTCCTCTTTGCATCTATAATTGTACAACTGTCCTGATTTAGTGGTTTCCAGACAGCTTATATGTACAACTAATAATCACCACCAATTTTTGTTCAAATAAAATCTTTTCAATCTGACATCTTTTAGGACACATCAAACTGGATTGAAGGTCTTGAAATTATTACCTAGGACAGGAGGTACTCTGGGATTTGTTGTACAGATATTACTTACTCTTTTGTGGGGTTTTTTTTTGCTTGTTTTTGTCGTGTGTTGTGAGGGCAGTGCGCATGGCGATGTTACGCTGCGATTGAGCGACCACTCTCTCCCAGCACCTGGAGAACCCACATGCGTGTTCTGCACACCTGTAGCAGTCCCATGCAGTAAGTCCCTTTAAGTAAAAAAAAAAGTAGGAGTGGGGAATTGGGAGTGAAGGAGGGTTAATTAATTAAATAAATAAATAAGGCAATTAATTAATTAATAAATGAATGTGTTGCAAAGTTTAGTTTGTCAACTTGTCTATTAAAGAATAAAGTAAACTGTAAAGAAGATAATAGTAAAATATACATTGCTAAATGAAGATAAACCGAGTTTGCGATGAAGAGTTTGCTCTACTGAAATAGACTACTCATTGAGTCGATTTAAAGAGGTACTGTATGGCACGTCAGCTCACTATTTGGCGATGGCAGGATAGCCTAGACTCGATGGGTATGCACATTCCCTTCTGAGCTTAGCCTGGGTTCCAATCTCGGCCCAGCTATAAAATGTCATCCTGATGTTTCGCAGGCAGGGCGAGGCATCAATGGCTGCGACATGCATCAGAATGACGTTAAACTGCGAATCCCCGATGCCAACATTAGTTGGTGGGCGTTAAAGATCTCACGGTGTCATTTGCTGAGTATGTCAGTTATTGCCGGTACCCTGGCCAAATTCCAAATTTCTGCTCTAACATGCAGGGGGCACTGCATCAGCATAACAGGTGTGCCCTTCCCACCAGAAAATGATGCTACTCGCAGCCGGTGGAAGTTTTTGTATGAATGGAAATGATGCGACACAAATATGGTGGAATTTTTGGATTGCCCATTCATATCATCCATTCACATTGATTTTATTCATGATTCATATTGATTTGATTCATATTGATTGCCAGCCATTCCTTTGTGCTCCTCGTCGTCTCCTCCAAACCCTATTTCATTTTTCCTCATCTCCCTACTCTTCCCCCATTCCCTTCCCTTTACCTTTTTATTTACTCTTTTTCTTTTTCTACCTTTCTCTTTCCTATCATCCCCGCTCTTCCTTTTCTCAATTGAGCCCCCTCCCAGCCACCCTCTGCTGGTACATAAATAATAAATATAAGGCCCCATATATCAAAAGGATAGTACCAATTAATTTCACCTAATGTGCAACATTACATGTCACTCAATAGTTTTGTTTAATGTATTTTGGCCTGCACACCCATTTAATCATTATGATCTTCCACTTGGATGCCCTTTTATGTGAACCATAAATAATAGATTTTGATATGGAATGTGCATAATGCTTCTGCTTGGCCTTCCTTGTTGCCGCAAGTGTTATTGATGCAAGTCCTCTGTGACTTGGATCACTTAACATGTTCATGTTGCATGCTTTCCACAAATTACTCACAATATTTTACTTCATTCTCCTGTGTACTGAAATATATGGTCCTATTATATTGGGGAAAATGTCATGGGCATAGAAAAGGCCCTTTATATCAAAAGTGCAATGTGGCAAAGTACAGAAAAGAATGGACACTAGAAAATAGAAAAATTCCATAGCTTATAGTAAATGCCAAACAAGAGAAAATAAGGGACATTCAAAAAATCTCGTGTGCATGCTGGTCTTAGGGTTAGGGTTAGTGTGTTCTTAGGAGAAACCAAGTAATGCTCTCGAAAAGTTCATATAAAGGGGCGCCAATTTGATTCATACAGCTGCATGAAGAAATAAATGTATTTTATTTGCCAGATGTAGGGTGCCCTACATCTTGCAAATATTTGGGGCAACAACAATAAATATATACAGTCACGTGAAAAAGTAAGTACACCCCATGTAAAGTTTTGACTTTTTCAACACATTTCAACATACAGCTATTTGATCTTCATTTCAACAATATCATGAAACATTTACATTTTGTAGTCCATTGTATAATTTAAATAAACATAAATGCAAATTTCGCATGTGGAAACAGTAAGTACACCCCGACATTTATCCCTACTTCAAATACCTAAAATTAGAATCAGGTGCACCCGCTCAGGTGCAAATGATTAGAACATCGTTAGACAGGATCTTGGAGGAACCTGTCTTATTTAAACCTCAGACATTTAGTTTGGTTTACTCTTTGTTGTTGAAGTGTGCGGCGTCACCATGCCTCGATCAAAAGAGCTCTCTGAGGCCTTCAGAAAGAAGGTTATCGATGCCTACGAGTCTGGGAAGGGATTTAAAAAGATCTCCAAACAATTTGAAATCAATCATTCGACTGGCTGGAAGATCATCTACAAGTGGAGAAGATTCCAAACAACAAGTGGAGAAGATTCCAACTTGATCAGGCCAGGCCGCCCCAGCAAGTTCAGCCCGAGAGCAGACCGCAAGATGCTGAAAGAAGTCTCGAAGGACCCCAGAATGTCATCACGCGACCTACAGGTAGCTCTTGCCACTGTTGATGTCAAATTGCACGAGTCTACCATTATAAAGAGGCTGCACAAATTTGATCTACATGGGAGGTGTGCCAGGAGGAAACCTTTGCTGTCCAGAAAGAACATCAGGGCAAGAAGAAAGTTTGCCAATGAACACCTAGGCAAAGACCAGCACTTCTGGAACAATGTGGTCTGGACAGATGAGTCAAAGGTAGAGGTATTTGGCCACAGTACCAGAAGACATGTTTGGCGAAAACCAAAGACAGCATTTGACCACAAGAACCTGATACCAACTGTAAAGCATGGTGTTGGAAATATTATGGTTTGGGGCAGCTTTGCTGCATCAGGGCCTGGGCAGCTCATAATCATGGAATCCACTATGAATTCTTCATTGTACCCGAGGGTGCTTGAGGATAATGTGAGGCCATCTGTCGGAAAGTTGAAGCTCAACCGAAGGTGGACTTTGCAACATGGCAATGACCCTAAACATACCAGTAAATCCACCAAGGAATGGCTGAAAAGAAAGAAATGGAGGGTTCTGGAATGGCCAAGTCAAAGCCCGGATCTAAATCCCATTGAGATGTTGTGGGGGGATTTGAAACGAGCTGTGCATGCAAGAAACCCCTCAAACATCGCACAGCTGAAAGAATTCTGCATGGAGGAGTGGGCAATAAATTTCTCCCAGTCGATGTCAGAGACTGGTAGACAGTTATACGAAACGCCTACTTGAGGTTGCTTCTGCCAAAGGGGGCAATACCACCTATCAGAGCCAAGGGTGTACTTACTTTTTCCACATGCGAAATTTGCATTTATGTTTATTTAAATTATACAATGGACTACAAAATGTAAATGTTTCATGATATTTGTTATATTATATCACCTTTATCTATCAATATTGTTGCAATGAAGATCAAATACCTGTATGTTGAAATATGTTGAAAAAGTCAAAACTTTACATGGGGTGTACTTACTTTTTCACATGACTGTATATATATATACTCGACATCAAAAGAAACTTAGCAAATCTTTAGAAGGGCATTCATTGAAATCCTCCACGCAAAAATGAAAAATATTTGAACACACAGGTAAAGTTCAGCTGTCTTTACTAAACACGTCAATAAACAAGAGGTTGCCTCAATCACAAAAAAACATTAAAGCATTAACATCACAAGGGGTGGTGCAATAAAAGTCACAGCACTGCAACACAAAGGCACGTACCGGAATACAGTCAAAACAAAATGACTCAGGAATGGACACAACACTCCTAACAGTCAAGGACAGAATGACAGCAGTCCTCAATATTGTGTGTGTCCTCCCTGAGCTGTGATGCAGGCTGTACACCTCCGACGCATGCTCTGTACCAGGCGTCTGAAGCGGTCCTGGGGAAGTCTGTCCCACTCCTGCAATCCTTGAATAAGCATTTGCCGATTGGCAACCGTTGATCTCCTCGATGCAAGTCGTCGACCAAGCTCATCCAATAAATGCTCAATGGGATTGAGGTCAGGGGAATAAGGCATCCACGGCATCATTTCAACACCCTGTTCCTGGAGGAAGTTGGTGGTCAGGCAAGCAGCATGGGGTCGAGCGTTGTCCTGCTGGAAAACTGCTATGTCAGGATGAGCCTGGAGAAATGGCAGCAGATGAGGTCTTAAAACTTCATTGACATAATGCTGACTAGTGAGAATGCCTTCGATGACGACCAGAAGTGTCCTGAAACGGGTGGAAATGCCGGCCCATATCATCACACTGGGTCCTCCCCAACGATTGATCTGGCGAATACAGCATGATGCATACCTTTCCCCACCTCTGCGCCATACCCGTTGATGCCCATCAGCAGCATGGAGGCAAAAGCTGGACTCATTGCTGAACAAGACTGCACTCCACTGTTGCTGTGTCCAGCGGCAATGCTGCAGACACCATTTTAGTCTGTTCCGCCGATGCACTGCGTTCCAACACTGGACCTCTGCAAGGACGTCTTGCCATCAGGCCCCGACTTCTCAAGCGCCTCCACACAGTAGAGATACTGATGCGGTTGTTGTGGCGACCTTTTTTCACTGCAGCTGTTTGTGTCGCAGGGCGGCAACGATCACGAAGGTGCTGCAGCTCAATCCAGCGGTCTTGGTATGGGGTGGTTACCCATGGTCCTCCTCTTCATGGACCATCATTCACAGTTCCAGTTTCACCATAACGCCTGGCCAGGTTGGAAATTGCAGGCTGTGAGCAACCAAGACGTTGGGCAATTATTCGCTGGCTTACACCAGCCTCAAGCATCCAAATTGCCCTTAAACGTTGTTCATATGGCAAGTGTGGCATCTGAATTTTCTTGTTTTTTTCCCTGTTAGAAGCCTCTAGATTGACTATAGACAGCAGTAAATGAATGTCTAACCATGAGAACTGAAGGATTTCATTATGAGGGTCATTATTTAAAGGGAAAGATCCCCATACAGAACCACTCAAGCATGCCATTGTTGATCAACCAGGTGATTGAAGTGAAGTTCCCATTACATCATCAGCCATTACAATTGAAGAAACGTGTTTGTAAAGCTGCACATTTCAAAACATGAAAGTGATAAGTTTCTTTTGATGTTCAGTTTATGTATATATATATATTTATATATATTTAATTTTAAAACAAAAACTATGGCACTTAAGTGGAATTTGTTTTGAAAGCCATTAATGAGATTATTGGCCGATGTATATTCCAAGTTTCAGCTAGTTTCAATGTATAGCCCTTGAGATATGAGCGCCAACACATTTTTGGCAGATGGATGGACGGACACCAACGAGATTTCGAGGGTTTTCTAAATACAACTCAAGAATGCATAAACGGACGTTGCTGAAATTTGGAACATATTACCTCAACGCACAAAGCATTCACATCTGAAATTTCGCAGCCGATTTTGTCCAGTAGAAGCCGAGAAACGAATTTTCAGTCCCCATGTTGAAGTGGCATGCAGAGAAACGATCCCATAAAAAGGGAAGGGAGCTTTTTGTGCCTCCCTTGATTTTTGTTTTCATTATCAACTAGAACGACCCTCGGTAGAGCGCATGTCTCCGCCAGGTGAACAGTTTATGTTTTGTATACCACTGATAGGCCGGATCTGGATTCAGACCTGAACCAAAATCGAATCGGCTTGTTCTTGTCACCAAACCAACTCATCCCCAAGTTTAGTCATAACACGTCCACAACTTTTTTAAAATATCATGTTATATATCGCTTTTGGCCCGATCTCTCAATAGTGACGAATTACTTTTTAAAAAAATTAAATAATACTCGTATCCAACTCCATATTCAGATCTTCACCAAAATCGAATCGGTTCGGGCTCGTCACACACCCAACGTGTCCACCAAGTTTCGTCCAAATCCGTCCATAACTTTTTGAGATATCGTGCCGGTTTTCGCATTGGTTGGTGTTGGTGCGTCAGGATCTTTCATGCCAACTGGAGAGTCCGTCACTCTTTGCCATGCTTGCCATCTTTATGGGCTGACCTTAACCATTGCAATTACTGTATTTATCAGAGTGGCCTGGCAGGATAGCCTCCAGGTATGCACACTCACCACCGAGCGGTACAGCCCTGGTTCGAATCTATAAACTGTCACCCTGGTGTTTCGCAGGCGGTCCATCCACTTGTGTGCTGTCCATCAGGAGGACATTAAGCTGGAGGACCCGTGTACCATAGCACTGATTTCTGGTCGACGTTAAAGATTACTTGGTGTCTTCCACGAAGAGTAGGCGAGTTATTTCCGGCATCCTGAACAAATTCCTGCCGATTCGTAAAAAACGTGGGCCAAAAATGTTCCCTGGCCTACTCCTCAAGAAGTTGTGAATAATTGGGGCTGTTAAATGGTAGTAGTAGTAATCGTAGCAGTAAATATTTTGTATGCATCCTATGGCTGCTGGTTGCAACATTTCTGCAAGTGCAGCTCTGCCACTGATGCAGTGCCCCCAGAACCCAGTAAACTGGTAGTCTTTTTGCCGACCTCGGAAGGATGACAGGCTGAGTCAACCCACCTGCTGTTACCTACCGACAGGAGCTTGAACTCATACCCTAATAACTTTTGTTAATCACAACAATGAAAGATTGTATATTGCATAATTGCTCAAGAATGGTTTAAATATTTCAGTTCATTTTGTAACTATAAGTCATGGAAACTGCATTAAAAGGTTTACTGAAAAGGAGATGTAGATTGAAACAGAAAGAGACGAGCAGAGTCCAAATCGATCACGATTATCCATACGAAATCCTGGTCCACATGTTATACCCATAGGCCAAAGCCCAGCTTCAGGGAACGGGTCCGCCTGGCCAGTCCAGGAGTTCGTTTGACCTCGCAACGACTCTCGACGACCTCCGTGAGCCGGTCACCGAGCGCCGACACTGCACTGGACGCCAGTCCTACTCGGGTCTACAAGAGCTGGAGTTTTAATGACTGCTCACTCTTCCGCCCTTCTCTACGTCTTCGCAACAACAGCAGTAGACAGTTCTCCACAGAAGGTCTTGGGATTATTTACATTGTTTTTCTCCCTTTCACCCCCTCCGTCTTTCCACAGTTCCATTTGAGGGCCATCTATTGATAGAATGGAGGAGAGGGGGGGGGGGGGGGGTTTGTGTACAAGATCGAGGCTCGTGTAAGAGCTAACATCAATCACAAAAAAAAAAAACGGACACACAAAACATACAATAAAGGGAGCGGGAGACAAGATGGAAGCACACAAATACAACAACGGTAGAGAACAGGGACATTGGGAGATCTGTGGGAAGGGGGGGGGCTTGGGGAGAGAAGGCATGGGAAGGCGGGGGGCTGGGGGCGGGGGGTGGAGGTATAAAACACATGGACACTGCTAGAACTTCCAGGAAAGAAAGAAGTCGGTATTTCAAAAAAGTGGATCTGAGGTGAATTAATGGGGGTAGAAGACATCAAGGTTTTGGATGGGGGAGGATAAGAGATGGTGGTGAACAGCTGTTTTAAAGACCTGGAGGGAGGATTGGAATTGAAGAGAGTGAGGGAGTTTGTTCCAGAGGCGGGAGAAAAGAGGAATGAAGGAGTGAAGGTGAGCAGAGAGTCTAGATTTTGGCAGTTTAACCATAAGAGGGTTGCAGGCAGATCTTGTGCGACCTGTAGGAATATTTGGGGGACAGAGCCCAGAGAGAGAGCTGGGGGAGCAAGGCCAGAGAGGAGTCGGTAAAAGACAGAAAGACCACCAAGCTGCCTGCGGTGAGTGAGTGAAAGGACCTCGGAGATAGCGTCATCGCGGGAGATTCCAATGATTCTGAAAGCTTTGGTTTCAACAGCGTGAAGACGAGCTCGGTGTGAGGCAGGAGCACCGGCCCAGAGGGGAGAACAGCTTTGGAGGCCAGCTTGGAAATGTCGTTTTCTTAGGAAAGATCATGGCAGATAGTGAGACCCAAAAGCTTGAGTGACAGAACTTCTTGGAGAGGATTGTTGAGAAAGTGGATGGGAGGGTTGTCCAGTCGGTCTTTTCGGAGAGACATCGTAAGAGTGTGAGATTTGTCTGGATTGAAAGACATGTTCCACTTGTTTTTCAGGGGTGGGTCGATAAAATCAAAATGAAGAAAAGGCAGAATTACAGCAGAGAAAGGAGTGGGGGAGAAGGAAGAGATATTTAGGGAATGGGAGGGTGGTGGCTAGGTGGGCAGGGGGAGGTTAAATAAATCTGTCATATTTGTGCAGGTAAAATAGATGGCTCCCTGTGAAATCTTTTTGATTTCAAGACTCGTCTTGCTTTCTTTTCTGTTCTTTCTCAATTCTTCTTGTGCTGTGCCTGCCAGGAGGATATACCAATCTGGCAGTCGATGATAATTCAGAACTGCGGAACTGCCACTGCCAAATATCCGTCGCAGACCTTACTCCTGCCATGAAGATGGTCATCAGAGCGGTGAGGTGAGCTTCCAATATCGATGAGCTCTTTAACGAGGAAAGAAAAAGGAAATTGGTGCTTAGAAGAGGTAATTGAGCACATGACATGAAACATCACGCCCACATTCAGCTCTTCAATAAAAATGTGTACGTGGCCACACTACTAGCTCAAATTTTTACCTCCGCTACCAAAGGTGGATGGAGGTTATGTTTTCACCCCTGTCTGTCTCTTTGTCTGTCTCTTTGTCTGAACAAGATATCTCAAAAAGTTGTGGGCGGATTCGGGCGAAATTTGCCAGAGAGGTTGTGTGTGTGACAAGGACGAAATGCTTAGATTTTGGTGAAGATTCGGATCCGGATCCGGCTAATAAAATTTTTAAAGTGATTCTTCACCATTGGGAGATTTCGCCAAAAACGATACATAGCACGATATCTCAAAAAGTTGTGTACGGATTTGGACGAAACTTGGTGGACCGGTTTGGTGTCTGACAAGGACAAACATATTCGATTTTCGTGAATATCTGAATATGGATTCGGTTATGAGAATTATTTAATTTTTAAAGTAATTCTTTACCATTGGGATATAGGGTTAAAACCAACATATAGCAGGATATCTCAAAAATGTTATGGATGGATTTTGACGAAACTTGTTGGACAGGTTGTGTGTGTGACGAGGAAGAATCGATTCGATTTTCGTGAAGATCTGAATATGGATTCGGATATGAGAATTATTTAATTTTTTAAGTGATTCTTCACCATTGGGATAGAGGGTTAAAACCAACATATAGCAGGATATCTCAAAAAAGTTATGGATGGATTTGGACGAAACTTGTTGGAGAGGTTGTGTGTGTGAAAAGGACTAATCGTTTCGATTTTGGTTCAGGTCCGAATCCAGATCTGGCCCATCAGTGGGATACAAAACGTAAATTGTTCACGAGGCGTAAGGAGGTATGCGCTCTACTGAGTTCCGTTCTAGTTTTCTTTGAATTAATACGGGATGTTTGACATCCACATCATTGCAGATAAGGCAGTTGGTCCAAGTACGGTATGGTCTATCATAAAGCGTCCACTGCTGGCCCTGCTTTGGACCAGCAATTCTGCCGGCAATTCTGCCGGCTTCCTTCTCATTAAAATGGCTTCCCTTAACCAACGAGGGTTTGAAATCCTGTCTAACTTCAACGCATATTGGTTTTGATTACTACACAATGGGAAAGGGCTAATCTTCACATTCAATAGAAAATAACTAACTACTGCAGGCTACATGTTGTCGTGCAAAAAATTATAGAGGGTTTGCCTTTATGGCACAACCGCAACACTACCCCCTTCTCTCACCAAGACTTGACCCGAGTCGTCCACATCAAGCGGCTGGGGTGAGCTGGCATTATTTTAAACATTACTATTAGTGTGACACATAGATGTGATTCCCCTAACATTTTAAACTCTAATCCCAATGTGTGCGACATTTTTAAAATTTTATTTTCTTAAACATTTAAATGTACATTTTAAAACTAATATGTCCCTCCTAATGCGTTGAGAAACTACCTAACAGATTCACACCCACAACCTTATACTGTTCACGTATTGCCGGAAGTTTGAAACTAAACACATAACCGGTGGGCAACATTTTTACATTTTACACCAAACACAATTTATTTTACAAAAACTATGACCCAGGACCTGGACTTGAGGAATAAAACTTGGAGCACTTGTTGCTGGAGTCATATTCTGCTGCTGGATTGGCTTCTTGCCTTGGTAGGTGGGCGAACAAAAACCAGCTGGTCCTGACCGGCATAAAGGGCATTTGAAGATCAGGGCCATCTAAATCTTCACAATTGCACACATGGATCACTTTTTATTTCTTGAGCAGGGCCACTCGAAACATGGTCAAAATGTGTGGCGTCAATGCCACTCAACAGGTGATCCATGTGTGGAAAGATGATGAGGCAGCCAAGAGGTGCAACAATGGAAATGGGTGTGGCCACTGAGCCAGTGGTCCATAAGGTGATGGATGGATGGATGTGAGTGTGGATGGCAGCAAGATGCTGCGATGGCAAGGTAAGTCCTCGTGATGGTCCTGGATTGGGGAGGAAGAGAAGACGCAACGAGCAAAAAGGAAAAGACACGGTGGCACATGCAAAACACAGGTATGACAAGCGGTGAGAGGAATGCCGGCAGAGTGAACTCGAGCCTGGCCCTGCCCGTTCGTGCCCCCACCGTTAACTACACTACCCTAGCCCTCCTTGTATTTACAATTCGTCTCTACGTCTTGTCTCCCACGTCCCCCTCTTTATTCCAAATTCGTCCCCAACTCCCCCCAGGTTCTCCCAGGAAGGAAAGGCGGAATGAACACAATGTTTCGTACTCACGTCGTGATGCATCTTACCAATCAAACATTGAGCCCCGTGGTGCGAAATCCATCCCCTTGTGGATGGTTGTGGATGGTGCGAAGGGGTCTTCACAAAATCCTAACTTCACTAACATCATTTACACATTTTAATCTCCCCGGGTTTGTACCCTGCCAATCGGCCTTCTTTAAACTGTACCCTGCCAATCGGCCCTCCTCAATTTGGGTCTAACCCCACAAATTTTCTATTCCTGCCCTTGCACAATTTTGGGGCTGGGTCGTGTGGCACTACCAGCAGGTCTACCTACCTGCACCCCTCCGTTCACTGGAGTTGCCTCCCGAGCTTGCCTGCTCCTCACACTAACCTACCTGGGGAAGGCCCTCCCTGGCGCTTACCCCCCTGATGCCCACCTTGGCATTGGGCAACCCAGGTCCATCCTCTGGATCCTCGGGCCCCACTCACACTAACCTAACTGGCTCCCTGAGCCTACCTGCAGCCTTACCTGGCCGACGAGCTACCAGTGATGGAGTGTCCCAATAACGATTACTACTAATAAGCCACACACCCAGCCATTTCACTGCCTCCTGCACCTTACAAAAAAAAAACTATTTCCACAATCAGCACCACAGGTGTCAATATCCAGGTAATTTACCTGTACCCTCTATCTAACTTTAAACTACCCCGCTGGGTCTCCATGAATGGGTTCCACTCCCCCCATTCAATCTTTCGCACCATGCATTCCACACCATTTATTTTCACTCCACAACACAACTCCACAACAGCTCGTCTTCACGCTGTTGAAACCAAAGCATTCAGAATCATTGGAATCTCCCGCGATGAAGCTAACTCCAGGGGCCTCTCACTCACTCACCGCAAGCAGGTTGGTGGTCTTTCCGTCTTCTACCGACTCCTCTCTGGCCTTGCCCCCCCCAGCTCTCACTGGGCTCTGTCCCACAAATATTCCTACAGGTCGGACAAGATCTGCCTGCAACCCTCTTATGGTCAAACTGCCAAAATCAAGACTCTCTGCTCACCTTCACTCCTTCATTCCTCTTTTCTCCCGCCTCTGGAACAAACTCCCTCACTCTCTTCAATCCCACCCCACCCTCCAGGTCTTTAAAACAGCTGTTCACCACCATCTCTTATCTTCCCCCATCCAAAACCTTGATATTTTCTACCACCGCTAATTTCACCCCAATTCCACTTTTTTGAAATACCAATTTCTGTCCTGGAAGTCCTTGGTGTCCTTGTGTTTTATACTTCTCCCTCCCCCCCCCCCCTTCCCATGCCTCCTCCCCCCAAGCCCTCTCCCTTCCACACATCTCCCTGCTCTCAAATGTTGTGTTTGTGTGTTTCCCCTTCTCTCCCCATCTTGTCTTCCACTCCCTCTTTTTATATATTTTGTTTCTCTGGTTGATTTGTTTGTGAAGTAAATGTTAGCTCTTTCACGAGCCTCGATTCAGTATACAAAAAAAATAAAAATAATAATAATTCAATTCCCACTTACACACAGCATCATTTATCTAACTGATTTCCCCTATAACTCGTGCTTCCCCGTCATCCCTTTACACGACGCACACCCTTTGTTAACAACCAGCTAAACTCTCTACGTCCCCACTAATGTTCATGGTCACTACTTAAATCTCTGTCCCTATGGTCTCTCTAGATCCCTAACAATATGGCCTTTCACTCACTCACCGCAGGCAGGTAGGTGGTCTTTCTGTCTTCTACCGACTCCTCTCCGGCCTTGCACCCCCAGCTCTCTCTGTGCTCTGTCCCCCAAATATTCCTACAGGTCGCACAAGATCTGCCAGCAACCCTCTGATGGTTAAACTGCCGAAATCTCGGCTCTCCGCTCACCTTCACTCTTTCATTCCTCTTTTCTCCCGCCTCTGGAACAAACTCCCTCACTCCCTTCAATCCCACTCCTCCCTCCAGGTCTTTAAAACAGCTGTTCACCACCATCTCTTATCTTCCCCCATCCAAAACCTTGATCTTTTCTACCCCCGCTAATTCACCCCAGATCCACCTTGTTTGAAATTCCAACTTCTTTCCTGGAAGTCCTGGCAGTGTCCATATGTTTTATACCTCTCCCACTGCCCCCTTCCCACGCCCCCCCCCCCAAAGCCCTCGCCCTCTCTCAGATCTCTCGATGTCTCCATGTCTCTCGGTCCCTGCTCTCAAATGTTGTGTTTGTGTCCTTCCCCCTCTCTCCTCATCTTGTCTACCGCTCCCTATGTTATATGTTTTATGTGTCGGTTTGTCTTTCTGTGTGATTAATGTTCGCTCTTTCACGAGCCTCGATCTTGTATACAAAAAAAAAAAAAAAAAAAAAAAAAAAAAAAATTCTCCTAGCCCTCCCTCAGCTAGTGCTTTGGTGCCCCCCTGGAGCAATCATTGCTAGCCCCTCCATGGGCCTAACAATGCTATCCCCCTAATCTAGTGCTCATGGGCACCCCCATCATGGGGTATTGTCACCCCACCATACCCCCATGTGGGGGGGGGGGGCACAATACTCCCCCCAGTCTTCTAAGCTATGAGCCCCCATCTATGGAGGTACTTGGTCGCGGCTCGGCCTCTAAGGGCTGAGCGATCCATGAGGGTGGTTGGTCGCCTGTATGGGGTGATATCCGGCCGGCATAGACGATCCGATGGGGGGTGGGGGGGGGGTGTTGGTGGTCCCAGGTGCCGGGGTCTATCCCTGCACGGGGCCCTGCGGTCCCATGCATGAAGACCCAATCGGCCCCGGTTGGAGCACCTCACCTGGTAAGGTGCATGCCTTCGACAATCCAAATTACCCCTCAAAACCCGCCGATCACTCTTGCCGCGGTACGGTGCCAACAATACCGTGCTGGTGCCGGAGGTACGAATCATGCACGCTGGTCCTTGCGGGACCAACGCAGCACCGATTCCCTCCGGTCCCCATGGTACACCACTCATCGGGGGCTCGCGTACTCTACTCGTTTCACTAAGCACTACCCCGTTCGGCGTCGATGCCTGAGCCGCATCATTATATCTCGCAACCCACTCCGTACTCGCACACACTGGTGCGCACACTCTCTCCACACACTCCGTACTCGCATACACCAGTGCGCACACTCTCTCCACACACTCCGTACTCACACACACCGGTGCGCACACTCTCTCCACACCCTCCGTTTCAGTCGCATCCCTTACAATGGCCCCTTCACGAACTCCCAGGTCTATCCTTTCCCCCAAGCCAGCTGAACACCCCATCGCACCAAACACATTCCCGATATTGCTACGCACCTCGCGACTCCCCCTTTTCCGGGTCCTCTTCAAGAACCTGCAATCTTTCTATTTGATTAGCAAATTCTTCATCACGATGCGAGCACCGCTCTTGCATACATTCCTGCAATTCCTTCCGTAATTCATTCCCTGTCTCTTCTTCTGTCTTCTCAATTTATATTATTCCTTTTTCCACCTCCTCCAGCTTCTGTTTTACCTCTATTTCCCGTTGCGCCTCTACTATTTCCTGCCCCAACACAACCTTCGTCGGTTTTTCTACCTCCCGCTTCAATACTTCCATTCCCCAGTCAGTTTGGCCGTACTCTCCTTCAACCCTCGCTGGATGCACATCTCACTCCGCTTTACCTCGTCACGTGCACCCGTGAACTCCTCGCCCATCTTAATCCCAAATTCCTCCCCCATGGTGTCCATCCGATTACTCATTCGATCACCCATTTTGTTAATTTCACATCTCGACTCTTCTCTCATGGTGTCCATCCAATCACCCAATTTTGTTCATTTCCCTGGTTGATTTCTCACTCATCTTTTCCATTTGCACCTCAAAGGATGCTTTCATTTGAGTCATGAATAACTCAATGTCAAACCCCGCTTGCACAGCGCCTCCATTGTCTTCACTCCCTGCTGTGCCGTGATCAACTCCAAGTTCAATCTGTTCGCCTGTGTCCTGGGCCATTAATTCCTTCTCAACATTCTCTACATTTTCTATTCCCACAGGAACCTGCACGTTTTGGCCCGACATCATCCGAATTTAATTTATTTCTTTTAAATTTGTTTTAAACTAAATTTCCACTCGCTCGAAATTTCGCAGTACGTGAAGTGTACTGCAGGTCCAAACCCACTCCCGGACACCAATTTGTTGCCCGTGGTTCAAGCGTTCAAATCCCCACTCCTGACAACAATTTGTTGCGGGGGCCGGAGGTACCAGGGGCCGGGTTCAAAAATCCCCCGACAACAATTTTGTTGCGTGATTCCCCTCGGTTAATACCGGAGAATCACGAATACCTTCAAGGTGCACGGATCAAGGTGCACGCGCGTGCCGAAGAACCGCGCGATCGAACTCTCACTTTCCCACACCTTTTGGGTGCCGAGCGGATTTGCACGGTGTAGAAAGCGGCATTACCCCACGAGATTTATGGACCTGAGTCTATCCAAATTCGGTCCGGATGATGCTAGGCCAATGGAGAAAAGACGTAAAGAACAGGTTGGAAAGTAACAACAAAATGTACAGCCATTTATTTAGAAGGCACAGAGAAACAGAGACGAAGATACAGCTTACCAACTCTTACCTACTAATAACCCCGACTTGGCGCCTTCACACTCTGACACACTCACTCTCACACAGGGGAAAAGACACTGGTTAAGGCGTACTGATGTACGTGCTGAATTGCCTTGCTGCTGACCACGTGGTCTGGTTGTGCGTGGCCCGCAGTTCGATCGTGACGTGCAGCCTGGATGAGGTAAGGTCCGAAGCACGAACCGCTGCCTCGAAGTCGGCACGGACGAACTTCAGCACAGGTCGATAAGCTGCCACGTAGGCAGACAAACTTTGGCTCAGGTGAGTCATGGGAGAAGCCAACGCTTGCAGGTCAGCCAGATGGCGCAAAAGATCGGCAAAGAGGCGATGGTGGTCGACCAAACACAAAGATCAAAACACGTGTCATCTAGTGGAGCCAAAACAGGAGAGTCCAAAGCAGGGTGTCGTCCACATGGCAAAAAGAGAACAGAGCAGGAGGTCGTCCACGGTGGCAAAATCCACAACAAGAGTTCAGAACAGGTGGTGTAGCACAGCAAAATCCAAAAGCAAAGAGAGGGTCGTCCTGTGCACGCGAAATCCCAGGCAAGGAGAATGATAATGCGCTCCGCGTGGGCTTTTACCAGACCCGCCCACACCCTTCAAAATGTTCCAGAGCCTCCCAGTGGCTGAGGCTTGTCACATCATGGCGACAGGTTCCTGGCTCGCCATTGGTCATGTGGGCCGTGCTTTTGGTCACACCTTCCTGCTCATTAAAAATGGCTTCCCTTAACCAACGAGGGTTTGAAATCCTGTCTAACTTCAACGCATATTGGTTTTGATTACTACACAATGGGAAAGGGCTAATCTTTACATTCAAAAGAAAATAACTAACTACTGTAGGCTACATGTTGTCATGCAACGAATTATAGGGAGTTTGCCTTTATGGCACAACCGCAACAATATATATATATATATATATATATATATATATATATATATATATATATATATATATATATATATATATATATATATATATATATATATATATAGATATATATATATATATATATATATATATATATATATATATATCAAAATATATATATGTATGTATGTCTGTATGTATGTATGTATGTATGTATGTATGTATGTATACATATATATATATATCAAAATATATATATGTATGTATGTCTGTATGTATGTATGTATGTATGTATGTATGTATGTATGTATGTATACATATATATATATATATATATATATATATGTACTAGCTTGGCTCGGCTCGCTGCGCTCGCCTCACCGAGCGTCGTTACTGAGGAAGGGCTTATTTTAGCTGAGAATAATGACTGTACCTGAGTTGCTGTGTTGTCATGATTTACACCAATCATAATACAGACAATTATTTTGCACAAATGTATTTGTAATATACGTGATATCACATTTAATAAACAATTGAAGTTGAAAAAAAAAATTCCCCCCAAAAAATCCCCCCCCCCCCCAAAAAGAAAAAATGGAAAATTTTTCAAAAAAAAATACCCTTAGGACACACCGACGGGAGAGATATGTGCATACCAGAAGTTTGGTACGATTTCACAAAAGTTTGAGAAAGCAGTTCAGTGACAAGACAAGACATGACAACACAACACAGGACAGGACAGACGCTGCACAGATATATATATATATCTATATATATAAAACACAGTTTGTGTGTGTGTGTGTGTGTGTGTGTGTGTGTGTGTGTGTGTGTGTGTAATGTTACCGATAGACTCCTAAACGGAGAGGCTCACGTACTTGATATTTGGCACAGACATGGCCATTGAGCCTGGTAAGAACATGGCTGACCTAAAAATTGATTTCATAATATTTTTTAACCATATTTTTACCTCAGCGCATTTCAGCGAGGAATATTATGCACGGAATCTGACCGGTCGCAGAGCAGCACGCTGATTCGCTCAGAGCGATCACGTGGTGTTCCTTGCCGACATTAACTCAGTTATGCGTTCGCACGTATTTCAGAGCGAAAAGCAATTGCCTTTTTTCACATTTCAGCGACGAACATTGCCATTCACACCACACAGGTTTTTTTCCCTTTCATCTTTAGATCCATATTTTTTGCCATAACGTAGCGCATTATGGCTCTCTCGAGCTCGAGTTAGCCAATCACCTGGGAGCATGAGGCCACGTTGGCCATGCCCACGACAGGACGCAGAGTTGCAATCGATCGCTCAGAGCGATCACGTGATGTTCCTTGCCGCTCGATTGCGTTTTTTTCACATTTCAGCGAGGAACATTGCCATTCACATCACATAGGTTTTTTTTTCTTTCATCTCTAGATCCATATTCTGAATCGGTGGCAGAGCAGCGCGCTGATTCGACGATTCGCGCGCCCTCCCCCTCCCCCCTCCCCGCCCCCTCCCCCTCCCCCCTCCCCCTCCTCTCCCCCCTCCCCCTTCCCCCCTCTCTCCCCTTTCCTCTCCCATCACTCCCCCTCCCCCTCCCCCCTCTCCTCCCCTCCCCCTCCCCCCTCCCCCTCCCCCCTCTTCTCCCTCACGTTTATACACGGAATGCCGGGTACTTCCTCCCCCTCTTCTCCCCTCCCCCCTCTCCTCCCCTCCCCTCCTCTTCTCCCCTCCCCCCCTCTCCTCCCCTCCCCCCCGTTCCCCTCCCCTCCTCTTCCTCCTCCCCTCCCCCACCCGGCAATGCCGGGTACTTCTGCTAGCATTCCTCCCCCTCCCCCTCTCCTCCCCTCTCCCCCTCCTCCCCTCTCCCCCTCCCCCCCTCCCCCTCCCCCTCCCCCTCCCCCTCACACCCCTCTCCTCTCCCATCCCTCCCCCTCCCCCCTCTCCTCTCCCATCCCTCCCCCTCCCCCCTCTCCTCCATATATATATAGGTGGTGCTGCTGGCGGGCCGACCACGGCTCCGTAACCTTGGCCATGGCGAAGACCAGGGGTTTGTGGTCCACAAACGCCGTGAACGGGCGGCCCTCCAAAAGATGGCGGAAGTGGCGAACGGCCAGGTAAAGGCCGAGGAGCTCGCGGTCGAAAGCACTATACTTGCGCTCGTTAGGGCGAAGCTGCCGGCTGAAGAAGGCCAGCGGTTGCCAAGCCCCGTTCACCCACTGTTCATGCACAGCGCCCACCGCATAGTCGGAAGCGTCCGTGGTGAGGGAGATTGGTGCGTCGAGCGTCGGGTGTGCCAGCATGGTCACGTTGGCGAGGGCCAGCTTAGCACCCGTGAACGCCGCGTCCATCTCTGTGGTCCAGGCGATGACTTGCTTGGCCGGCTTGCCCCGGAGGGCTTCGTACAGGGGGCGCATGAGTTGGGCGGCGCGAGGCACGAACCGGTGGTATAAATTTACCATCCCCAAAAATTCCTGTAGGGCCTTGATGGAGCGGGGGCGCGGGAAACTTGTGACTGCCTCCACCTTTGTAGGCAGCGGGACGGCCCTGCGCTTCGTGATGCTGTGCCCCAGGAAGTCGACGGCCGTTACGCCAAACTGGCATTTCGCCGGGTTGATGATGAGGCCGTGCTGGCCGAGGCGCTCGAAAAGCGTGCGCAGGTGGACGAGGTGTTCCGCCCGGGAAGTGCTGGCGATGAGAATGTCATCCAGGTAAAAAAAAAAAAAAAACACCTTCAGAGGCCATTTTATCCCCGCAAGCGGGGGTTGGCCTTTTTCGGGGACCGTGGTTGTTGTTGTTTTTCGGTCCCCTTTTTGAAGCAATGTTTTACGGCCGGATGCCCTTCCTGCCGCCAACCCTTTTTGTCGCCTTTTACGACAAGCAGGGAATTACCAGTGAACTGGTACTCAATTAGCCGACCTCAGAAGGATGACAGGCTGAGTCAACCCCCCTGGCGTTAATTCAGCGATCGACCGGGATTGCGAACCCAGGATCCTAGGTATCCTAAGCTGGCACCCTAGCCGCTAGCCCAAGACCAGGGATTGAACATCCAGGTAGATGAACAGAAAGGTGAGATCGCGCAGCACACTGTCCATCAGCCGCTGGAAGGCCTGGGCCGCGTTCTTAAGGCCGAACGGCATTCGGAGGAACTCGAAGAGGCCAAAAGGTGTAATTACAGCCGTCTTCGGAACGTCGGCCGGCCGGACAGGTACCTCGTGGTAGCCCCGAATAAGGTCGACCTTGGAAAAGATCACCCACCCTGCCAAACGGGTGGAAAAGTCCTGTATGTGTGGTATCGGGTACCGGTCGGGGGTGGTGGCGTCATTGAGGCGGCGGTAATCGCCGCATGGTCACCATCCGCCACCTGGTTTGGGCACGATGTGCAGGGGCGAGGCCCACGTGCTATTCGAGCGCCGCACAATGCCCAACCGCTCCAGCGCGTCGAATTCCGCCTTCGCCATGGCGAGTTTGGCCGGGTCGAGGCGGCGAGCCCTGGCGTAGACCGGTGGGCCTGTGGTCGGGATGTGGTGTTCGACGCCGTACTTGACGGCGATGGCCGAAAACGTCGGCTGCGTGAGGGCGGGAAACTCGGCGAGTAGGCGGGAGAAATCGTCCACGGCCGGGAGCACGCAGGCTAGCTTGGTCGGAGCGGAGCCGCTCAATGAGCAAGCGAGCGAGCTGAAGGTCTCCGCGTTGATGAGCCGACGCCGTTTGACGTCGACCAAAAGCCCATGCGCACAAAGAAAATCTGCACCCAGCAAGGCCATGGGCACGTTCGCTGTGATGAAGTCCCACCTGAAGCGCTGGCCCCCGAAGCAGAATGCGACGCTGCGCGAACCGAAGGTGCGGATGGAGGAACCGTTTGCGGCGACCATGGCGGAGCCACAAAGCGCGGCCTGTTTGTCCTCCACCGAGGTGGGTATCACGCTCAGCTGAGCGCCGGTGTCACACAAAAAACGCCGCCCGGACTCCGTGTCCGTGATAAACAGAAGGCTGCCTGAATGGCCGACGCTCATGGCAGGCAGCGAGCGCCGGCCTGGTCGTTTCCCGACCCGCCGAAAGTGCATGGTGGGCGGCACGTTCTGGCCTTCTGCCCGAACCTGGCGTGGTAATAGCACATGGTCCGCTCTGGTGGAGGCTCCGGCGGTCGCGTCGGGTTCGGTCGACGGGGCGTCGCGGCGGCCGCAGCCGTCAGTGGGGCTGACTCAGCCGGTGGAGGCGCCGGTCGTGGCGCGGGCGTTGCCTCGCTCGGCCCAAGGTGCCATGCGGCCGCTCCGACATGCCGCCTGGCCGAGAAAAATTTATCGGCCTCCTTGGCCAGGGCGCGAGTGTCCATGATGGGCGAATTAGCCAAAGCTAAGCGTACCTGCCCGGGTAGCTGCTGGAGGAACAGCTCGCGGAAGAGGAAGTCCGGGCTGTGGTCACCGAGAAGAGCAAGCATGTGGTCCATGCTTTCGGACGGACGGGCCTCGCCCAGCTCCGGGAGGTGTAGTAGTTGTCGTGCGCGTTCGGTCTCCGTGAGTCCAAACGCACCGAGGAGTAGGCCTTTGAGCGCGCCGTATTTGTCGGCGTCCGGCGGGTGCTGTAGGAAGCTCAGGACCCGGGCCGCGGCGGAGGTGTTGAGCGTGGAAACCACGTGGTGGTAGCGCGTCGTGTCCTCCGTAATGTTCCGCAGGGCGAATTGAGAGCCCGCTTGAGCAAACCAAACGGCCGCGTGAGATTCCCAAAAGCCCGGGAGCTTCAAAGCTACAGCTGACTCCATCGCCGTGTTCGTAGAAAGGGGTCACCAATTGTGGGAGCTGTGCTCGCACGATAAAAATCGGACAAAATGGACGACGCCAGGAATGAAGTTTCTCTGAGCTGTTTATTCCAAGCTCACTCAACCGAACTCAAAAGCACTGAATAAGCCCATCGACTGGGCGGCAATATATATCAGAAAACCCAACACCAAAGCCACGCCTCTCAGGCGGGGCGTGGTATGCAAATAGATAAGCCACGTCTCTCAATGGGGCGTGGTATGCAAGGCAAGCGTTCGCCCGGGAAGACAAGTCTGAACACGCCCGGGCGAGTCCGGACACGTGACCGCTCGCGTCATCCGCCGATGCAAGTTAATTGTGTCATGCTACCGGTAACCGCTACAACCTGGTATTTTGGTTTTGACAGCTGTGCTCGTAAGGATGTTTGTGGTTTGTGGGTGATGTTGATGTTGTATTCACGTAGAATGCGGTTTGTGGTTTCAGAAGTGTGTTGTATGTATGGAAGTGCCACCGTGTGTGGAGGTGTGGTTGGATGGTTGTTGTTGTAGTTGGATTTCCGGCAACAAGATTTGATGAATGCATTTGGGTAGTGGTTTTCTCGCAGTAGTTGGATGACGTGCAGTATTTCCATCCGGTGTTGTTCATGGTCACTGCAGTGTGTTTTTGCACGATCTACTAAGCTGCGAACACAACTTATTTTGTGGCAGGTGGGATGGCCACAACGGTAATCCAATACTTTGTCTGTGTTAGTAGGTTTATGGTACACCTGCGTGTATAGCTTGCCATTGAGGCAGTGAGAGCACTCAGCGCACGATTTCTATCTTGATTTGGTGAGAAATAAAATAATTTGGTCAGGATGCTGGCGATAACTCACCTGCCATCTCACCTGTCAGAAAACATTGTAAAACTAGAACAATGTGACTGTGTCGCCAATATGCCTCCGCATAGTCCCACAATGGGTAGATGCCATCACTCTGCATATGTATGGGTCGTGGATCACGTTTGTGAAGTTTCGTGTTGATCGGATAAGGTTCGTTTTTCTATCCAAGATGGCTGCCAAACCACGTGACCTATGACATCATCATTTTCAATGATGGGCCCAGCATGGCATGGCTTTTGGGCCCAGCATGCCCCTTATAGCGAGTTGATCCGCTAACTCACGGCAATTCATGAACCGATCAGTGTTGCAAGGACGAAGTGTGATCGTTATCAGAACTGCTCAGTGAAGGTGATGCTCAGTCAAGAACATGATATATGATACAATTCCACTCACTGTTCCTAACATTTTCAGTTTTTGTTTCCAAAAAGTTGGCATCTCTAGAAATTCGAGGTTGTAGAGTATGGACTAAGAGAATAATAGAAGTTGGACACCAGAATGTTTTCCACTTGCACCATTTATGATCACTTAATTTATTTCTCCAACAACATCCCAGGACCATGCGGTTCCTCGTTGCTCGGCGGAAGTTCCGAGAGGCCTTAAGTCCATATGATGTCAAAGATGTCATCGAGCAGTATTCTGCCGGACACCTCGAGATGCTGAGCCGAATCAAGAATCTCCAACTCAGGTACAAAATCTAGAGATCTTGGAGATCACAAGGGTCTATGTAGATTGCAATTGATATAGATAGCTTCCTTTAAAATACAGACCGAGAAATGTGTGTACATACCTACCTAAATAAGAGACATATCTATAGACAGTACTGTATATATACGTATAAAACGGAGTTTGCTTACCTGATGCAAGCTCCACCACTCTCCTCACCAAGATGGGGAGGAACCGGAGTAAATTCTGGGCAAACGTGCATGTGCAGTCCAAGTTCCGCCCCATTGCTCAGCAAGACGGTGTGGGAGATCACCTGGTTTTATTTATTTATTTTAGTGCTGGTATTATAGATACTAGGACGTGCCCGTACGTGGGTGCCCGTTCCTTGCCAAAAAAAAAAAAAAAATGTCTTCGCCCATGCATGCATGGGCGTGCCCATGGGCCCATGGGCGTGCCCGTAAGTGCGTGATGTGACCGTACAATGAATGTATCGTCCCGACGCCGCAGCTCGGATGGCGCTGCAGTTAATCGGGCCTGTATCGGCAGAGTTATTATAAACGTGTACTACAATCGATCGTACCTTACAACAATCAACACAGATTGCAACGTCAAATAAATGAATACGCTCTCAAATGTGCCGTCCGAGGCAGCGTCTGCTCGCCACGTTCAGCATCAGTACGTCGTCACTATGACTATCCGTAAGTCCGGAAGTGACGTCCTCATTTGACTGTCCGGAAGGTCGCATATCGCAGTTACGATGAATCGCAAATTAGTTTTAATTAGTTTTAAAACATAGTTTAACGCCAACATAGCACCAAAATAGTTTGCCAACGTGAAATAAATGAATACGTCTCAAATGTGCCGTCCGAGGCAGAGTCTGTTCGCCACGTTCGGCACACGTGATAGCTCGCTGCTCTCTGATTGGTTGAATCGTTTTTTGGACATAGCTCGGTAACTACTTCTCCGATTAATATGAAACCTTGAAAAGGCACATCCTCAGGTCCCCAGCAATATATCTGGCAAGTTTCAAGTATATCGGACTCGTGGTTGTCGAGAAACAGCGGTCACAGACAAACAGACAAACACACAGACAAACACACAGACATACAGAGATTACTGGAATTATAGATAGATGTCAACACTCCCCCCTCCTCACTCCCTCATCTAAAAGTCCGAAACCATCCACAACTTTTTGAGATATCGTGTGAAGAATTGTTTAAAAATTCTCATATCCGGATCCGGATCTTCACCAAAATATAATCAATTCATTCCACGTTCTCGGTCCTCTACAAGCCTTGACATTGTATACAAAAAGGAGTAGGCGAGTTATCATTGGCACTCTGAACAAATGACAAATCCCTGGTCTAATTCCGAATGTCGGACATGGTCAGCTGGTTCGTGAAAGATTTGGGCCAAAAAAAACCTGGGAATATAATAGATTTGGGTTGTTGTAGTAGTGTAGTAGTGTAGTAGTAGTTGTGGGCACTCCTATCAGTAGGCCTGGAGTACCCTTCTCGGCACATTTTGTGTGGGCAATGTGGTGCGGCAAATTCTTCGAAATGCACAACATTCTATTGATCACAACATCTCATAATTTAGAGAAGGTTTGATTATACTATGAAGATAAAGGAAGATGATTTGTAATACCGGCTACCACCAAGGGTGGCGATATTTTCACCACATATACTGTTTCAATACTATAAGAGTTTGTCTGTCACCATTTTTCTCAGACATGAACAAATGAATCTTCATCAAACTTTGAGAGGTTCATCATTGAGTTCCATGGAGTGTTTTAGGCAAAAAAAAACTTTGGAAAAAGAAAGTTGGATTTTTAAAATCGCTCCATATAGTGTTAAGCCTTTGTAGCTATGTGAATGGTAATATGAAATGATCCTCAATGCCATTAGTGGGTGTAGGGAAGTGTTTTAGGCCCCCACAAAAAATGAAAAAAAAAACAATTTGATTTCTTCAAAATGCCAACACGATTAGAACAGCACCGGGCAATGCCGGGTACCCACCAGGCAACACCGGTCGGGTACCTCTGATAGTATAACAAAAGTAGCCATATACGCATCTGCTCCATTATAGATGAATATGAAAAATACAGCAATAAATCATTTTTTAGCTCATCTTTGACAAAGTTGAGAAGAGCTGGTAATGATGTCATTTAGTCAATCAGTCAGTCCTTCCTTCTGGCAATGGGTCCATTAACATTTTTATCGCCACGATACTCTCTAGGGTGGACAATATCCTGGGCAGGGACGGAGGAGGTGAGCGGCCTCCGGTCTTTAGACCCTTTCGACCTCTTAGACCCTCAAACCCTTTACATTCCTTTAGGGATTAAACTTTGAAAGTTAAGGGTCATTTCATGGACAAAAACGAATGGAACGTTTTTCACAATTGATGACCATCATCAATTTCATCAATCCTACGTTGTTTTCACTGCGTGAATATAATCCTGCTACCCCCTGCGGGCCCCTAATTTTACATCAAATCAAACTGAAAATCAACTTTACCACCTAATGCACCCCGACTATGACCATCCTCCAATCCCTCCATTGGGAGACGAGCGTCTGTTCCACTTGGGACTATTCTTTGTTTATTTTATTGTTTTCAACTGGATATTTGGTTGAGTGATTAAAATTGCATCTTGATCCCCTGGCTGTTGTGGGTTCAATTCCTACACCTGTTTACTCTCGCCAATGCATAATCGGCAAGTGTAGTGAGTATGCCTAATACCCCTCAAAATGAGTTAAGGAGGGGGGGGGGGGGGGGGTCTTCATGCTTGTACATGTTTGTAGAGTACAAATGCTCAGTATTCTATCATGATTGCTATTTAAAAGGTTTCTTCACCGGACCATCCTAAATCTATGGCCACGATACTCTCTAGGGTGGACAATATCCTGGGCAGGGACGGAGGAGGCGAGCGGCCTCGCGGACGTGACAGAGGCTCCACCAGGCCCGGGATCCGGGAAGACCAGAGCATGATGGGGAAGGTTACCAAAATGGACAGACAGGTAAGATGAGCATACACGCAGAACACCTTTTTGTACCAGAACATGCGATCATTTTATGGCAACACTTCAAAGTGAAATATTGCTTTTTCACTTTATTGTGACAAGAACCGTCAAACACACTCGCCCTCTGATGATGTGCTAATTATTTCAAGATCCATAGCTCACTTGAGACGCATCGACACTATTTGCAACCACCCTGAAAAAGAAACCTCATTAGCTCGTCCACGTGTGTATTCTTTGTTGTTATCTCCATATGTGTGTTTCAGAAGGTGGAACGGAGTCATCCCAGGGCTCGAAGTATCCACCTCCGTTTTGATAAGGGACGGTGATTCATGGACCATGCTGGGAAGTTTTCTTGTTCTCAGTTTTGTTCCGAGGGTTCTTTTCAGGATCGTCACTGAGCCTCGGACATTTACCAACCGTAGTTCGTTTGTAGTAATATTCCCACGGATGATTTGTTCGATCTTTGTAAGGTTCTTCTTTTTCATTCCCCTTGCCCCAATTATCGCTGGCACAATTTCGGCACTCTTCAGCTTCCAAGATCTTTTCACTTCATTCTTGAGATCCTGCCATTTGGTCATTTTCTTGATTTCTGCGTTGTTTAGGCCAAAATCGACTTGTAATGACACCTCGATTAGCAAAGCCTTCTTTTCCTTTTTGTATCGAAGTATTGTCGTAATGCTTTGTCTTCTATGTTCATACTCGATGGGATCATCAGGTCCTATGTGAGTGTTTTTCCCTTGTTTTCAGTGATTACTTTTGGTTCATGTTTCCATGAGTTTTCTGGAACTGGGATATTGAGATTTTTGCAGACGTGCCAGTGGATTACTCCACGTACTTTGTTGTGCCTTTGTGTATACACTTTCTTTCTGATGAGTACTTTCTGTTTCCGAGTTGCAGAACCTATACTTAACCATCTGGCTCAGTCCCGCCATGTTTTTTAATCCATTGGTGTAGTGTCCTTGATCTTGGGCATTTATTATTATTTGTTCTCCATCCCAGTTGAGCTGACCTCTTCCTAGCCATTACAAAGGTCCTTCTTTGTCTATCCACACTCTGTCCTATTATTTTTTGTATTAATCTGCTCTTTTGTCGTTCTCCCAGTTGTTGGTGTACATTTGTTGATATTTATTTTTACATTTTTCTTTTTTTGCAATCGCTGGGGCCGTATTTATTGCTGTTTCATTTTCCTGTGTGGCATCTTCTATTCGCACCTGTTTTTAAATCACCTGAACTTTAGTCCGGTGAGCTTATGCGATCGAGCAGTGTCTGTAGGTAAATGAGTGAGTGAGTGAGTCCGTAAACACTTCAGTCATTATCGCTTGAACCAAACACAGGTTTTGATGAAACTTGGCGACGAGCTTCATATCTGATGTCTAACGAAGGTGTATTTACCGCAACGAAGTCTGCACCCATTAATGAGGGTTACGGGGGGGGGGGGGGGGGGGGGGGCGGTTGGGGTGTGTACCACCCAAAATAGGTACTTGCTCTCTTCTCCAAAACTACACACATGATTTCATTGAAACTTGATCACAACCTTCATCGCCCATGATGTACCAAAGTTTGTTCACGGCATTAAAAATATCAGGGTCTGTGGGGGGTTTTGGTGACTGTTGCTCCTGATGCAGGTGAGCTTCATGACCCACCTCGGTCCTATTTTTGGAAATTCTTTGCAAGGTGAGTTAGGGATACTTTTTCAGGTTTATTGTGTTCATGTTTGTTTACAAATTGCATCCGATAATCTGTTGAGCATTTCACATACTCAGATAGTCCTGCACTCTTCGCTTTGTGCACCTGGTTGAGTTCCAACAGGCCGCTCCATCCCTCTCGCCGCGGCAGGTACATCGTCAGGATGCACTGGTTTTTGTAAAACATTTTGTGGATGGTAAGGAGTTTTCTTGTTTTGATGTCTAACTTGTTGATTTCTGATTGGGCCCAGTTTATTGTTCCGTAGTTATATTGAATCACTGGTAGTGCGAGCTGGTTTATGGCTTTGATTTTGTTTCTTGGGGAGAGGTATGTTTTCAGGATCAGCTTCATTCTACATAGGTCTTCTTTGGTGATTGTTTTGCGCATTTGTTTGTGACATATTTGGTGGCCCTCTTCTATTCCGAGATACTTGTATAATGCTTCATTTTCTAACTGCTGTATTGTTGTTTCAAGGTCCATTTTTATGTTGTCTGTTTTTTGGTTTATCTTCTACAAATGTGCACTTGGCGCAATTGTCTAGTCCAAGTTCCATTTGAATGTCCTCGGAAAACCGTTTTACTGGTTTTACTTGTTCTGTCAATTTTTGGTCATTTGGCGAGAAGAGCTTTAAATCATCGATGTATATAATAGATGTGTCACCTTTCCTGTTTCTTTGGATGTTCCTCTATTGGTTGTTAGGCTGTATCCGTGTCCTTGTTCATTGATGAGGTTACTTAGTGGGTCCAGAGCCAGACAAAACAGAAGGGGAAAAGACTGTTTCCCCGGAACATCCCATGCCGTATCTTTACATCTGGTATTTCGATTTTTCCTTCTGAGTGCTGGAATATCAATGTGGTATTCCAGAGCTCCATTGCTTTCTGAATCGGTTTGATTATTTGGGGATTGATTTTGTATATTTGCATGCATTTTATAATCCACGAATGTGGGACACTGTCAAAAGCTTTCTTATCGTCGGTCCAGGTGGTGGACAATTTAGTTATTTGCATTTTGCAATTTTCAAGTATGGTGTGTGTGTGTGTGTGTGTGTGTGTGTGTGTGTGTGTGTGTGTGTGTGTGTGTGTGTGTGTGTGTGTGTGTGTGTGTGTTCAGGCCATAACTTTTTTTTTTAACCATTTGAGCTTTTGTCATTAAATTTTGAAGAAACCTTTATCATGAGAATATGGAGAAAACTAATTAATAAATTTCACATTTTTTAGCTGTTGTTTTCATAAGGTTTAGTTCGAGTAAAAGCTGATGTGGACGGGCTTTGCATTCTCAAATGCTTTCCACTTGTGATTGAAATTAAACGATAAAGCACATACAGTACCTGGCAGTACAGCCCAAGTGGCAACGTAAGCAGCAATCGTCTCCCAGGGGTTCTCGTCGAAACAAAGATGTCCCGTGGATCCACTTTACGCTGCCATTTGCAAAAGCTGTGATTACCACGTAAAAGAAATGATGATATGCATTTGTGTAAATTGTTTCAATAAAACAGGGTCGTTTACTGGATAACAGGGATAGTGCTGCACACGATATGGATCAAAGGGGTTTCCCCATAAAACACGAAGAAACAGACACGTTCGTCCCTGTTTACGTCGTTTATAGCCACTCACACCTTATTCTCAGCAGTGGGTGTTTACTGATACCACATGCACACTAACCTCAAAGCTATCTAGCCAGGGTTTGAATCCTGACCCAACTGTAAACTGTCGTCCTGGTGTTTCATAGGCAGGGTGATTCATCAACGTGTGTTCTTTCCCTCGAATGGACGTTAACCAGACGTCCCTTCTCCCAGCATTAGTTGGTAGACGTCAGAGATCCCACGGTGTCCTTCATGAAGAGTAGGTGAGCTATTGCCGGCACCATGAACAAAGTACAAATTCCTGCCCTAACTCGTGCTGGAAGAAGTTTGACAAACAAAGGTGAAACAAACCATTCTGACGTGTGTGTGCGTGTGTATATATATATATATATATATATATATATATATATATATATATATATGCTTTTCCTGCTCGAAATTGGAGTGTGCGGAACAGAAAGGAGGAGGATGTGTGAGAGAGTGGCCCAGGCTGTCTTGAAAGGCTGACTTTGGATTTGGAGGAAATTTATCGAGGCTGGTGGAACGGTGTATGTGTAGGTTGAGTGTGTGGTGGTTCTTTCAGCCCAACTGGGTATGGTTGTGATTGAAAGTGGAAGAGAAATGGAGGTGTTTATGGTTGTTGTTTTCAGCAGTGTTTATGAGGCTGGTGGTGTGTGTGTGTGTGTGTGTGTGTGTGTGTGTGTGTGTGTGTTCCATTGTGTTTTGTTGTTGAGTGATAAAGGTTATACGTGTGGGTGCTCCACCATGTTGGTGCTGTGGATTCTGAGTGGAAGGTGTTGTTTTGTTGTTGTAGTTTGTGTTCTTGTTGACTGGGGGTAGGGGTACATATGCATCCAGGTGTCGTTGCTGCATGTGGAGGCATATGTGCCCCTGCTGGCCCACCTTGGCTGACCGTATCGAGTTTGAAGGGCCGAAACGCGATGATGCTGAGGACCTCGACTGAGGACCCGTTCAGTTAGGCACACTTGTGACCAGGTGCGTTTTGAACTTATATATATATATATATATATATATATATATATATATATATATATATATATATATATATATATATATATATACACACTACATGGCCAAAAGTATGCGGACACCCCTTCTAATTAGTGGATTCGGCTGTTTCAGCCACACCCATTGCTGACATGTATATGTAATCAAGCACACAGCCACGCAATCTCCATGGACAAACATTGGCAGTAGAATGGGCCGTACTGAAGAGCTCAGTGACTTTCAACGTGGCACCGTCATCGGAGGCCACCTTTCCAACAAGTCAGTTCGTCAAATATCTGCCCTGTTAGAGCTGCCCCGGTCGACTGTAACTGCTGTTATTGTGAAGTGGAAACCTCTAGGAGCAGCAACAGCTCAGCTGCAAAGTGGTCGGCCATACAAGCTCACAGATCGGGACCTCCGAGTGCTGAAGCATGTAAAAATAGTTTGTCCTCGGTTGCAACACTCACTACCGAGTTCCAAACTGCCTCTGGAAGCAACGTCAGCACAATAACTGTCCGTCGGGAGCTTCATGAAATAGGTTTCCATGGCCGAGCAGCCGCACACAAGCCTAGGATCACCATGCGCAATGCTAAGCGTCAGCTGGAGTGGTGTAAAGCTCGCCGCCATTGGACTCTGGAGCAGTGGAAATGCGTTCTCTGGAGTGATGAATCACGCTTCACTATCTGGCAGTCTGACAGACGAATCTGGGTTTGGCGGATGCCAGGAAAATGCTACCTGCCCGAATGCATAGTGCCAACTGTAAAGTTTGTCAACTGTAAAGTGAATGCATCGTGTAACAAAGTGCCAACTGGAGGAGGAATAATGGTCTGGGACTGTTTTTCATGGATCGGGCTAGGCCCCTTAATTCAAGGGACGGGAAATCTTAATGCTGCAGCATACACTGACATTCTAGACGATTGTGTGCTTCCAACTTTGTGGCAATAGTTTGGAGAAGGCCCTCTCCTGTTTCAGTATGACAATGCCCACGTGCACAAAGTGAGGTCCAAACAGAAATGGTTTGTTGAGATCAGTGTGGAAGAACTTGGATCGGTGTGGAACTGGGACAGCAACATCGAGAGTAACCCAGTTTTAGGACCGGCAGAGAAGATAACTGAGAAGGAAGTTGACGAAGCTATAAAAGCAATAAAAAACCACCTTGAGAGGCCATTTTTCCCCGCAGAGCGGGGGTTGGCCTTTTTCGGGCACCGTGGTTGTTGTTGTTTTTTGGTCCCCTTTTTGAAGCAATGATTTTGCGGCTGGATGCCTTTCCTGCCGCCAACCCTGTTTGTCGCCTTTTACGACAAACAGGGAATTACCAGTGAACTGGTACTCGATTTGCCGACCTCGGAAGGATGACAGGCTATCAACCCCCCTGGCGTTAATTCAGCGATCGACCGGGATTCGAAACCAGGATCCTCGGATCCTAAGCCGGTACCCTGACCGCTAAGCCAACACCAGGGCTTGAAGCTATAAAAGCAATGAAGAGTGGAAAAGCAGGAGGGCCGACGGGAGTTGTGGGAGATATGTTGAAGGCAGCGGGAAGTTGGGGAGTGAAGAGAATGACAGAGATCTGTAATTTGGTGGTGAAAGATGGCCACATTCCAGTGGATTGGGAACTGAGTATCCTCGTCCCTCTATGCAAGGGGAAAGGTGACGGTCTGCATTGTGGCTGGTATGGAGCGATAAAGTTATTAGAGCATGGAATGAAGGTATTGGAAGGGGTGTTGGAGAGGAGGATAAGGAAGAAAGTGAAGATCGACGAAATGCAGTTTGGATTTATGCCAGGAAGAGGAACGACAGACATGCTTTTTATTGTAAGGCAGTTGCAGGAGAAGTGCATGGAGAAGAGGAAGAAGTTGTTTCTTGGGTTTGTTGATCTGGAGAAAGCATTCAATAGGCTTCCACGCGAAGTAGTGATATGGGCATTGAGGAAGTTAGGAGTGGAGGAATGGTTGATCAGAGTAGTGATGGCAATGTACGAAAGTGCACACACAGCTGTAAGGACGAAGGACGGGAACAGTGGTGAGTTTGAGGTGAAGGTGGGCGTGCATCAGGGGTCGGTACTAAGTCCACTACTATTTGTAGCTGTGATGGAGGTGCTGGCTCGGAATGTAAAGGAGGGTTTACCGTGGGAGTTGTTGTATGCAAATGCTCTGGTGTTGATTGCCGAAAGTATGGATGGACTGAAGGAAAAGATGAACAAGTGGAAGGAATGTATGGAGACAAAAGGTCTGAAGGTGAATCTCGGAGAAACTAAGGTGATGGCAAGAGGTAAAGCATGTGATGAGGTGGAAACAACTTGGAGGTGGCCGTGTGCTGTGTGCAGGAATGGTGTCGGAGTGAACTCCATTCAATGTACAATGTGCACTGAGTGGGTTCATCAAAAATGTAGTGGTCTGAGAGGGTCATTAACCAGTGTGGCAGCTACATTCAAGTGTAAGGTGTGCACAGAGGGAGTTGCAGATGGAGGAAATGTAGAGTTGGATCTTGGAGACGGCGTGAAGCTGGAAGGTGTTGAAACATTTTGCTCCCTCGGAGACATGCTGAATGGAGAAGGTGGATCAGACTCGGCAACTGTTGCTTGAGTGAGATGTGCATGGAAGAAGTTTCGGGAACTGAGGAGTGGCGTGCTGACTAGGAGGGGAGTGTCGTTGAAGCTGAAGGGAAAGGTGTATGCTGCATGCGTGAGAAGTGTTATGATTTATGGGAGCGAGACATGGGTAATGAATGGAGAGCAGCAACGAAGGCTGGAAAGGGTGGAAATGCGAATGGTTCGGTGGATGTGCGGAGTATCGTTGAGAGAGAGGAAGACAAATGATGAATTGTGAAAGATATTGGGAATAGAGCCTGTGATTGATGCTGTGAAGAGAAACAGGTTGAGATGGTTTGTCATGTGTTGAGGAAGGATGAAAGTGACTGGTTGAGAAGAGTGATGGAAATGAATGTAGAAGGAAGTAGAGGACGGGGAAGACCGAGAAAGACTTGGCGAAAGGTGGTGGAAGAAGAAATGCGAGCGAGGGGGTTAACAAGGGGAGATGCAGAAAATAGGGAAAAATGGAGAAGATTTTCATGGGGACCGCAAGGGTAACCCCTGCTCGACCAGGGAAAATGGCCTTAAAATGCCTGTTGTTGTTATTGTTGGTGTGGAAGAACTTGACTGGCCTGCACAGAGCCCTGACCTCAACCCCATCGAACACCTTTGGGATGAATTGGAACGCCGACTGCGAGCCAGGCCTAAACGCCCAACATCAGTGCTCGACCTCAATTAATGCTCTTGTGGCCCAATGGAAGCAAATCCCCACAGCAATGTACTAACATCTCGTGTAAAGCCTTCCCAAAAGAGTGGAGGCTGTATAGCAGCAAAGGGGGGGACCAACTCCATTTTGTGTATATTAATGCCCATGATTTTAGAATGAGATGTTCGACGAGCACATACGGGTGTGATGTTCGGACGTCCACATACTTTTGTACATGTCATGTCATGTCATGTCATGTATGTGTGTGTGTGTGTGTGTGTGTGTGTGTGTATGTATATGTATGTATGTATGTATGTGTATATATATATATATATATATATATATATATATATATATATATATATATATATATGTATATATATATATACAGTATATACATATATATATATACATATATACATATATACATATATATATACATATACGTATGTATGTATGTATATATATATATATATATATATATATATATATATATATATATATATATATATATATATATATTGTTACAGATTTGGGAACCCCCCCCCCCCCTTCACTTGTAAATATCCCCCTTTGTAATATAATCCCCTATTATTAATTATTAAATATCGCACCCTAGGCCATCGCAATACGCAGCCAATGTTAGAATCATCTTGCTAATTATTTCCTATTCTATGTTTACTTAAGGCTCTGTATCCACTAGATTGACACCACGTTGCATTAACAAATAAGGATAGCTCCCCTTCAATAACTCCATACCCCAGCAAACTCTCTATCTCTCTGCAAAGCAGCTCGACAAGGGTGGGGTGTGCGCCCTCTCAACTGGCCTTGGTTTTAAAGCTGCGTTCGCCGCCATTTTGAACATGTGCTCCGTGCTCTGTATTGGACAAGAAGGCGGGGTCGCCGAGAAGAGGCGTGACTGTGGCTCGCCACAAGGGCGGAGCTGTTCAGCTCTGTTACCAAATAAGGCTACAAACAGAGCACGTGGGCGGGACCCAAACGGCCGCGGGCGTGTCGCAACCCCGCTTAATATATGCGTTTGAGGATCGCGCACAGAGGAGATGGGAGGAGACGAGCCGTTGAGACCAGCAGAGGCGACGAGTGCGCAGCAAAAGAGGGTTGCCTGACGCGAGAGATCGTGCCTTGCCTGAGAGAGGAAATCCCATTATTACTGGCAGAGAGAGAGGGTCGTGGCGTCGACGCGGCAATATCTGTCCCAGCAGTTGTCGGGTTCGCTAAAACCAACGACGCGAGGTCGGAACGGAACCTCGACGGCTGAACGAGCCGAACCGGCCACCTTTGCCAGCTGAACGGACCTTCTCCTGCGATTCCTGTCATCATCCCCGTGTGAGTCTGTCTTTGTTTGTTCTGTCTGGATATAAGTAAGACTGTATAGATAAGGCTGCCCTGTGTTCTTTTTACATCCTTCTACCTTTGAACAGCTTTGATCTTTCTTTTCCTCTTGTGTTTGTTATAATAAATGTGTGCACTTTCTCCAAGCTTTGGATTCGTCTCCATCCAGTTGCTTTAGTCTTTTCTGTCCATTGGTCTACGTGGCACGATTAAAACCGCTATAATCGGGTTAGTAATTGTTAACGGCCTGGGTCGTGACTCGCTTCGCTCGGCGTGTCCATTACCGTCGCGACTCGGGCGGGGCTGTCTCCTCGCTGGTTGGGAGGTCACGGTAAGCAGGTATTCGGGGGGTCTTTATTTTGGGCCTCTGGCCCGATTACCCTGGCCGTGGCTGACCACCAGTGACGTCACAGACCCCCAGGATCGGCGACGGCCAGTATAATGGACAAGGGGTTAACCCCCCTTGCTAACGGGAGAGCCGTCGCAGATCTGTAACAAATGGTGTCTGGGAGTGAGATTTGAGGCCCGAACCAAAGTTTTTATAACATCAAAAAATTTGGTCAAAATTAAGAGCGCCCGAAATTTTAGAATATCCCAAATTTGAGTCGTGCCATGGAGGACCAAGGCAACTGGATGCTCAGAGGGATGAATTGGGACAGATGAGGGTGGCATCTACAAAAGAGATGGAGGAGATGAAAGAGGGGATACGACGAGGTGTAAGTGAGGAGGTTTCGGGGCTACGCGAGGAGGTAAAGCGAGGTGAGAAGCATATGGAGAAAGAGGTGAGGAATAATACGGCTAGGTTACAGGGGGGCATAGAGGGTCTGACGAAGGGAGTAGAGCAGCTGACAGTAGGACAAAGGGAACTAGTGGACCAAGTGGAAAAGAACACTGCAATCATCAGGGGTTTAAAAGCGACACAAAAGGACATTAGAAATGAATTAATAGCGACACAGAAGGAATGTCAAACGGTACATGAGGGATTGACGAAGAGGTTGGAAGAGGTGACAGAAGTAATGGAGACGAAGGACCGGGAGGTAAGGACGCACATAGAAACGGTTAAAGTAGCGATGGAGGAAGAAATAGAGGGGGTGCACCGGGAGCTGAAGGAGGTAAAGGAAAAATTAGAGGAGGTGGAAGAGGGGGTGAGTGAAATTAAGAAGAGACAGAGGGAAACTAAGAGGGAGATAAAGGAGGAAGTCATGGAATATGTACAAGGTCTGTGTTCAAATCATGATGAGGTGCTCACTAACCAAATAAAAAGTTTGCAGGTGGCAGAGGAGGTGCGACGACGAGGTACGGAGGTGAGTGGCAATGTATATGATGTGAGGGGAGATTCAGTCGGCAAGGGGGGCAGTGTAGGTCACATGTGGGGGGTGTACGTAGGGATGAACCTTTCTCAGCTCGCTCCCATGCGCCCCTCATTCTGCATTGCCTTGTTTTGATGTGTACCCTTGCGCCCTGACCCATTACTCACCTGTCTTCTGTCTCCCTGTCTCCCACCCGAGGACCGTGCTCTCTGGGCACTGGGGGGGGGGACGGGAAGGATGTGCCGGCAATGTATTTGTGTGCCCGCACTTCCGCTGCCTGCTGCCTGGACCGGTACACCTATGGACCACGCGAACTGTGTGACCAACCCAAGTATTGACCACGGGTTTTGTGACCAAGCACCACCCACTTATGGACCCCACGGGATGGGGCCTGGCATCTCTGCTGGGACAGCTTAGCTGCCAGCATGCTGGCTTGCGGACCTCGGGAGGGGGCACCTAAGCCTAACAGGTGGACCACCCTGTAGTCGGCCCCTGTTGGCCATAAATTAAAAAGGTGGACACTTTTGTGCCCTTTCTGTGCTTTCCCCCCTTATTTCTAAATAGGCCGCAAGCCAGGAAGTCCAGCCAAGTAAGAAGACAGAAGATCGCCATCGGCAGACCATCGGAGCACGGCGGACCATCGGCCGTGCTGACACCACCAGTGACATTTGAACTTTGTTTGAAATAACTGTGCACTGGATGGTGCTAACTGCATGGCTGTATTTTGGGTGTGGTGCTTTATTGGTGCTTATGGTGCTTTTATCGGTGCTCTGAGGTTGTTCTGCATATCAATGCGTGCCTCCGAGCACCCGTGGGTTGGTGTATCGGTGCAGTGCAATGCCTTTCCTCTCCTTTTCAAAAACAACATCTGCATTTTGTTTCCCAAAAGAACAGGTCCTGGGTTAGTGTTGTAAATACCAAATAGTGTAGTCTCTTGTAAATAAGCTCCCTACCGTAAATGTGTGGTTTGAAATTAATTCCGCAATTCGGTGAGTTTGTGGGTGTAAGTCTGTTAGACAGAATGCAACATGGCAGGGGACATATTTAATTCCCTTGTAAAACTGTCGCACTCAGGGTCAGTGTAATATCAGAGGGTTTTACATCTAAGTGCCACACGAAAAGTAAAGTTGTCGGGCCAGGGACGGCCCTGGGAAAGAGAAGGGTGCAGTGTTACAGATTTGGGAACCCCCCCCCCCTTCACTTGTAAATATCCCCCTTTGTAATATAATCCTAAGTCTCCTTCCTCCTAAACCAAACCTGTCTCCTTCCTCCAAATCCTGGTGGCGTCGGGTCAAATCCGTTTCTGGTGTTTGTTCCCCCTCCATCCCCTCCCTTACCTCAAATGGCCACACAGTTGACATCGCACGTGACAAAGCCGAATGCCTCAACTCTGTGTTCGCCTCGAAATCCTTAGTCCCAAACCCATCTCTCTCTGTTCCCACCTTTCCCAGTCAAACCCAACTGCTCCTGGACTCTGTGTCCTTCTCTCCTGACAAGGTGGAGGAGTTTTTGTCAAACCTCGACTCTGATTCTGCAACTGGACCAGACGGCATCAGCCCACGGGTCTTAAAATCCTGCTCTGCCGCTCTATCTCACCCTCTCTCTGTTCTTTTCACCCTATCTTTTGCTCAAGGTCATCTGCCAGCATCCTGGAAATCAGCTAACATTACCGCTTTACACAAAAAAGGTGCAAAAACAGATCCTTGCAACTACAGACCAATCAGCCTGCTCCCAATTATCAGCAAAGTCATGGAATCCATCATTGCTTCGGACATGAAATCTTTCCTCTTCTCCAATGGCTTGATCTCTGATCATCAATTTGGTTTCAGACCAGGTCACTCTACTCTGGACATGCTGCTTCTGCTGTCTCAACAATGGATGGAGGTCCTCAATGCCAAACAGGAAATCAGAGCTGTCTCCCTTGACATATCAAGGGCCTTTGATACGGTCTGGCACCCAGCTCTGCTCACCAAACTCTCCTCCTATGGTATCCATGGAAATCTCCATGCATGGCTTGCGGACTTCCTCTCTGGTCGTAGTCAACGTGTGGCCCTGAATGGATTTCTCTCATCTCCCCTTCCTGTTCAGGCTGGAGTTCCCCAAGGAAGTGTGCTGGGCCCTGTGCTTTTTCTGGTCTTTATCAATGATCTCTCTGACTCTCTGGAAAATCCTCTCTATCTCTTTGCTGATGACTCCACTCTCTGCCGCTCCATTTCTCTTCCCTCAGATCGGCAGTATGCAGCCTCCTCACTCTCTGAAGACCTGGACAAAATCACAGACTGGTCAAACAAGTGGAACATGTCTTTCAATCCTGCCAAATCTCACTCTCTTACTATGTCTCTCCGAAAAGATCGACTGGACAACCCTCCCATCTACTTTCTCATCAATCCTCTCCAAGAAGTTCTGTCACTCAAGCTTTTGGGTCTCACTATCTGCCATGATCTTTCTTGGGAAAACCACATTTCCAAGCTGGCCTCCAAAGCCAGTCGCCGACTGGGCATCCTCCGTCGTGCGAAGTCCTTCCTCGGCACACCTGAGCTCCTCACCACTTACAAGGCTTTCATCCGCAGCTCAATGGAATACTGTTCTCCCCTATGGGCTGGTGCTCCTGCCTCACACCTGGCTCGGCTTCACGCTGTTGAATCCAAAGCTTTCAAAATCATTTGAATCTCCCGCGATGAAGCTATCTCTGAGGGCCTTTCACTCACTCACCGCAGGCAGGTAGGTGGTCTTTCTGTCTTCTACCGACTCCTCTCCGGCCTTGCTCCCCCAGCTCTCTCTGTGCTCTGTCCCCCAAATATTCCTACAGGTCGCACAAGATCTGCCAGCAACCCTCTGATGGTTAAACTGCCGAAATCTCGGCTCTCTGCTCACCTTCACTCTTTCATTCCTCTTTTCTCCCGCCTGTGGAACAAACTCCCACACTCCCTTCAATCCCTCTCCTCCCTCCAGGTCTTTAAAACAGCTGTTCACCACCATCTCTTATCTTCCCCCATCCATAACCTTGATCTTTTCTACCCCCACTAATTCACCCCAGATCCACCTTGTTTGAAATTCCAACTTATTTCCTGGAAATCCTGGCAGTGTCCATATGTTTATACCTCTCCCACCCCCCCCCCCTTCACATGCCTCCCCCCTTCACATGCCTCCCCCCCTTCACATGCCTCCCCCCCAAAGCCCTCTCCCTCCCACAGATCTCTCGATGTCTCCATGTCTCTCGGTCCCTGCTCTCAAATGTTGTGTTTGTGTCCTTCCCCCTCTCTCCCCATCTTGTCTACCGCTCCCGATGTTATTTGTTTTATGTCTGTTTGTCTTTCTGTGTGATTAATGTTCGCTCTTTCACGAGCCTCGATCTTGTATACAAAAAACAAAAAACAAAAAACAAAAAAAATAAAAAAAATCCCCTTTTATTAATTATTAAATATCGCACCCTCGGCCATCGCAACACGCAGCCAATCTTAGAATCATCTTGCTAATTATTTCCTATTCTATGTTTAATTAAGGCTCTGTATCCACTAGATTGACACCACGTTGCATTAACAAATAAGGATAGCTCCCCTTCAATAACTCCATACCCCAGCAAACTCTCTATCTCTCTGCAAAGCAGCTCGACAAGGGTGGGGTGTGCGCCCTCTCAACTGGCCTTGGTTTTAAAGCTGCGTTCATTTTGAACATGTGCTCCATGCTCTGTATTGGACAAGAAGGCGGGGTCGCCGAGAAGAGGCGTGACTGTGGCTCGCCACAAGGGCGGAGCTGTTCAGCTCCGTTACCAAATAAGGCTACAAACAGAGCACGTGGGCGGGACCCAAACGGCCGCGGGCATGTCGCGACCCCGCTTAATATATGCGTTTGAGGATCGCGCACAGAGGAGATGGGAGGAGACGAGCCGTTGAGACCAGCAGAGGCGACGAGTGCGCAGCAAAAGAGGGTTGCCTGACGCGAGAGATCGTGCCTTGCCTGAGAGAGGAAATCCCATTATTACTGGCAGAGAGAGAGGGTCGTGGCGTCGACGTGGCAATATCTGTCCCAGCGGTTGTCGGGTTCGCTAAAACCAACGACACGAGGTCGGAACGGAACCTCGACGGCTGAACGAGCCGAACCGGCCACCTTTGCCAGCTGAACGGACCTTCTCCTGCGATTCCTGTCATCATCCCCGTGTGAGTCTGTCTTTGTTTGTTCTGTCCTGGGTATAAGTAAGACTGTATAGATAAGGCTGCCCTGTGTTCTTTTTACATCCTTCTACCTTTGAACAGCTTTGATCTTTCTTTTCCTCTTGTGTTTGTTATAATAAATGTGTGCTCTTTCTCCAAGCTTTGGTTTCGTCTCCATCCAGTTGCTTTAGTCTTTTCTGTCCATTGGTCTACGTGGCACGATTAAAACCGCTATAATCGGGTTAGTAATTGTTAACGGCCTGGGTCGTGACTCGCTTCGCTCGGCGTGTCCATTACCGTCGCGACTCGGGCGGGGCTGTCTCCTCGCTGGTTGGGAGGTCACGGTAAGCAGGTATTCGGGGGGTCTTTATTTTGGGCCTCTGGCCCGATTACCCTGGCCGTGGCTGACCACCAGTGACGTCACAGACCCCCAGGATCGGCGACGGCCAGTATAACGGACAAGGGGTTAACCCCCCTTGCTAACGGGAGAGCCGTCGTCCCAGATCTGTAACAATATATATATATATATATATATATATATATATATATATATATATACATATATATATGTATATATATATATACATATATATATATATATATATATATATATACATATATATATATATATATATATATATATATATATATATATATATATATATACATATACATATACATACATATATATACATATATGGATTTGTGTATATGTACAGTCACGTGAAAAAGTAAGTACGTACACCCCATGTAAAGTTTGACTTTTTCAACATATTTCAACATGCAGCTATTTGATCTTCATTTCAACAATATTGATAGATAAAGGTGATATAATATAACAAATATCATGAAACATTTACATTTTGTAGTCCATTGTATAATTTAAATAAACATAAATGCAAATTTCGCATGTGGAAAAAGTAGTGTACACCCATACATTTATCACTACTTCAAATACCTAAAATTAGAATCAGGTGCACCAGCTCAGGTGCAAATGATTAGAACATCGTTAGAGAGGATCTTGGAGGAACCTGTCTTATTTAAACCTCACACATTTAGTTTGGTTTGCTCTTTGTTGTTGAAGTGTGCGGCGTCACCATGCCTCGATCAAAAGAGCTCTGAGGCCTTCAGAAAGAAGGTTATAGATGCCTACGAGTCTGGGAAGGGATTTAAAAAGATCTCCAAACAATTTGAAATCAATCATTCGACTGTCCAGAAGATCATCTACAATTGGAGAAGATTCCAAACAACTGCCAACTTGTTCAGGCCAGGCCACCACAGCAAGTTCAGCCCGAGAGCAGACCGCAAGATGCTGAAATAAGTCTCTAAGAACCCCAGAATGTCATCATGGGACCTACAGGTAGCTCTTCCCACTGTTGATGTCAAAGTGCACGAGTCTACCTTGAGAAAGAGGTGGCACAAATTTGATCTACAAGGGAGGTGTGCCAGGAGGAAACCTTTGCTGTCCAGAAAGAACATCAGGGCAAGAATAAAGTTTGCCAATGAACACCTCGGCAAAGTCCAACACTTCTGGAACAATGTGCCCTGGACAGATGAGTCAAAGGTAGAGCTATTTGGCCACAGTACCAGAAGACATGTTTGGCGAAAACCAAAGACAGCATTTGACCACAAGAACCTGACACCAACTGTAAAGCATGGTGGTGGAAATATTATGGTTTGGGGCAGCTTTGCTGCATCAGGGCGTGGGCAGCTCACCATCATAGAATCCACTATGAATTCTTCATTGGACCAGAGGGTGCTTGAGAGTAATGTGAGGCCATCTGTCGGAAAGTTGAAGCTCAACCGAAGGTGGACTTTGCAACATGACAATGACCCTAAACATACCAGTAAATCCACCAAGGAATGGCTGAAAAGAAAGAAATGGAGGGTTCTGGAATGGCCAAGTCAAAGCCCGGATCTAAATCCCATCGAGATGTTGTGGGGGGATTTGAAACGAGCTGTGCATGCAAGAAACCCCTCAAACATCGCACAGCTGAAAGAAATCTGCATGGAGGAGTGGGCAAAAATTTCTCCCAGTCGATGTCAGAGACTGGTAGACAGTTATAAGAAACGCCTACTTGAGGTTGATATCTGCCAAAGGGGGCAATACCACCTATCAGAGCCAAGGGTGTACTTACTTTTTCCACATGCGAAATTTGCATTTATGTTTATTTAAATGATACAATGGACTACAAAATGTAAATGTTTCATGATATTTGTTATATTATATCACCTTTATCTATCAATATTGTTGAAATGAAGATCAAATAGCTGTGTTGAAATATGTTGAAAAAGTCAAAACTTTACATGGGGTGTACTTACTTTTTCACGTGACTGTATAATGTATAGGTATTGCACATAGTAAGCACAATGGCTCACCCCAGGGCAGCCATTAGGCTGCTTCAGGCCAATCCCTGGTCCCACTCCAAACAGATTGTGACGCGCCACTCCCTCTCTCCCCAGCACCACCATCAGTGGCGGCTCACTCTCCTTTCGCGGATGCCTCCCCCACACTGCAGCATGAGTGTGTGCACATGCACATGTAGCTCCCCTCAGTGCAACGTAGTCTGCCTCATGCTGAATTAAAAAAATTAAGATTTGAGTTTCATTTAGTAGTCTGTGCCAACCGACTGGAGATTCCTACCATCATAGTGCGATGTACCCAGATAATGAAAGAAATTGATCATGACGTCGATATTACACACCTATTCTGGCCATGATATTGTAGACTTTGTGATAGGATAAGATTAAGTATCAAGTTAGGACCTTTCCACAGAGACACTACGACCTTGTTTAACATAACGATGCACTGAGGTCTTCCAGCTGGAATGTACAAAACGTAACCCAAAGTTATTTACCATCTTTTGAAAGAGTTCTTTCCACATACGTGTTCCAAGGTCACCCAAAGCAGTAAGAGTTGAGATCCGTCCCCATTCAGGCCCCACTCAGGAAAACAAACTATTAGTAACAACTGGGTGTATCCATTCCATCTCGTTCTTTTTCACCTTTGTAACACCAATCAATGTCTGCCCTGCATTTCGGAAGGGACGCCAAGCCAGCCTTACCGTCCGCTGAACATTAGTCTGTGAGCGATATCAATTGCACCTTTTTGAAGAGGTAGGCCACTGTGTGCACCTGTATCATAGAGGGGGGGGGAGGGGGGGGGGGAGATACATGTACATGATGATACAGATATGATTCTTCAGATGGATTATATGGAGAAATCGATGGATATTCTGCTGTTAGTTTTTTATTTTTAAGTAAGCTTCATGATCTGATACAAAGTTCCACATCTGCATTTGGAATCACCTTCTGTTTTCCTGCCAGTACAGTTATGGTGCTTCCGGCATGGTATGATTTGCGTGATGCACGGACGGCTGTTTTTCCCTGATTAGAAATTGGGAAAAGCGTTTGGTGTTTTATTCCCCATCCGTTCCTTCCCAGGAAACCAATGCATGGTTTCCAACAACCAATGTGTAGATGGATTGTGTAAATACTAAATGTCACGGTTTAATTAAACAATTCATCAAGATGGAAGCGTATCATATAACATAGAGTGGCTGAATTTATTAGATGTGAAAAAATTTGCATTCTGGTTTTGGCAAACAACGGGAAATTCGTTGAGAAAGTATTTCAGTTTTGTAATTTGTTAAAAAAAAAATTAAAAATTTAACAGAAGTAATAAGGCACCCTGACAACGCATTTCCCAGATACGTCAACATGGGGAATATATCAGACCTGCTTTGTTCAAAAGGGACACTCAGATGACGTCAGCATTGTTTTAATGTTTTTTTTTCATTGCTCCACCCATTTTATTTAAAAGTAACCCGACACTATCTTATTTTGAGGTATGAGCACTCACCTCTGAGCTGCCTACCCTGGGTTCGGGTCTCAATGCAGCTATAAACTGCCATCCTCATGTTTCACATGATGGCGAGGCACCGTCCCTCAGATGTACCTTAAATCGCGTGTCCCGTCTGTCAGCATTAGTTGGTAGGCATTAAAGCTCCCACGATTTCCTTCGTGAAAAGTAGGTGAACTATCTCCGAACAATGTACACCCTGAACAAATTACAAATTCCTGCCTGGCCTACAGGGAGCAAGTAGTTCGCTCTTCTTGGAGGTTCCTTGGTCCAGGGAAACATCTTCCGATTTCAGAATGCCATAGCTATCTGTGCAGCAGCTTCTGCATTCGAAACTAAAACGGCACTTTTCAACGTCACGCTGTCAACCTATATGCAACACATTATTACATCATTATGCATACGTGTACCACTTTTGATTTAAATCCCTTCAGTTGTTCTCAAGTATCACATTTATACCTGACATGACCTCTTGATGCCGAAATCTAATCGGTTCATCTTTGCATCATAATCGGTACTTATACCAAGTATGGTCAAAATCCCCATCCTGGGATCTCCAGGAGTAAAATAGGCTATTTAGTTTTCCCAATTTCAGCTTTAGTCTCCAACATTCTCAGGTTTGGACTCCCGCATAATATTCGCGTTTGCATAACGTTCATTGTGACGATGTTTTCATTGTGACGATGTTGTTTTCCCGGGTGCCGCACAAACGGCTGCACCGATTGCTGCACAGCTGCACCGATCGGACTCGGTGACCTCGGACAAAGACCTTTTATAAGGACACGGGTTGAATCCCTGCTTGAGAGAATTCCAACCCCCTCGCCGCCATCACGGCCGTCTCTCCAACTTACAATCCCACCAGATATGCGGAAAGGACGATCCAAAACCAATATAAACAACCTCATAACCACCATAACACAAGTTAACACCATAACAGAATTTTTCCTAAAATGACCTCTGACTTTGATCTCTTGACGCCATAATCTAATCAGTTCATCTTTGCATCATTGTACATACATGTAGAAAGTTTGACTTGGATCCCTTCAGCCATTCTTAAGTTAATCCAGGAACGAAATCCCATCACGGACGGACAACCCGAAAACACAATGCCTCCAATGACTAACCCTAACCCGAACCCTACCCTAACCCTAACAACCTTACCCTAACCTACCCGAACACTAACCCTAAATGGTAACAGCGGAAGCATACAAATTGACAATTTGGTTCATGTGAACGACCTTCTTCGGATCCGAAGGGTAACCACCGCACTCTGGTGCATTATCTCGCCGAAATTGTTGTGAAGCAAAAATAAGTGGATGTAACTTATTTCGCTATTTAAGACGAGGCAAACGATCATGTTAAGATTATTGATGATGTAACTTCAGATGGGAAACTTGCTGTTTCGTATTGACTTGTTTTGATTGAACGAAATATTCTGGATGAAATGTCATCTGCTTTGCCTGGAAAGTATTTTGAAACCAGGTATCTCATTTGTGTTTTTGTTTCCTGGACAGGTCCAAGCGATCGAGAAGAAGCTCGACTTCCTCATCGAGTTTTACCGACAATCTATGAGCAAGGGCTCGATCCATGGGTCACAGCTAAACATCCCGAATGCTGGTACGGATGACGGCTGCGAGACCCCCGGGTCCACACCCCCCAACGAAACGCAAAACTGCGACCCCAACTTAAGGTCTCCTCCGACACGTCGCTTCGACCACCTGCAGGTTCCCATGAGGCAGGAAAGTCCTGGCCTGAACTGGTGCATCGGAGAAGGTTCGGTAGAGGAAACTACAATGTCGTTGTCAAAATCCACATCGTTCGTCGCACAGACGGAGCGGGACATCACGATAGTCATCAGCCCATCTTCGTTGGACGTTTGCACGACGACAGATGCGAGGGATTTGCCAAGCTCAGCATCTACCTCCTTGACTCTCGCGAGAACAGTAGATGTGTCCGAAGCAGAATCTGGAATGAATCTGGAATCTGGAATACCCCCATTACTTGCCGTCGAAGAGATCGACGAATCGTGTGTGGCCGAACCAGAGAGCTGCGAAAACAGTCTTGGTTTAGGCGAATCACTCTCTCGCAGTGTTGGCCTGGATGATGTAAACACGAGAGAGGAACCACAGGCTTGACCTTGACTCTACCAGACAACACAAACTTTTGAACGTTTCAGGAAATGCATCTTTGAATTCTGACATTTCTACAATAGCTTAGCGTTTCCAAGGCAACAACAATGAGGAAGAAGAGGTTGCTTTGTACTTTTACTTCCGCAATGCGAGCTGTCTTGGAAACCTCCTCCGTCCTATTTTTCTTAACTCACACTCAGAAGTCCCCCACCTACCGACTAGATCTTATTCTTACAGTGAAACCAAAAATCTGATGACTGAGCTTCGGACGAAATGCTTAACTTTCGTTTCCAGGAAGTAGAATGGATCCAATTCAAATTGAGCATTTTTCTTTTGTTTTTTTTTCTTCTGTTTTTATAACTCGAGTATCTTCACACTTCGGCGGAGCTGTCTCGCTGCAGGAAAAGTTAATCACACAACTAAAGCAAACACTTAATGAATATTTTATGAATAACCAGCATGAAACTCAGCCGAGCTTAAACTATTACCGATTCATAAGCTGTTAACTATTTTTTATTACGTAAAACCAGCACAATGTAAAATCTATTGTTATACGGCAATTTGCCGGCACTGTTGAATACACCACCCTACTGCGGAGGTTGTATGTGTGAAGAATGTAAATGCACCATGCGGAATTACACACACACACCAGCTCACCATCGTCCCATATAGTCAGGTTCACTATGTTTTTTCGTTCAATTTTTTTGGAGATTCGCGAAACTATACATTTTTGGAATATTCAGAGCATGAGGAATCCAAAAACTAATGTTGGCATTTGCGGAGACACCTTTGCGAAAATGACACTCAGGACAGTGATGAAGATCTGTAAAAGCATATTCCTGAACCTAGTAGATCCTGTGTATAGGACTTATAGTTCAATCTGATACTAACAAGGCTGCTTTCTTGCTTTATAAACCCATACCCATAACTTCAAAGGACTTGCAATATCATGTATTATGTAATACAGTTATATCACGAATATAAAGACTATGGTTTTCAATTACCTTTGTTTGTTGCTTTTCTATAATCCTGAGCACTATTTTGAGGCCTTTATTGGATTCCTTGACCCAGAAAACATAGGATTGGCATATTTAATTAAGTTTCTAGGTTGAGTAGAAGCCGAGATAGCGCAAAATATGTATTTATGGCGGCCATTTTGAAAATCCAAAATGGCGGCCATGCAGGTGTCTGTGCAAATGCCAACATTGATTTTCGGATTCTCCGTGCTCTGATGATTCCAAAAATGTACAGGTTTGCTAAAAACCCAAAATTCTGAACGAAATTTTATTTGTTAACATGGTGAACCTGACTAATGGGGATGCCGACACAAATGTAACGCACGCATCCTGGATCCGGTCTCCTGTCATGCATGTGCCGGCACCGCTTGCTGTTAAAGAAAGAAAAAAAAAGATCCGTATGTATACAATTTGCTGGGTTTTAATAAAACTGGTCGATCACCAACTATCATCCCTTAATTTTCCTTCCTTGGTTATAAAATACACGCGCCCAGGCTTATCTTTTGAAAGTCAGTCTTTAAAGCCACGGTCCCATAGAGCCTGCGTTGGTATACGATGGCCCACGATCACTCTGAACAAGTCGGCATGAACTGATGATGATGAAGTGATGGCTTATGGCTGGGGTTTACATACCCCCAAAGTAGCTACGAGAACGCACGATGATCCTGCGTCCTCGCAGGATTGTCGTACGTTGTCGTACGATATCGTACGACGGTCTACGATTGTAGGATCGTGGACCATCGTAGACCATCTTTTGAACATTTCAAAAGATGATTTTCCAACCTCCGATGGCCACAAAATCGTACGTCGACACAGGATGGGCTCCACGATCCTACCATCGTAGACCATCGCAGGCTCTATGGGACCATGGCTTTGCTGGTGCATCTTTTGCGTGTCGGAAAATGAAGAACGTGTTGATGGCGTGGTTATACGGAGGAGTATTGGGGGGGAAAACGCAACGAAAGATCGCCATGGTTAATAAAAATAAATAAATAAAAACCACCATTAGAGGCCATTTTTCCCTGCAGAGCAGGGGTTGGCCTTTTTCTGGCACGTGGTCCCCTTTTTACTCCCGCCGATTCCTCGAATGCATTCGCTCGTGTCCGTCCGTGTGTGTGTGTTCGTGTACAAGATATCTGGAAAAGTTCTAAACGGATTTGGATGAAAGTTGGTGGGATGATTGCCCTTGGGATAAGGAAGAATTGATTAGTTTTTGGTGAAGCTCAGGATATTATTCCGGATCCAGGATTTTTTTTTTCTGTTTTCCTTTAAAAACCATTTTCTCTGCAATAATTGGACCAATTGAGAGAAAATTTTCACCATAGGAGGGACTCAGTCTGTAGAATATTTTTATGGTAATTATGACGTCACAGGGGTCACGTGGTTCGGCCACCATATTGTTTTGAGTGAAAAACACTAAAATCCAATTTTCTCCAAAACGCCTGAACAGATCGAGGCCAAACTTTGCAGGCAGAATCGCATACCCATGACGAACAAATAAGTCAGCGAGCATGACATCATGCATCACATAGTTTCAGAGTTATGAAGTTTTTAAGCACAAACCTTTAAAACCTAGCTCCTCCCTCATTTGTGATCCAATCGAGGGAAAACTTCACAGATCTGTTCAGCATATCAGTCTACTAAATTTCCTTTTGGAATTTGCGATAGGTCACGTGGTTTGGCAGATATCGTTAATTAAACGCAAATAATAAAAACATTTATATCTCTTGAACCACTTCATTGATCGACGTGAAACCTCATACTGTAGTAGAAGTCATGAAGAGTAACAAGTGTGCAAAATTTGAAGATTGGATGTACGGTCTGGAAGCTAGAAGTTGTTATTGCGTGAAGAAGAAGAGTCTTCGACTGTGGACGATTAATTATTTATCACATGTACAGACTTGCAGGCATCGTTTGACACAATCTCCCGGGTTAATTTGAACCTCAAATAAAATTATAATTCCAGATTTCTCAATGGCTGAGGTATATTAACAAACGAATAAAACAGTTTTTGGCAAAATTCCGACTTTTTTTTTTTTTTAAGATCGCATATTCACCCAGGGTTGTGAGAGGCTGAAGAAGAAGAAACCTTGCTTGGGCTTCCCAGACCAAATAAATAATTCTGGCTCTCCGATCTTCAGGTTTATTACTCCCGCCAGGGAGTAATGCATTCGATCGTGTCCGTCCGTGTGTGTGTGTGTGTGTTCGTATGTTCGTGAACAAGATATCTGGAAAGGTTCTGAACGGATTTGGATGAAAGTTGGTGGGATGATTGCCCTTGGGATAAGGAAGAATTGATTAGTTTTTGATGAAGCTCAGGATATTATTCCGGATCCAGGAATTTTTTTTTCTGTTTTACTGCATTAAAGCTTTTATTCTTATTCTTAAATGATGTTTTTCTCCTCTAATTCCGAGATATATCAAAATAAATTCTCTGACAGTTATGGCCTACTTTCTTTTTCATTCATTGTTTTGGGGAGAGGGGATGTGAAACAAAACGTATTGTTGCAACTTGACCCACGGCGGGAGTATGCGCTCTACTGAGTGGCGTTCTAGTTAAAACTTAAATTTTTATGGCCGGATGCTCTTCCTGCCGCCAACCCTGTTAGTCGCCTTTTACGACACACAGTGAATTAATTACCAGTGAACCGATACTCAATTTGCCGACCTCGGAAGGATGACAGGCTGAATCAAACCCCCTGGCGTTAATTCAGCGATCGACCAGGATTTGAACCCAGGATCCTAGGATCCCAAGCCGGAAAGATTGCTATGGTTAATGACGGTAATTAATTGTCCGCAGTGACTCGGAACGCTGCCATGGGAACCCATAACCCTGCCGATTCCTCGATTAAGGGCCAAGACAGGAGGAGCAAAAAAAAAGAAAAAGGTTGTTTTGAAATTGTGTTAAAATAGATCGTTTTGGCTAAAAGAGATCCGAGGCCCGACGGCTCGTGGAGGCTGCAATCCGAAAAAATAAATAACTTCAGGCACAGAAAAATAACAAGACTCATACTGTGAGCATTCTTTTTGAACCGGCATTAATCATTTCATTTGACGTTCCACAGGCAGACAAATCTCTGAGGCATGAAGGCCGCACAGTTTGAGAAATACAACTTTCTAATAAATACTCTTGTTACCTCGATGACTTATTGCCTTGTCTGAGTGGCAACATTTGGGATTTATTAAGCAGAGCAAGTTTTTTTTTGTCTTTTTTCCTTTCACAGCAATGTCTTGATTGTTGATAATGGTGATTTATTCGTAGACAATTACAGCAAAAAATTCATATCGGTCATTCGCATGCTTCTTGGCTTGGATGGTGCTCCAGTCGAGGACCTTTGAGTTTCTCCTCCACTGCGATTCCCTTCTCGGCTCCTGGAGGGGCAGGCCTTGGTCTGCAGCGTTTACTCGACTTGTCCCGTCGCTCATCTGATGCTTTCCTGCATGACCGGTGTATTTGTTAATATGCATGGCAACTTATGCGTGGATCATACTTTTAAAGTTTAAATTGCCCAGTCACGTGCAGTTACAAAATCGGTGACACCGGTAATCTCAGACACCTGCAGGTGCAACAGACTCGGTGTCGTCGTGGTTAGAGCATCCATTCTGAGTCCGAGACGAGGGTAGCTCGAACCCTGGCCGAGTCATACCAAAGTATCAAAATGGGCTGATTCCTTGCTCGACGCTCAACATTTAAAAGGATTTGAAGGAGCTAAATAATATTATGCCTTCTGTGTGCAATTTCTTTGTAAATGAACAAATATTATATTAATATCGTCGTATGAGCTGATCCATCGGACTTGGTACCCTCTTCTGGCCAAAATGTGGTCATTACACATCCAGCAAAAGAAGCGCTCTCAATTACAAACTCAAAAACCTTAATCACAACATTTTTGTGAAAAATGAGGCCTTCGACCATATTCTAATTTAGCCATAAATCTGCGAAGATGACATAAAGCAATGGACGTGGTCTCCCTCCTGATACTGCTGAAGCTCAAAGTTCTGGATTCTCGCATTCGCCCTTGGCCATTCCAATTTGGTGATAAATCCGACGAGTTTGCCTAAGTTGTCTTCCTGCATTCAGGCAAAGAAAACTGGCTCACCCAATTTATTTTCTGGCTTTTTCTCCACAAAGCTTGCGCGCAACCGTGCACACGCATCGCAAATTAAGGGGCTTCAGCAACGTTCCTTTGAGACCTTCAAAGCTCGTGACGGATTGCGGTGCAATCAATTAATTGTGATTACGTACGAGAGATGCAATGCAGCCAATTAATCGGCGCATTGCAAGATTGAGAAACGGGTAGACGGACGGGCCTTGCGCAATTTCCATGTCATTAACAGTAGAAATAACTCGTGATGACGGTTTGGCATCTAAATAATTTATCTTGTCAAATCAGACTTGTTGACGAATTGCTTTGAAATAAATGCGCAGGAAAACCGGCAACCACATACTGTGCACAACGGGAATGGAATTCTACCATGTTCGACTGGATTCCCGTCGCTTTGATCAAGTTTTGCACGTCCCACCTTTCCTTGTGTGCATGTGGATTTTGTCTCGAGCGGCCACGGCCGGCGACTCCATCCTCCAGCGCATTACTGGACGCCAGGGTGGACGTCCCCTGTGTAGTCGACGTGCCCCGGGACCGCCGTGCCCCGCGACCTAAGGATGGTCCAAGCAACGCTTGGGAATACAGGTCATGTGAATCCTCAAGGACCCGCCGACCTGACTTCTCAAACCTTTGGTTAGGGAGGTGGGTACACATGAAAGTCAAATGAGTTGGTTCAGATTTAACCATTTTTCTAGTCTCCATGGGCAGCTGATACACATTGGTCAGGCTTTCACTAACCCCTGACCCCTCTCTCCACACCAATCACCAAGAGGCAATTTACACTTTACTAGGCTAACAGTGTGTTGAAAGTTTTTCTCCATTCAGAATTTACGAGGGAGTCAGAATCCAATTGGCGCCTGTAATCGGAAGGTCGGTAACGTGGCATAGTTTTCCTGCTTTGTTATTGAAGGATAAAGCCCATACCTACAGACAAATGCAGTGGATATAGAGCAACAGGTAAGCCTGTATAAAAGGTAAAACAAGCGTTACGCCTAGGTCCCCCGTCCGTGAAGTGATGCGAGTTGACAAAGTGGAAGATGCAAGGCGGCCATCTTGGAGTTTGACGTGGCGACCCAATTTTCAATAGCGTTCTTCCTTATGCATAGATACACCCACACACCAGATTAGAAGTTAGTACTTCGTTTATTTTAAAAGATATTTCGCTCACAAGGTTCAGACATATACATGGCGGCGGCCATCTTGGATTTTGACGTGGCGACCCAATTTTCAATAGCGTTCTTCCTTATGCCTACATACACCCACGCACCAGATTAGAAGTTGGTACTTTGCTTATTTTTCAAGATAGTCCACTCACAAGGTTCAGACATACATGGCGTCAGACATACATGGCGGCGGCCATCTTGGATTTTGACGTGGGTTGCACCCACACACCAAATTAGAATTCGGTCCTTCGCTTATGCACGCACGCACGCACGCACGCACAGACGGACACATGGACGGAGGGGAAAACCATAGTCCCCCTTTCGCTCCGCGGTGCGACGGGGACAACAATGTTGGCCGAAACAAAGAGCATCAAATTATTTAATTTTCAACGCTAATGTTAATGTTTACATTTCAACGTAAATCAAATTTTCAACGTTAATCAAATTTTCAACGTTAATGTTGTTGAAACTCGATCTAAGCTGTCTCGCCGGGGTTCCAATTCCAACCAAGCTATAAACTGTCTTCCCAATGTTTCACAGGCAGGGTCATTCATCAATGGGTGTGCCGTCCCTCAGATGGACGTTAAACTAGTCATTCCGTCTCCCAGCATCCGTTGGCGGATCTCAAAGATCTTACGGTGTCCTTTGCGAAGAGTAGGCGAGCTATCGCAGGCACCTTGGCCATATTCTAAATTCCTGCCCTAACTTCTGCTGGGAAGGCAATGGAAAACCACCTCGTAAGTCCCTTGCCAATAAACTTCTTTGGCAGCACCGATGCTCTGTAACCGAGTATGGTGCATCAGAATCCGAGAAATCGAGTCGTTTTGTTTATGCGGTACACAAATGCGAGTTGGCCCTCACCTCCCTCTCCGCCGACCCAAAAGGAAGGCCGCCCACTCATGTAGAGTCTTGCAGCTGCTAACCCAAAAGACAGAAGGCATACCAGCGGCAAGTGTCATCAGGTACTTGGTCAGAAAAAGCGCAAGCTGAGGCCTTTTCACACCGGAATCCAAGGCCTGCATGGCAAGACAAGAGAAAGTGAAGAATTATTGAAAAGTTGGAATGTAGAGGAAACATGTAAGAAGTGCCTTTTGTAATATCGATTTGGAAACTTGTGAGAGAGTTAGAGGCGTATGATCCCACTTAGCTGACACTTCAAAGGAGTTGCAGTCTCGCAGGGTTTCTAACAAGGCAGCAAATTAAACACAAGATGAAAAACACAAACACAATTAAACACAAACATCAAGATGAACGGAATGAATTTTGAACCAAGGACATGAGTACAGTTCTCCAATTAATCATCAGCTTTCTCTTTTTCATAAGTAGCATGGATAAGAAAAAAATGAGCTCATTAAATTGCAACATAATTAAGTAACTAAATAAATAGGTAATTAAATAATTTAGCTCGTCCACGAGCGTCGATGTTGTAAAAAAAATAAAATAAATTACAATCAGACATTTATGAGCAAATGCAATATGTCTTCACCACCCAATCCACTTTAACCCCTTGTGACATCAAAACGAAGACACCAGACCAATGTCTACCGGCTCTAATCTGAATGAGGTTGTGGCGAGGTATTTTTGTGCCACGTCTTGTCTGGATCGGTTTAAACATAAACGCTCAGAACCATTAATGCTATGCAAATTTTGAACTTTGACCCCCTGCAAAATTGAAAGAACACTACGGATCAATACCTGCCTGCTTATTTTATGTAGGGCTCGTGGCAAGGTATGTTTGAGCAGGTTTTCTCTGCAATGGTTAAAAAGAAGTCTTGGCAAGCAAAAAAATTAATAAACAAGATGACATTGTGCAGAGTATGATACTTAAGCTCGGGTCAATCCGATTTGAAATGACGGTTTTACAGATGAAAATAGACGAGATTACAAGTTTGACCTTGAGATGACCTTTGACCTCAAAAATAGTTGGTTTACCAATTTAGTGACTCAATATGCAAATGCTGTTCAATTTTCAAGTCAATCGGATGAAAAATGACAATTTTATAAATTCGACCTCAAAATGAATAGGCTTCTTCCGTATGACCAACTCTACCATCTGGTGAAGTTTTGTAAAGATCAGTTTAAAATTGTGACCTGTAGGTGATTGACAAGACAGACAGACAGAATAACGCACAAGACCAACCAATATATTTGAAAAGCTTCGATTTTTTTTTTTTGTATACAAGATCGAGGCTCGTGAAAGAGCTAACATTAATCACACAAAAAGTCAAACCGACACATAAAACACAAAATAAGGGGAGCGGTAGACAAGATGGGGAGAGAGGGGGAAGGACACAAACACAACATTTGAGAGCAGGGACATCGAGAGATCTGTGGGAGGGAGAGGGCTTGGGGGGAGGTGGGAGAGGTATAAAACACATGGACACTGCAAGGACTTCCAGGAAAGAAGATGGAATTTCAAAAAAGTGGATCTGGGGTGAATTAGCGGGGGTAGAAAAGAGTAATAAATAAGAATTTTTTTTTTTCCCGCAAGTAATAAATAAATAAAGCTTTAATTCTGCAACCCCTTAACTTTGGCACCTGCAAGATTGAAAACGAAACACCAGATCAATGTTTACCGGCTTTAGTCCATATGGGATGTTTTGCCAAGCCTTGTCTGGATTGGTTAAAACTAGGGCATGCCCGTACGTGGGTGCCCGTTCCTTGCCAAAAAAAAAAAAAAACGCTACCCGTACGCTCTACCCCGCCCGTACGCCCGTAAACAAAAAAAACAACGCTCTTCGCTTCCGCCCTTCGCTCTGGGAGAAATAATGCGCATAAGAAATCGAGAAATTATTATTTTCTCCGGAAGAAATCGAATTACGAACCGTAATGGCGCACGCGCTCGGCTCGGCTCGCAACAACGCGTTCTGTGATTGGCTGCCGGAAGTGAAGTCTTCACTGTCCGGAAGGTCGCAAATCGCAGTTACGATGAATCGCAAATTAGTTTTAATTAGTTTTAAAACATAGTTTAACGGCAACATAGTTTGCCAACGTGAAATAAATGAATACGCTCTCAAATGTGCCGTCCGAGGCAGAGTCTGTTCGCCACGTTCGGCACACGTGATAGCTCGCTGCTCTCTGATTGGTTGAATCGTTTTTTGGACATAGCTCGGTAACTACTTGTCCGATTAATTTCAAACCTTGAAAAGGCACATCCTCGGGTCCCCAGCAATATACCTGGCAAGTTTCAAGTATATCGGACCCGTGGTTGTCGAGAAACAGCGGTCACAGACAAACAAACACACACACAGACACACAGACACACAGACACACACACACACACACACACACACACACACACACACACACACACACACACACACACACACACACACACACACACACACACAGAGATTAGTGGAATTATAGATAGATATAAATGTCTGGCAGGAAGGAAACGTTAATTTTGTGACAAGGTTTGGCCTTTGACCCCTGTATAATCCTCAAAACACTCTGATCCAAGGTGTTTCACCTCATTCTTAAAGGGGCTGTTTAAAAGCCCTTTTTGTACCAAATCCCATTTCTGTTGACTCAAATACAAGTGAATGGCAAGATAATTGGTTCCCTTCTGTCTGTCTATCTGTCTGTCTATCCTTTTGTCTACAAACGTCACTTTATGATCGAGGGACAACTTAACTTCAATTGAATGTTATATTTTGAACACGAATCGGAAAAAACAAACCTGCAGTTTCACAGTACAGGGAGTCCCCAGTTTATGAACATAATATGTTCCTGAAAAAGTGTTCATAAGCTGGATGTTCGTAAAACGGATCAATAAATCCCCTTTAAATACACGTTATAAGTGATTAATTGGTCCCCGAACACAAATGAAATGCTCTTTTTACATAAAACGTTATCAAATGTACTTTTTGAATAAAAAATGAATGAATTGATGATATGAACACATACAGTAACTAGAACGGCACTCAGTAGAGAGCATACCTCCGCCAGGTGAACAGTTTACGTTTTGAATTCCAGGGTAGACCAGAAAATCACAATACAGAATCACATTTAATCAAAATCATCCGCCCACAACTTTTTGAGATATCCTGCTATATATTGGTTTTATCCCTATCACACAATGGTGAAGAATCACTTGAAGAATGAAATAATTCTCGTATCCGAATCCATATTCAGATCTTCACCAAAATCGAATCGTCCTCGTCACACACACAACCAGTCCACCAAGTTTCGTCCAAATCCGTCCACAACTTTTTGAGATATCCTGCTATGTATCGTTTTTGGCCCTATCTTCCAATGGTGAAGAATCACTTAAAAAATTCTACTAGCCGGATCCGGATCTTCAACAAAATTGAATCGATTCTTCCTTGTCAGACACCCTAACTGTCCACAAAGTTTCGTCCAAATCCGTCCATAACTTTTTGAGATATCCTGCTATGTATCGTTTTTGGCCCCATCTCCCAATGGTGAACAATCGCTTAAAGAATTCTACTAGCCGGATCCGAATCCGGATCTTCACCAAAATGGAAAAATTTCATCCTGGTCACATACGCTACATCTCTGCCAAATTTCGTCCCAATCCGTCCACAACTTTTTGAGATATTTTGTTCACAAACAAACGGACAGACAGACAGGGGTGAAAACATAACCTCCATCCACCTTTGGTAACGGAGGTAACAATAAAGCCTAAAAAACACTTTTCACCATGGTCACTGGTACAACTTGTTTTACACTTCTCGGTCATTGTTAATCGTTATTACGGCAAAAAATGTTAAAATGCTCACGGAATGCCTGAGCTCGCCTGCCGAAGCACAACGCTTAACACAACGTGCACGTGTACGTACAAATCGTTATTGGGCAATCGACAGACAAAGCAGTTGGGGGAGGTCAATGTGCCCAAATGTGCTGTGCACTGGTACAATATGGTGCCACCAAAAAGGGCAGCTGCATCATTGGAACATGAACGAATCCCGGAATCCCACCCACGCAATGGTCGTTTCCCCGTGGGTCCCATTGCCTGGGCACGCAGCACGGTATGTTTGAAAAGCCTATTAAACCCTTTTTTATGCCTCCGCCAACGAAGTCACCGGAGGCATTAGGTGTTTCGGGTTGTCCGTCTGGCTGTCCGTGCGTCCGTCCGTCTGTGGTTCGTGATAGGTTTTCATTACTGCCATGACTTGAGAATGGCTGAAGGGATACAAGTCAAACTTGGTGCAAGTTCGTATCATGATGTAAAGATGAACCGATTCGATTTTGGGGTCAAGAGGTCAAAGGTCCCGTGAAGGTAAAAATTCTGTGTACCGAGCTAACTCGTGAACCAGTGATGGGATTTTAACTTTCACGATTTTAAGTGAGCTAACTCGTGAACCAGAAGCGGCTTCACCGCTTCAAAACAGTTTAAGACTGTGGTACATCCACATGCACAAAAAAGACTGTGGAAAATGTGAAGCGGATTTGTGTAGAAATGAAGAAATGGTGTGTGATTGTAATTTGTTGTAATGGAAAGAAAGAAAGAAAGGAACAGAAAAGATAATATCTCCGCTCCTTTGAGGAGTGGGTTGGAGGGAGGGGGCGGGGGGGGGGGGAATGGTGGGAGGGAATAATAAAGAGAAAGATGAAGTAAGATGAAGGAGAAGCAATAGACCTTTGGAGGGCAGGGTATATGGAGACGGTTACAGTTTTCATGGAACCAGGCCATCTCCCAAGTGGGTCTCAGCATGTGCTCAGCAAAGTGGCAGGCAAGGGCAGCAAGCTGCGGCAGCAGGTACAGCAAGCTGAAGAGCACGATGCGGGTCATGAAGCGAATGAGCTTGCTCTGGTTACGACCATCGTGACGCATCTGCTGTCGCACGCAATTCAACGACACCAGAGCAGCGGTCAAAAGCGAGGCACCAGCGATGACGTATAGGCACAGAGGCAGTAGCACAAGGTAGCGCAATGCTAGAAGGTTGTGAAGACCCACAAAACAAACTCCACTGAGACCATCTCCTTCCACCTTGCCCAATGCTAGCACAGTGACCGTCTGCAAGCCTGGCAGGCCCCAGGCAAGGCCATGAAAAATAAGGGACTTTTGCTCAATGGCTTCACGTCCCCACTTTAGGCCAGCAGCAAGGAACCAGGTGACTGCGAGGATGACCCACCATGCTGCACCGGCCATCGCTGAGAAGTATGCAAGCATGAACAGTACTGTGCAGGGCCTTGCACGCAAGCCCTGCATCACCGTGGGTGCAAGGCCAATGGCCCGATTGCCCGCATTGCACGCCGCTGAACCTTCACCTCCTGTAGATCCCACAAGATAGGCGAGCGACAAGCCCATGTAACAGAGGGCATAGAAGACAATAGGTCTCTCAGGATAGCGGAATCGGGAGTAGTCCAGCAGAAAAGTCAGCACCGTGAATGCTGCACAGACAAAACACAGTCCTGCAACTGCAGCGACGACACTGCGAGTGAAGGAAACCTCATGTTTCAAAAAGAACATGCTCGGGCATGGTGGAGAGCAGTCGGGTACACCCAAGAAGGAATAACCCAGGCCTGGAAGCACCTGTGAAGGAAGAAAAGATAACATAATTAACCTACAAAGAATGCCAACGTGACACACGGTTTTTCATTTGTATTGATTACCGATTTATTATATTACCATTATAATTCAACCTGAACTGAAACACGAACATACTTTCATGTCGATCGTTACAAGTAACACCGCAAGAAGCATTTCTGTGATTCCCGTGAGTATGATAAACAAAGGAAGACAATAGACACAGGGAGGGATGAACTGAAGCAGTAGAATATGCATATACATGAAAGATCAAGTAAGAGACAGGAAAAAAGCAAAATGTTGCTTTTATTTATTTATTTATTTGTTTGTATTTCGTATGAACGACATCAACACCAACCAAGACAGATCTGACGTCTGATAATACCATCCCAATATAAAGTAGAAAGCATCTCAAAATGCAAAGGCGTCCGCTTTGTACTCAAACTAAACTTGAGGAAAACGACAGTATGTATAAAAGAAATGAACATTTTATTCATTTGTGTTCTCCATATTCTCATAATAAAGGCTTGTTGAAGATTTGATGACAAAAGCTCAACTGGTAAAAATGTTATGGCCTAGACAGACACACAAGCTCAATGGTTAATAAAGAAAGAAAATATGCGGAAGTGATTTTAAAAAATGGGGCATCTCGTGCTTGACGCCCTGCGGCAGGGCTAATAAGAGCTATTTATAGTTACTCGAACACCCGCACACTACAGGAGCGGCAGGAAGGGTCATTCCTCTTTGGGGTATATAGATTGCAGTCGATTTATGATCGGGTCTCAAGAACATTGGGTGTGTGTTCATTTACAAAGTTTTTGTGGAGAGATCGCCAAATGGTTTAAGCATTCGAGCAAGCACTCCATTCAAACCCATTAGGAATGGCTGGCTTGGCCAATGCTAGCTAGCTGCTTGGTAAAAGAGCACAACCCGGGCTTCCTCCCTTTCAGTTTCATGTTAAACAGCAGGAGAGAGTTTCAAAAGTTTGCTACGAAAAACGCAATGTTAGCGGCAGGAAGGGTGATGTTATTAAACCAACCCTTGTGGGGGTATATAGAGTACCGTAGATCTTCTCTCAGTTCTGTCAGTAAAGCTTACCTCACGGATGTTGGGATTCCTCCAAATTTCTTTATTTAGTGTTATATTAGGGTTGTAAAGAGCATTAGCGACTGTTTTAAAAGCTAATCATACGTGTTTGTGGTTTATAATATTTTTACTTCTGGTGGAGGCCGTTGGGCCGTTGCTCCCACGGAAACGCCATGATAAGCTATTTATAAATGTTGACAACGTTTGTTCAAGGAGGAAAACCACATTGGGGAGGTGGGATATTAATGGTATTAATATTGTTTTGTAATAACATTAATATTATGCTATTATCATTAGTTTTGTTATTCGAAGCGGCCTTGGCAAAACGCCACGATAAAGCTAACTTAATATGGATTTATACCTCAACACGCAACCCCATTGATGGCAATGGTGGGGAAAACCCGCTCAGGGGAGAAAACCCCCTTAGGGAGGGGGGCAAATGAATGCGTTACAACCTTCATTGTGTAACTCTTAGTCATCCTGTCAAGTTTGGTTGAGATTTGATAAGTAACAACGGAATGTATTGGGGTCAAAAAATCATCAGACAGACACGAAATGGCATATTTTAGTATGATTATGACTTTGCCCTCTCACATTTTGACCTAATTTTAAATCATTTTCTTCATATTCTCATAATAAAGGCTTGTTGAAGTTTTGATGACAAAAGCTCAATTGGTAAAAATGTTATGGCCTGGACAGATACTCTGAAGCGCAATGGTAAATAAATAAAGAAACACGGAAGCGATTACAAAACCCGGCTGTCTCACACTGTGCGGTCGGAAAGGCTATTAAGGCCTATATTTCCTCACTCTGACTTTGCCCTTTTGACCCATTTATTAATTACATTTCTCCATATTCTCACAAGGGTTTGTTGAAAATTTGATGACAAAAGCACGAATGGTATAAAAGTTATGGCCTGGACACACGCGCACACACACACACACACACACACACACACACACACACACACACACACACACACACACACACACACACACACACACACACACACACACACACACACACACACACACACACACCATTAAAAAGGTACTCAGGAACAAAAAGGAAAAGAGACAGCATTGATTATTGAGATATCAGTATCCAGCGATTTTGGCCTAAACAACACAGAAATCAAGAAAATGACCAAATACCAGGAGCTCAAAAATGAGGTCAAGAGATCCTGGAAGCTGAAGAACATCGAAATTGTGCCAGTGATAATTGGAGCAACAGGAATTGACGAAGAAGAACCTCACTGAGATTTTAGTCGTGTGTGTGTGTCCGTGTGTGTGTGTGTGTCCATGTCTGTCCGGGCCATAACTTATTACTATTTGAGTTTTGTCATCAAATTTTCAACGAACCTTTATTAGGAGAATATGGAGAAAACAAACTAATAATTCTGTCAAGAGGTCAAAGGTCAGCATCACCTAAAATCATAAATTTTCATCCAATTGACCTGAAATTTTAAGAATTTGCATATTGTGTCTCTGAATTGGTTCAACAATCAAAAGCTAGAAGCTGCTTTTTTTTTTTAGAGATGAAAAGGATAACATTGTATAAAATCGTCAATTTTCATCTGACTTGAAATTTGAGCAGGGTTTGCATATTGGGTCACTCAATAACTTTTGCTTTTGAGGTCAAAAGGTCAAGGTCGCCTAAAAGTCATATTTTTGTATTATTTTCACTGTTTTTGTCATGTTTAGTATACGGAAGGAAAAGAGGTACGAATAAAACGCGGATGTGGACGGCCTTTGCATTTTCCGCGGACTAACAGCTCAAGTTATGTTTGAATTTGCCTCGTGTCGCTGTAATTGCTTGTTAATCGTGCGTTTAACCATGTTAGTCCATCTGGTAAAGATTATTACTGCATTGACAACACAAATGTAAACAAGACTGAGCATTTAGCAATACAGAGCCTCATGGTGGTATATAGATTCCGTTAGATTTGATTACGAACGATCTACGTCAAAGTAGATCTGTGTACAGACACCCGTACGGCGATTATGATGGCCTCTTCTGTCTTTTCGTGAACGGGCGAAGCCAAAAAGGCTAAAAAGGCAAAAAGGCAAAGCAGTTACCAATGCATGGCATTGCCAGGCCATGTAGATTACAGGAAGTCTGATAACCAGTACAGACTCCCTCGTACCCCGAACAATCTAAACGGGAGATAAGGCCACCTGCTTATTCGATGCCAATCATTTTACACCCATGATGGCAGCTGCGGCCAATAACTCCGACTTATTAACAGCTCTTCGAAATTATGATTGCGAAAATTAGGAATTTGTGAGTCCGCATGCAGATCTACCTTTACCTACGACCAAGGTCGTTCATAATCAGATCTAACGTAATGTATGTACCCTTGGTGAGGCAAATAAAGTTTCCTTAAGGCCTGCTGTACTCCGAGACGATTAATTCGGTCACGTTCCGGGCAAATGACCTCAACGTTGCTGGGACTTCACCCAGGATTTGCTTCAGGTTTGATTCATGTTGGGTCTGCAGACACGTTGGGTCTGCCTGAAATAGGTTCCATTACTCGGATATCACCCTATGATTGGCACGGAGTAGGATTTTAGTGACGTCATCATGAACGTTGTTATTACGAGTATCCTCACAAGTATATCATCAACTTGAGAGAAATGCCTCTCTATGATTTATCAAAAGCCACTGATCCTATTTCTTATAATATCCACAATGAATTTCAAATTTCAGTGTATTTCCAAAATAGATTTTTTTTAAACCAAAATTTAAAACAATTTGAGAAAAAAAGCGAGAGCAAAGCAAAATGTTTGTTTTCCGCGGACTAACAGCTCAAGTTATGTTTGAATTCGCCTCGTGTCGCTGCAATTTGCCGAGCAGCAGCAGTCGTAACAATACTTTAGCAAATCTCCATGCTGCCCACCTCAAGCAAAGCTGAAAGATGGCAAAACGTTCCACCAGGAATGACCCAACATCAAATTTTGACTTAAAAAAAATCTTCCGTTAACTGCTGTGCCCCTAACACCCACCTCGTGGGGGCGCGAACCGACCCCACATCCTCAAAAACACACCTCCTGGGGGCGTGAAACGGGTCAAACCCAAAAAATCGTCACATATTGATTACATCCCTCAATAGGAATTGCATATAAAAAGTTTCATTAAGAAATGCACAATAAAAAACATCGGGGCAATACCCCTGGCGCTCACCTGGTAGAATAAACACTATACTGCACTGACTAAAGGTATTTTAAACCAATTTCAATGGTTGCTTGAAGACAGGGCAGCATGTGGAATCATACTAACATAATCATAACACTTTAAACAAACAAACAAACAAAATACCTATTTTGGGGGGCAACTCCTAACCCCTCCCACCCCGTGTACCTCCTCAGACCCCAATTTTTCCAATGTCTTGAACAAACTATTGGAACATCACGGATGATGAAGGTTGTGGTGAAGTTTCATCGAAATAGTGTGTGTAGTTTCAGAGGAAAAAGCAAATTCCTATTTTGGGGGGTCAAACCGGGGCCCAATTTGACCCCAATATTTTTAATGCCGTGAACAAACTTTAGTCACAACACAACAAATATAATTTGTGCCAAATTTGGTCGCAATGCCATCAGCAGTTTCGGAGAAGACGTTTCAAGTGCTTACGGACGGACGGACTGACGACGCGCCATCGCATAAGCTCACCTGAACTTAGTTCAAGGTGAGCTAAATGTGCCCGTAATAGCATTTTTTGCTATTTCACCTTGTGATCACGCCTCCAGGCCCCAAGGGGCACAGCTAAAAATGAAACTGCTCTCGCACCTTCTTGCCATGTGCTGATCATAACTACCAAGTTTGGTGAATGTCTCCACACAGTTTAGGAGGAGAGAGCATAATGGGTGGAAAGACGGACGGGCAGATACACCGAGCGGATTACAATATCCGTTCTTTTTCAAAAAGCGTGGGGGCAACCAGAAAATTGAAATAGTCTGACGGGACAGAGTTTGTACGAGTGTAATGTTGTTCTTGTCTACACACTGGCACGATGGTTAATGACTGGCATGATAGCTAAGGACTGTGTGCACTGTGGTGCCGTCCAGCCGGTGCTTGAATCTTGATCCGGCTATAAACAGTCACCCTGATGTTTTGCATGTAAGACCACCTCCCTATTCTATGCCAATGTGTGCATCATCCATCAGAAGGACGTAAAGGCGGAGGACCCATCTCTACCACTATGAGTCGTTGGTGGACGTCAGATATCCCACGGTGAATTTGGTGAAGAGTCGAGGAGTTATTGCTGGCACCGTGAACTGATTACAAATCCTTGCCCAAACCTACAGTCAACCGTCAGGCCTAGCCAGTCCGTTCGTGAAAGCCTCAGGGGAAAAAAACAAAAACGTTTCCTGGTTCGACCCACAAGTAGGTGGGAATACATGTGGTGTTGAAGAAGTAGAGGTAGTAGTAGTAGAAGTAGTAGTAGTAGAAGTAGTAGAAGTAGTAGTAGGAGTAGTAGAAGTAGTAGAAGTAGTAGTATAAGTAGTAGTAGAAGTAGAGGTAGTAGTAGAAGTAGTAGTAGAAGTAGTAGTAGAAGTAGAGGTAGTAGTAGAAGTAGTAGTAGAAGTAGTAGTAGCGGTAGTAGTAGAAGTAGTTGTGGAAGTAGTAGTAGAAGTAGTAGTAGAAGTAGTAGTAGAGGTAGTAGTAGTAGTAGTAGTAGAGGTAGAGGTAGTAGTAGAAGTAGTAGTAGAAGTAGTAGTAGAGGTAGTAGTAGAAGTAGTAGTAGTAGTAGAGGTAGTAGTAGAAGCAGTAGTAGAAGTAGTAGAGGTAGAGTTAGTAGTAGAAGTAGTAGTAGAAGTAGTAGAAGTAGTAGAAGTATAGTTAGTAGTAGAAGTAGTAGTAGAAGTAGTAGTAGAAGTAGTAGTAGTAGTAGTAGTGCTTTTGTTGGAAAGGCTATAGAGATTTGCGTTCAGAGCTCATGCAAGCTCAGGCAAACATATGTTCCCAGTTTAATGTCGCTCAATTCCTCATCTCTGCAAGTCCATGGTTTGAACTACAGTAGCCAAGGTAGAGCATTTTGAAGAGAAAGCACTACCAAGACAGATAAGGGGAAGGTAAAAGAACGCCAAAGGACACCAAAAAAAAAGAATGCCAAATAACACATTTATAAATAAGAGCAAAGTATCTTGTGGGGAAACCGTACAAAGTGCATCATTTATAGTCCAGGTTTCCTTAAACTTTTGAACAGTGTTACTATATACTGCCGCCTTGTACTCCGAAATAATGCGTGAGCGTATTAAGCCCTTCAGCCATACAGAACTGTGTTCCACCACATCTTTCTCTATTTTTGCCTTCCTGGTTTTATATATTGCCATTTTCCCACAGGCTAAAATAAAGTTAACAAGGAGATCTCGTGACTTGCTTAGTTTCTTTACCGGGTGCCCGATGATAAAAAGTGTTGGAGAGAAGTGAAGCCAGAAGCGCAAGAGAAGATTTTTCATCAGTAAGAACACTGGTTCAAGACGGTGGCATTGAAGGTATATGTGAAATATAGTTTCCCTTTCACCACAAAAGCAGCATTCCTCTGGGAAGTTAGTGAAATGTCGCATCATAGATCCAGAGCTCAGTGCCCCATGTCGCAACCTCCAACTTAAGTCTGCCATCATTCTTGGCGTTGGGTAGCGATAAAGTGAATCCCAACGTGGATGAACAGTCGAAGGAAGTGTAAGAATCTCACGCCAGGGAGTATCCAGTCGGGTTGCAATTGCTATATAATGGAGCGAGTGGATCACTAGCAGGTATATATTTTTCCTTGATAGCCCACAGAACGACATTTCCACTGTGCCAGGGGTCTTACTCATATTGTTTGCAGGTATTGGCTGAGAGAGGTCGCAACATCGTGGTCGGATTTTAAAATCCATGGAGTTACCGATGGACATCTGTCCAGATCCATCACCCTCTTTGGGATTCTCTAGATATTCCAGACAATCGGGAGGCAAGGAGCTTTTGACCTCTTCAAGTATCCTGGAGGGGATCCTGATTGTCCTCAAGCCCATTTTCGCTGCGAGCTCCTTGGGTAAAATAAGCCGTCTCTTCCCATCGTTCAGAAGGTCTCCCACTGTTGATATGCTACCAGCTAAGAGGCTCCTTCTTACTGAAAAGGAAGCCAGAGTTGGGCCCTGTAGAAGAGGGTTGAGAAAGAGTGGTTCTTCTAACAGGTCCTTGCCTGGATAAGGAACTGTTCTTTGTACGTCGACTACATTCCAAGCCTTCAGCATTTCTTGATAAAAAAGAGGCAATGTAGCACTAGACAGGCTCCGAGATGTACTGATGAAAATATTCCTTTTGTACCCAAGATTGAGCACTTTGCTGAAGAAGTACGATGCCAGTGAGCACCATTGCGGTGCAGGGTTCACATGTAGGTAACGTTGTTTGGTCTTCAGCCTGGATGCATGGTAGTGGCTTCGAAGGCAGGGAAAAGACTGTCCACCTTCTGCAAAAGGCAAGCTCAGAATGCCCAGGGAAACCCAGTGTTTACCATTCCAAAAGTAGTCCAGTAGCCTCCTCCGCATCTTAACCAGAAACTCCTCTGGAGTGCTTATGCAAGAGAGCCTGAATACTAACTTCGGAATTATAACCTGTTTAATAAGGAGTGTTTTTCCCCTCAGAGACAGGACTTTTAGTAATCCACTCCAGTCTCTCAACTTTGCTTCGATCTTGTCCCCTAAAGTGTTCCAGTTAATGAGTGGTGAGTACCCATGGGAAGTGGACAAGTACACCCCCAAATATTTGATCTCATTGCGACTCCAGGTCAATTTCTGAAAAAGTGTTGGTAACTCCTTTACCTGCATTTGTCCAATTAGAAGCCCCGAGCTTTTCCTCCAATTGATTGTAGCAGATGATGCTGCTGAATAGACCTGCTGACAATCATAAACTATTTGCATATCCCTTGCATTACTGGCAAACACGAGAACGTCATCTGCATATGCAGAAAGTTTGAGGTTGACCCTGTTGTGTGGCACCACAATGCCAGGTAGCCTTCTTCTCATCAAACAAAGGAAGGGTTCGATACATAGGGAATATAATTGGCCGGACAGGGGACATCCTTGTCTTATTCCTCTCTCAAATGGAAAGGGCGCGAGCAAGAAACCATCGACTTTAACTAGGCATTCTGCCGACATGTACAACGTCTGAATCATGCCTACAAATCTCCTCCCCAACCCAAATGTTAGCAAGGTTTCAAACAGATACTCATGGTTCATCTGGTCAAAGGCTTTCTCCTGATCCAAGGAGAGAAATCCGACTTGAGTCCGAGTCATGTCCGCATACTGTATCAGGTCTCTGACAAGGGATATGTTGTCATGTATTGTCCTGCCTGGAATGGCATAAGATTGGTCCGGGCTGACTAATTTTGTCAGGACTGGTCCGAGACGGAGTGACAACATTTTAGCCATGACCTTATAATCCACACACAGCAGAGACACAGGGCGGTAATTCTTCAAGTCTCTCAAGTCACCCTCCTTGGTAATCAAGACCAGAATCGCTCGACGCCAAGAAAGGGGCATTATACCTGTATCACATGCTTCCTGAGCTACGCTTAGGTAATCAGGTCCAACCAAGTCCCATACTTTTGTATAGAATTCACATGATAAGCCATCCATGCCAGGGGATTTATCTCTTGATAGGCTGTGCAGGGCGGTTTTCAATTCTTCCAGAGATAATGGAGTCTCCAGCTGCTCCCGGTCTTCTACAGAGGCTTCAGGAAGACTACTCCACAAAGTGCCACCTGCACCTGCGTGTGTGCTCTTCCCCGAATACAGCTGAGCGTAAAAGGCTATAATTCGTTTTTGAACACTCTCAGAGCCATTGAGCAAGAGACCATCTTCTGCAAGAACACTCGCTATAGTCCTGAATTGACCTTTGCGTTTTTCCACCCCTTTGAGATAATTCAGGACATATTCATCCTCAGAAATAAACTGCAAACGAGAGCGCACATACGCCCCTCGTGCCTTCACACGGATACATGCTTTAAGGGTGCTCTTTTTTTCTTGGTATGCCTGCAGTTCAGTAGAGGTAAGTGTGGCCAGGTGCTTCTCAAGGTGCAGCAGTTCCTCTTCCAGTCTTTTGATCCCTAACCCAAGTGTTTTGCTCGATCCATACGAGTATTCCTGACACAGCAATTTCAATCGTACTTTGCCTACATCTCACCAGAATCCAAGTGAGCAAAAATCTCCTTTTTTATTCCTCCAGGCTTGCCAAAAATTCAAAAAGATTGACAAAAAGGCTTCATCCTGACTTAAAGCATTGTTCAGGTGCCACAAGCCAGGGCCTCGCCTTGCTTCCGCCAGGGAAAACTTAATCCAGGCCAAGTTGTGATCTGTGAAATGGGCAACTTTTATGCCGGAGTCACTGACAATCTTACACCAACGGTGAGACACGTAAATTCTATCGAGCTGGGATTGTGATATATGACCACCTCTGATACTCGTATACGTGAATGTTCTGTCTGTGGGGTGTTGTATGTGCCAAGTATCCCTCAAGTTTAACAGTGTTATGGTTTGTTGTAATATTCTTACAGAGGGATTATGCGGCTCCTGACCTATTCGATCAAGGGAGGGGTTTAGAGTGCAATTAAAGTCTCCTCCAAGAATTACACACTCTTCACCAGGCAAGGTGAGCATGAATCTCTGCAACCGGTTGAAGAAAATCCCCCTTGCAACTCCTACACAAGGTGCATAAATGTTGACGAAATTGACAACAAATTCTTCAAACTTTGCTTTTATATGTAGCAACCGCCCCACACTGGCTTCCTTTACGACAAGTATTTCAGGTTTCCTCTTTGGTGAAAAGAGGGTAGCCTCTCCACAAGGAGTGTCCGTTAGGTGACTGAAAAAGGCCAAGCCTTCCCATTGGTTTTCCCATCGGGATGCAGCCTCTGGGGTCGTGTGGGTTTCCTGCAGAAAGGTTACTTCAAGTTTTTCCTTCACACAGAATGACAATACCTGGTGCACACGGAATGCATCCTTACAGCCATTGACATTCAATGATCCTATTCGTAAGTTTGATGTCATTATTGTATTGAGAGTTTTGTTTCTGTGAAATTCGTCCTCCTAAACGACTTTATATTCAGGCCCGTAACTCAACAACTTTGCTAGAAACTTCCTGACTCGGGCTTGTTCGGCCGAGCCTGAAGTCCTTGTTTTATGTCCATCTCTCCTTAGTACATACAAGGAATGCACTAGCAAGTCATAATCTTTCCACCATTTCAGCGCATTTTCCACTTTCTTCCTGCTATGCAAGCTTTGTTCCAGGAACTCGAGTATCTCCTGGCTGGGGATGCAGGAATGGCATCCTGCAGGTAGGTCTGTCTCTAAACCAGTCAGTGACCCTTGATAGTCTTCCCCATCACCAATACTTTCCTCATCATCGCTGTCTGGAGGTTCAAGATCCTTCTCCTTTGGTGTACTTGTACAATGTGTCAAGTCTTCTGCCATGTCCTCTCTCAAGGCTGACTTGGCATAATCTTCTGGCGCAGAGGAATGCTCCTTTGGCTCTGATGCGGCGGACGTTGCTTCACCTGTGGGAGTGGATGCCTCCTCTTCAGTTGGTATAGGAGATCCAACCTTTTGGGGTGGTAAAATAGAGATGTGCTCAACTATTCCCCTTTCTGCGCCAACAGTGAGTGAAGTGACATCACCTGAGATGTCGGTCAGTGCCAGCAACTTTATTGATGCTTGTGTGTCTGGTTCCCTCTCTCTGTCTGTCCCACCGATGAATGCTACTTCAGAATCCTTTGAAACTTCGGTGTTAATCCTTCGGTTCAGAACTGCTCTTGTAGATGTTTCAATCCCTGGTTTATTTTGAAGCTTCGTTGCAGTTGTTATTATTGGACGTATTTTCTCAGGAGCCAACATCACAGTATCGTTTGGCCCTGTCAAGTCAGATACCTCTAGGTTGTTTATCTTTACCATGCTGGGTTTACTACCTGACGGTCTCCCTTCCTGTTCATTCTTCAAACTGTCTTTGGGTGGATCTGAGAGAGAAGACTCTCCATATCCTGTCGTTTGATGAATAGTTTCCTCTTCTTCTTATTCTTCCATTTCTTCAGATTGGGTTACCACTCTTTTCTCCTTCAGAAGACTAGGCTTTACAAATCCCTTTGACACATTACTTCCCGTGTCATCCTCAATTGTACAATGGTGTTCCGTGGTCCCATCCTCTGCGGGTTCTGATTTCCTCTTCTGTGCTCTCTTTGCCTTCCCTGCTCCCACTGCCTGCCATTGATTTATGGCAGCAGAAGAGATGGGATGAGAAGCTATTATAGAACTTTCTTGAGGGTCCACTGCCCTTGAGCACAAAGGAGCAGCCGCCTCCCTTAGGATACCTTCAGTGACGCTGGGATCCTCTCGAGGCTGATCTGGACGTTGAGGAGCTGCAACCTCTTTAATGATAGTGGGGCAGTCTGCTCTCCTGTGATCCTTCGCTTTGCATACAAAACAACGGGGTTCGTTTGTCATATAAAACACCCTGTAATTCTTTCCATCAAAAGGATTAACCAACGACCCCTCACATTCAGCATCCTTTCCCAATTCAATGGATACTTGTCTTTTAAAAGACCAGACATGTTGTAGGGAGGGCTCATGACAGCCCAAAGACACAGGCTTGATGGGTGATCTCAACACTCCCAGTCGTTCCAGGAAAGGCACCACGACATTGTCAGGCACGTAAGGAGGTATATTAGATATAATTATCCTTGTACCAAGACTTGAGAGCGGCTCGACTTGTACAAAGAGTCCTCCCACACTAATCCCTTTCTCAATGGCCTTGTTTGCTGCAGCCTCTGAGTTAAGAAAGAACACAGCTTGTCCATACATTTTCGAGGCTGCAACTACCGTTGCTGGATCAACCAGACTAGCGAGTGCGTTTCCATAGGCCTCTATTTGGGTGATTTGTCCCAACTCGCATTTCACCCCGTGCTTCCTTGTTAATGCCTTAAACGGGTGGGCAGGGCGGTTCCCACCTGCACCAGAGGTAGTAGCGGCCATTTTTGCCCATGTACCATCCAGAGGCATGATTACTATTAACGGTATATTTCCCGTCAAATGAAAAATGAAAAAAAAAATCAATTAGCTCGTTCGCGAGCTTTTTCTTACTTTAGCACGACCGTACCGGTATGCTAAAGATTAACTCAAAAGGATAATCAAACGCGCGTTGAGCAAATAACTTATCGGCTTAATCGCCAAAACTATGCAAATTTAGCACAGAAAGTCAAGGGTGATTAAGCAAAAACAAGGAAGTCAAACAGTTTGTGATACGCCACAAATCGGGCGCGGCAAAACTAGTCCCACACGGGTGCGGCCGCACGCCGTGTGGGACTAGTTCGCGGCTAGGCCCGAACACAAAGGGATAATAACTCAAACGGGACGTCAAAATAAACTAACAAAATGAACCAACTCGGTTCAAATAACCCAAATAAACCAAAAATACAAACGAAAACGGAAGAGGATGAGAAGGAAATGTCGACAATAGCACGGCTCGAGGAGCAGCAAAATGGCGTGGCGTAGTAGTAGTAGTAGTAGTAGTGGTAGTAGTAGTAGTAGTAGAAGTAGTAGCAGTAGTAGTAGAAGCAGAGGGAGTAGAGGTAGTAGAAGTAGTAGCAGTAGTAGTAGAAGTAGAAGTAGTAGAGGTAGTAGAGGTAGTAGTAGACGTAGAGGTAGTAGTAGAAGTAGTCGTAGAGGTAGTAGTAGAAGTAGTAGTAGAGGTAGAGGTAGTAGTAGAAGTAGTAGTAGAAGTAGTAGTAGAAGTAGTAGTAGAAGTAGTAGTAGTGTGTTCTTTTTCAGGGAATCATATACAGTCACGTGAAAAACTAAGTACACCCCATGTAAAGTTTTGAACTTTTCAACACATTTCAACATACAGCTATTTGAAGAAGTAGTAGTAGTGCTTTTGTTGGAAAGGTTACAGAGATTTGCGTTCAGAGCTCATGCAAGCTCAGGCAAACATATGTTCCCAGTTTAATGTCGCTCAATTCCTCATCTCTGCAAGTCCATGGTTTGAACTACAGTCGACAAGATAGAGCATTTTGAAGAGAAAGCACTACCAAGACAGATAAGGGGAAGGTAAAAGAACGCCAAAGAACACCAAAAAAGAACGCCAAAGAAGATCGCCAAAGAACACCAAAAAAAAGAATGCCAAATAACACATTTATACAAATAAGAGCAAAGTATCTTGTGGGGAGACCTTACAAAATGCATCATTTATAGTCCAGGTTTCCTTAAACTTTTGAACAGTGTTACTATATTCTGCCGCCTTGTACTCCGAAATAATGCGTGAGTGTATTAAGCCCTTCAGACATACAGAACTGTGTTCCACCACATCTTTCTCAATTTTTGCCTTCCTGGTTTTATATATTGCCATTTTTGCACAGGCTAAAATAAAGTTAACAAGGAGATCTCGTGACTTGCTTAGTTTCTTTACCGGGTGCCCGATGATAAAAAGTGTTGGAGAGAAGTGAAGCCAGAAGCGCAAGAGAAGATTTTTCATCAGTAAGAACACTGGTTCAAGACGGTGGCATTGAAGGTATATGTGAAATATAGTTTCCCTTTCACCACAAAAGCAGCAATCCTCTGAGACGTTAGTGAAGTGCCGCATCATTATTGACTTATATAGGGTTGGTTTTCTAAGGCTTATATCAAAATATTAACTTATATCAAATAAGTATTTTAAGGTGAAAGCGCGATGACGTCACCACGTCACGCGGCACGAATGCGCGCCTGTGTCGTTGGAGGTATTGACTTCTATAGGGTTGGTTTTCTAAGGCTTATATCAAAATATTAACTTATATCAAATAAGTCTTTTAAGGTGAAAGCGCGATGACGTCACCACGTCACGCGGCACGAATGCGCGCCTGTGTCGTTGGAGGTATTGACTTCTATAGGGTTGGTTTTCTAAGGCTTATATCAAAATATTAACTTATATCAAATAAGTCTTTTAAGGTGAAAGCGCGATGACGTCACGCGGCCTTGCCTAGATGTAGGCCGCACCTCATTTTGTCGAATAAAGTGGTATTCGGGTGGTTCCGGTATTTGGGACCGCAGGAACGGAAAGTGCAGGTACGGGGTGCCAGTCACTCCCCAGCCGGCCCGCTCTGAAGGTTCGGATCGGGACACCGGGATTCATTCCGGTCGCCTGGTCGGCCCGGAGGTGGGGGTGCGGGGCCTGTCACGGAACGTCAAAACAAACGGCCTGCCGGGGCCGCCCAAAAGTCGAGCGTGAGGGGCGCGTCCACTAATGGAATGCCTCTCACTTCCCAGATCGAGGGCCACGTGGTCAGGAGAACCTCGTCCCTTCTGGTTGCCTTGCCGTCCCACCGTGAGCGCTGGTCAGGGTGTACTTCAAACTAAGCTTAAGTGTCAAGTGTTAAGTTCCTCCTTGCCCTCGTAAGGGAAAGGCTAGGGTTAAGCTCTTCCAAATTTCCAAACACTAGAAATTGGACGTCTCAAATTAATTAATTAATTTGTTAATGCATCTCAGTCGCCCGCGACCTCTCTAGCGCGGGTGTCGAACCAGTTCAATTCCGGTGCGACCGGGCCGAATATCGGCCCGGCCGTGGCCGAAGCCGTTGATTCCGCCATAGCACGCTAACGCGTAGGCTCGTGCGTCCCTGGTCCGCCGGGGCTCCGCGGGTGTCCTACCGTGCCTGGCTCCGCTATTCTCTCAAACTTCCGGGAGTAGGTGCCGGTGCCCGGGGACGGATTTCGCTGTCTAAACATGGTAGCGCTAGGCCAGTGGGACCGCCGGGACCCACGTGCACTCACAAGTTGTTCTGCGCGTGGGTGGCAGTATCAGACCGGGGCGCCCAAACGCTCCCCGGCTAAAGTTCATCCTGGAAGCGCCCACATTGTGCGGACAAACCCCACCAAGTCGAGGGCCACGTGGTCAGGAGAACCTCGTCCCTTCTGGTCACACTTTGCCTATCGGCCGGCCTCGAAGACCGAAATTGTGTCGGTTACCGATCCTTCGGGTTCGGAACTATGCCACCCTAAAAATCATGCAGCGAAAATGAATGAAATTCGTTCATTTCGTCATATAACCAGTGACGCGCATGAAGGGATGAACGAGATTCCCACTGTCCCTATCTACTATCCAGCGAACCCACAGCCAAGGGAACGGGCTTGGTGGAATCCGTGGGGAAAGAAAACCCTTTTGAGCTTGACTCTAGCCCGACTCTGTGAAGGGACTTGAGAGGCCTGAGGCACTCAATAGGGCTGGACCCGTGAAATTTCGAGGATTTTTGGTAAAATTACCTCAGGGTAAAGTTACATAGGAAAACCCCGTGTTACCCCATTTGGGGGAGCTGAGAGGATTCAGTCGTGATAGAGTGCACTGGACACTTTTTCCCTCCGGTTCTTTCCTGCCTTTGTTCCCTCCATCTTCCCTGCGATTGTGTGGGCGGGAAGAAATTTGAGGCGAGGACGTGTTTGTTGATGGTCGCCTCGCTTCGCCGTCTCTTCAACCTCGGTTACCTGTGCGAGGGTGAGTCTGAGTGAGTATACCAAGACAAGAACAAGAACTAGAAGGAGGTATGTACGGTGCGAGTCATATAATATATTGTTTAGTTATCGTCGAATGAGAATTTGGGGTCGGGATGCGTGGTCGGCCTTGATGACTTGGTCTTGACTAGATGCTAGGCCGCGCTACATTTAGTCGAATAAACTGGTCTTAAAATATTTTTGATGGTTCTTATGCTTATCATTAGATGCATAACGTTCGTAGCGAGGTGTGGATATATGGATTGACATCGGATGTTTTGGGATTCGGGATTTAGGAGCTTCGAAGTTTTTTCATTAGGAATATATGCGATTTGTTTTGGGGGGCCCTTAGAGCTAACGGAGGCTCGGATTTTAATTCTGATTCCGGATTTCGCAGTCGCTAGTACGTCTTAACACTCGACAGAAACTGGCCCCGCGAAATTTCCAGGATTTTCGGTAAAATTACTTCAGGGTAAATTTACATAGGAAAACCCCATGCTAAATTTTCGTCGCCGAAGGACTTTATTTTTTGCGAAATTCATCCTGACTTCGCCTCTAGGAGGATACAGGGGTATCTGTGGATAACGGGAACCTTTATTTGGTGAAATTCGAACTGGTATTGACCGAGTTATTCAAAATATTAACTTATATAAAATTGCCGGTTAAGCCTGTAAACGCAGTGACGTCATCACGTCCCCGGCACGACTCGATTCCGAGGAAATTTTGGTTTTATGGTGCACGGCTCCATTTCGCGGCGAATTTGGATTCTGTGTACAGTTTTGCCACGAAGATGAGATCCCCGCATCGAGTGTGGTATCTTGTTTGGTGAAATTCGGTCGATTTGAAGTGGTGAAAATAAAATGTGATCGTGGAGGATCGTAGCGAGGGGCCATTTTGGGTCAGTTTTCGGTGAATCGGTTTTCGATTATGACACCGGGTTACTTGTGGTGGATAGGAGCACCGCTAGGTGGGTAAGGACAACCTTTGTTTGGCAGGGATTGGGCAAAAATTGACCGACTAATTCAAAATATTAACTTGTATCAAATGGGTCTTTTGAGGTGAGGACGCGATGACGTCACCACGTCGTGAGTGCGCGCCTGTGTCGTTGGAGGTATTGACTTATATAGGGTTGGTTTTCTAAGGCTTATATCAAAATATTAACTTATATCAAATGTCTTTTAAGGTGAAAGCGCGATGACGTCACCACGTCACGTGGCACGAATGCGCACCTGTGTCGTTGGAGGTATTGACTTATATAGGGTTGGTTTTCTAAGGCTGTAGGCCGCACCTCATTTTGTCGAATAAAGTGGTATTCGGGTGGTTCCGGTATTTGGGACCGCAGGGACGGAAAGTGCAGGTACGGGGTGCTAGGCACTCCCCAGCCGGCCCGCTCTGAAGGTTCGGATCGGGACACCGGGATTCATTCCGGTCGCCCGGTCGGCCCGGAGGTGGGGTGCGGGGACTGTCACGGAACGTCAAAACAAACGGCCTGCCGGGGCCGCCCAAAAGTCGGGCGTGAGGGGCGCGTCCACTAATGGAACGCCTCTCGCTTCCCAGATCGAGGGCCACGTGGTCAGGAGAACCTCGTCCCTTCTGGTTGCCTTGCCGTCCCAGCGTGAGCGCTGGTCAGGGTGTACTTCAAACTAAGCTTAAGTGTCAAGCGTTAAGTTCCTCCTTGCCCTCGCAAGGGAAAGGCTAGGGTCAAGCTCTTCCAAATTTCCAAACACTAGAAATCGGACGTCTCAAATTAATTAATTAATTTGTTAATACGGAAGCTGGAAGAAATCCGGAAGAAAACGGAAGAGGATGAGAAGGAAATGTCGAAAATAGCACGGCTCGAGGAGCAGCAAAATGGCGTGGCGTAGTAGTAGTGGTAGTAGTAGTAGTAGTAGTAGAAGTAGTAGCAGTAGTAGTAGAAGAAGAGGGAGTAGAGGTAGTAGAGGTAGTAGAGGTAGTAGTAGTAGAAGTAGAGGTAGTAGAGGTAGTAGTAGAAGTAGAGGTAGTAGTAGAAGTAGTCGTAGAGGTAGTAGTAGCAGTAGTAGTAGAAGTAGAGGTAGTAGTAGAAGTAGTAGTAGAAGTAGTAGTAGAGTAGTAGTAGTGTGTTCTTTTTCAGGGAATCATATACAGTCACGTGAAAAACTAAGTACACCCCATGTAAAGTTTTGAACTTTTCAACACATTTCAACATACAGCTATTTGAAGAAGTAGTAGTAGTAGAGGTAGTAGAGGTAGTAGTAGAAGTAGTAGTAGAAGTAGTAGTAGTAGAAGTAGTAGTATAAGTAGTAGTAGAAGTAGAAGTAGTAGTAGAAGTAGTAGTAGAAGTAGTAGTAGAAGTAGTAGTAGAAGTAGTAGTAGAAGTAGCGGTAGTAGTAGTAGTAGTAGAAGTAGTAGTAGAAGTAGTAGTATAAGTAGTAGTATAAGTAGAAGTAGTAGTAGAAGTAGTAGTAGAAGTAGTAGTAGAAGTAGTAGTAGAGGTAGTAGTAGAAGTAGTAGTAGTAGTAGTAGTGCTTTTGTTGGAAAGGTTACAGAGATTTGCGTTCAGAGCTCATGCAAGCTCAGGCAAACATATGTTCCCAGTTTAATGTCGCTCAATTCCTCATCTCTGCAAGTCCATGGTTTGAACTACAGTAGCCAAGGTAGAGCATTTTGAAGAGAAAGCACTACCAAGACAGATAAGGGGAAGGTAAAAGAACGCCAAAGAACACCAAAAAAAAAGAACGCCAAAGAACACCAAAAAGAATGCCAAATAACACATTTATACAAATAAGAGCAAAATATCTTGTGGGGAGACCGTACAAAGTGCATCATTTATAGTCCAGGTTTCCTTAAACTTTTGAACAGTGTTACTATATTCTGCCGCCTTGTGCTCCGAAATAATGCGTGAGCGTATTAAGCCCTTCAGACATACAGAACTGTGTTCCACCACATCTTTCTCAATTTTTGCCTTCCTGGTTTTATATATTGCCATTTTTGCACAGGCTAAAATAAAGTTAACAAGGAGATCTCGTGACTTGCTTAGTTTCTTTACCGGGTGCCCGATGATAAAAAGTGTTGGAGAGAAGTGAAGCCAGAAGCGCAAGAGAAGATTTTTCATCAGTAAGAACACTGGTTCAAGACGGTGGCATTGAAGGTATATGTGAAATATAGTTTCCCTTTCACCATAAAAGCAGCAATCCTCTGAGACGTTAGTGAAGTGCCGCATCATAGATCCAGAGCTCAGTGCACCATGTAGCAACCTCCAACTTAAGTCTGCCATCATTCTTGGCGTTGGGTAGAGATAGAGTGAATCCCAACGTGGATGAACAGTCGAAGGAAGTGGAAGAATCTCACGCCAGGGAGTATCCAGTCGGGTTGCAAGAGCTATATAATGGAGCGAGTGGATCACTAGCAGGTATATATTTTTCCTTGATAGCCCACAGAACGACATTTCCACTGTGCCAGGGGTCTTACTCATATTGTTTGCAGGTATTGGCTGAGAGAGCTCGCAACATCGTGGTCGGATTTTAAAATCCATGGAGTTACCGATGGACATCTGTCCAGATCCATCACCCTCTTTGGGATTCTCTAGATATTCCAGACAATCGGGGGGCAAGGAGCTTTTGACCTCTTCAAGTATCCTGGCGGGGATCCTGATTGTCCTCAGACCCATTTTCGCTGCGAGTTCCTTGGGTAAAAGCGTTCTCTTACCATCGTTCAGAAGGTCTCCCACTGTGGATATGCTACCAGCTAAGAGGCTCCTTCTTACTGAAAAGGAAGCCAGAGTTGGGCCCTGTAGAAGAGGGTTGAGAATGAGCGGTTCTTCTAACAGGTCCTTGCCTGGATAAGGAACTGTTCTTTGTACGTCGACTACATTCCAAGCCTTCAGCATTTCTTGATAAAAAGGAGGCAATGTAGCACTAGACAGGCTCCGAGATGTAATGATGAAAAGATTCCTTTTGTACCCAAGATTGAGCACTTTGCTGAAGAAGTAGAAGTAGTAGTAGAAGTAGTGGTAGTAGTAGAAGCAGTAGTATAGCAGTAGTAGAAGTAGTAGTAGTAGAAGTAGTAGAAGTAGTAGAAGTAGTAGTAGAAGTAGTAGTAGAAGTAGTAGTAGAAGCAGTAGTAGAAGTAGTAGTAGAGGTAGTAGTAGAAGTAGTAGGAGAAGCAGTAGTAGCAGTAGTAGAAGTAGTAGAAGTAGTAGAAGTAGTAGTAGAAGTAGTGGTAGTAGTAGAAGTAGTAGTAGAAGCAGTAGTAGAAGCAGTAGTAGAAGTAGTAGTAGTAGAGTAGTAGTAGAAGTAGTAGTAGTAGTAGTAGAAGTAGTAGTAGAAGTAGAAGTAGTAGTAGAAGTAGTAGTAGAAGTAGTAGTAGAAGTAGTAGTAGAAGCAGTAGTAGAAGTAGTAGTAGTAGTAGTAGTTTTGTTGTTGTAGTTGTTGATGAACACCACTCCCTAAATGTTTAACCACCGAAACCGTAGAGTGTGCGGCCCTGGCGCTTCAAAGCGTACACCACATCCATGGCAGTGACGGTCTTTCGCTTGGCGTGCTCCGTGTAGGTAACGGCATCGCGGATAACATTTTCCAGGAACACCTTGAGAACTCCACGGGTTTCCTCGTAGATGAGACCCGAGATGCGCTTTACCCCACCACGACGAGCAAGGCGACGAATAGCAGGCTTTGTGATTCCCTGGATGTTATCACGCAGCACCTTGCGATGACGTTTCGCACCTCCTTTACCGAGACCTTTTCCTCCTTTACCACGTCCAGACATGACGATCGCGGTTGAATCCAAAGCTGAATCAGAGAGTAGTAGTAGTAGTAGTAGAAGTAGTAGTAGAAGTAGTAGTAGAAGTAGTAGAAGTAGTAGTAGTAGTAACAATACCTTAATAGTAATTAGTCTCGCCGTGAAGGGGATGCGGGATTATTGCAACGCCCCTGTCGGTCTGTCTGTGTATATATATATTTTTGCATTAAAATGTTTTTCTCTGCTTTCTGTTCAGTTTCGATGTGAAACTGTAAACACAAGAAAGACTCACCATGGAGAATATTTAATTGATTACTCTGATGTTATAGGTCACATGTTTTGGCAGCAATATTGGATAAAAGGGAAAAATTTGGACATTGTTTTCTCCGAAACTGCTCAACGAAAAAAATTGAAACTTGGCATATGTCATCAACTCCCATGGTGTATATGGGGTGATAATGACGATGTCAGTGGTATTCCGGTCATAATTGGTTGAACTGAAATCCTTATCAGAAAAATCTGAAACTTCGTATATCTGATCTATGACCCCCATATGTGAGGTAAGAATGAAATTTATGACGTTCATAACCCATCGCAAGAAATTATGTGACATAATAGGGTGCATGGACGATGCGGGTATATGTGCCATAATAGAAGCGTGTTCAGCTAACGATGGAATTTTTGTTCAGAATGAACGTGCGAGTCGAGACGATGCGCTCTACCAATGTCGCTCTCGTGACGCTTGTTTTTGTTTTTTCATACGCAAGCTCTAGGAACCATCCCTAAATTGGACTTCACATGTTTGATGAGGACTGAGGGATCGGACTACTTATGACGTTAAAGTTGGATTCACCAAATGGACCTTTTTTGTGTGGAAATAAAAAATGTCTTCTCTCATTCAATTCAAAATTCAGAAAGTGTACATTGAATCGTTTCTGGTTGTATGAATAATTTATAGTCTGGTCCTCCGTGTACACTGTTCCATGTTTCACACGAGAGCCATGTGATGCTGCCGATGTCCCAGAGCATGAACAAAGCCATTTAGAAATACAGGATCATCATTGAAAATAAGATCAGTGTTCAGGTTATCAGTTGATTGGGAGGTGTCACATAATTGCGGACGAAGGAAACGACGAATTCTTCATTCCATGATAATCCTCCATTGTCCGAGCAGGCCACATGGTGGCGCCTTTGGACAGATTCACAACAAACCACGTCAGTGCCTTTGTACACACTGACAGCATCAGCATGCATGTTTCACGACAGCCCATGGCAGGATCTTTCCTTTTCCACAATCACTGACAGCCACAGCATCCACAGCTTTTTTTGTCCTGTATTCCCATTCCAGGAAGGTAATATTCCATATACAACTTCTGCTCTTGGCTTTCTTCCGCTCCCTAATATTCTCCTTGCCATTAGCACACGCTATGATGTCACCGCATCGCATTCCTTCTGACATTTCATCCAGAGCTAATTTACGATAACTATTTGAGATGGACAGCAGACAGACATTGTGGGAAAATAACGATTATTGATTAGCGATGTGACGTCACGTAGCTTCCGCACACAACATTCTTCTAGAGGAGCGGTGCCACCTTTGGTTTCAGATTTTTCCATTATTGTTTTGTATCCCCTTTATTTTGACGACTTCAGATTGTGCATACCACCAAAGGTGTTGTTGAAGGCATGATGTATCCAAATGAATAAATAATTTACACCTGAAGATCAAATAGAGTATTTATTGTACCCACTTTATACTCACGAGGGCACCAGAAGCCCAAGTCTCTGTGGTCCTGTTGCGGAGCGCTGCTGGCAACGGTGTCGGACTGAGTGGGTCGGATCCCCGACGACTCGTTGAACATGCATTCTCTGAGTCTGTCAATAAAAAAAGAAAAAAAACAATGAAATTAATTAATTCTGGAGAAGAAGAATTAACAGCCAGGAAGGGAAAGGGTGGGACGACTGATTACCTTAAAAAATAGATACATTAGTCTAGAAGTATTGACACCTGTTACTGCAAATATTGTGCATTACAGACATTTTTTTTTGCATTTTTTTTTTGCATTTTTTTACAGACAAAAACTGTAGTCTAGACAAACTTTATAAATGTTTTTACCCGGTGTGTACCCCAGTTTAGAATAGGTACACCGTATCCCCTTGTGGTAAGAGGCGACTAAAAGGGTTGGCGTCAGGAAGGGCATCTGGCCATAAAAACATTGCCTCAAAAAGCGAACCCTGACAATTACAACTACATATGGGCAGGGTACAGCCCGAAGTACTCCGTGGGGGACCCCACTCCCTCTCGTCAAAACTCAAGGTGGGGAACCCGATCGAAGCAAGGGTGGAAATCATTCCATTTATGACGACGAAACGTCTGACGCCTGACGTGGAGATCGGTTTCTGAGGTTTGGGACATGGAATGTCGGGACAATGACAGGGATATCAGGAGAAGTGGTGGAAGTATTGGTCAGAAGAAGAGTGGACATATGTTGTGTGCAAGAGACGAGATGGAAGGGAAGTGGTGTGAGAATGGTGAAGGGCAGGCAGGGACAAAAATACAAGTTTGTGTGGCAAGGGTGCCCAGAAGGTGTGAATGGTGTTGTGTCCTGTTTTCTGAGGAGTTTGTAGACAGTGTGGTGAGTGTGACTAGAGTGAGTGATAGGTTGATGATGTGAAAATGATGATTGGAAAGCTCTTGGTGAACGTCATCTCGGGATATGCTCCGCAGGTTGGTCGGAGTGATGAAGAGAAGGACAGGTTCTGGTGTGCTATAGAGAAGCTGATGGAAAACGTGAAAGATGAGGAAGTTGTTGTGGGAGGATGAGACCAAAATGGACATGTGAGAAGGAGTATGGCCGGTTTTTAGGGAGTTCATGGGAGTTTCGGATATGGTGTGAGAAATGGAGAAGGTGAAAGGATTTTGGAGTTTGCTGATGGAGCTGATTTGTTGATTAGTAATACTCAGTTCCAGAAAGAGGATAATAAGCTTGTTACATACACGTCAGGTGGGTCGACGACAACCGTTGACTACCTGCTGGTGCGTAGGCGAGATAGGGGGCACCTCCGGGACACAAAGGTGATCCCGGGGGAGGAGTCTGTTTCACAGCACCACTTGGTTGTCTGCGACATAAGGGTGAAAGGTGCGAGGCGAGCTGGGCAGGTGAAGTACCAACCGAGAATGAAGGTGTGGAGGTTGAAAGAGTTGACAGTGAGGGAGGCATTAAAAGAGAGGCTGAGTATGGTAGAGGATGATGTGGTTGAGCTTGAAAATGGTTGGATGTCAATGAAAGATCGTCTGTTGGGAGCCGTTGGTGAGGTATGTGGATGGACAAAAGGACCACCGAGGCACTCGGAAACATGGTGGTGGGCTGATGAAGTTGGAAAGAAGATTGACGAGAGGAGGAAGAAGTTCAAGGAGTGGCAGAAGGCGAAGGGTATGGGGGCAGAAAAGGCAGAGCATGAAAGTTATAAGGCAGCCAAGAAGGCTGCAAAGAAAGAGGTAGCAAAGGCACAGGAGGCATGTAGGAAAATGTTCGGAGAACATTTGGATTTGGAAGAGGGTCAGAGAGCGGTATTCAGGATTGCAAAGCAGATAGCGAAAGAGAGGTGTGATGTGACTGGGGTGAGTTGCTTGAAGGATGAAGTGGGACAAATCGTTGTGGACCCAGATGGAATTAAAGGAAGATGGAAGAGATATATGGAAATGCTGTTGAATGCAGAGAATGAATGGGATGGCAACACAGAGAGTAACCCAGTTTTAGGACCGGCAGAGAAGATAACCGAGAAGGAAGTTGAGGAAACGTTAAAAGCAATTAAGAGTAGAAAAGCGGGAGGGCCGACGGGAGTTGTGGGAGATATGTTGAAGGCAGCGGGAAATTGGGGTGTGAAGAGAATGACAGAGATCTGCAATCTGGTGGTGGAAGAAGGCCGCATTCCAGTGGATTGGGAACAAGGTACCCTCGTCCCTCTATACAAGGGGAAAGGTGACCCTTTGGACTGTGGCTCGTATCGAGCGATAAAGTAATTGGAGCATGGAATGAAGGTATTGGAAAGGGTGTTGGAGAGGAGGATAAGGAAGAAAGTGAAGATTGACGAAATGCAATTTGGATTCATGCCAGGAAGAGGAACGACAGACGCGCTTTTTATTGTGAGGCAGTTGCAGGAGAAGTATATGGAGAAGAGGAAGAAGTTGTTTCTTGGGTTTGTTGATCTGGAGAAAGCATTCGATAGGGTTCCACGTGAAGTAGTGACATGGGCATTGAGGAAGTTAGGAGTGGAGGAATGGTTGATCAGATTGGTGATGGCAATGTACAAAAGAGCGCGCACAGCTGTAAGGATGGACGGGAACAGTGGTGAGTTTGAGGTGTAGGTGGGAGTGCATCTGGGGTCGGTACTAAGTCCACTACTATTTGTAGCTGTGATGGAGTTGCTGGCTCAGAACGTAAAGGAGGGTTTGCCGTGGGAGTTGTTGTATGCAGATGATCTGGTGTTGATTGCAGAAAGTATGGATGGACTGAAGGAGAAGATGAACAAGTGGAAGGAATGTATGGAGACAAAAGGTCTGAAGGTGAATATCGGAAAAACGAAGGTGATGGCAAGTCGTAAAGCATGTGGTGAGGTGGAAAGAACTGGGAAGTGGCCGTGTGCTGTGTGCAGGAAGGGTGTCGGAGTGAATTCCATTCAATGTACAATGTGCGCTGAGTGGGTTCATCAAAAATGTAGTGGCTTGAGAGGGTCATTAACCAGTGTGGCAGCTACATTCAAGTGTAAGGTGTGCACAGAGGGAGCTGCAGATGGAGAAAATGTTGAGTTGGATCTTGGAGACGGCGTGAAGCTGGAAGGTGTGAAAACATTTTGTTACCTAGGAGACATGCTGAATGGAGAAGGTGGATCAGACTCGGCAACGGTTGCTCGAGTGAGATGTGCATGGAAGAAGTTTCGGGAACTGAGTGGCGTGCTGACGAGGAGGGGAGTGTCGTTGAAGCTGAAGGGAAAGGTGTATGCTGCATGTGTGAGAAATGTTATGATTTATGGGAGCGAGATATGGGTAATGAACGTAGAGCAGCAACGAAGGCTGGAAAGGGTGGAAATGCGAATGGTTCAGTGGATGTGTGGAGTATCGTTGAGAGAGAGGAAGACAAATTATGAATTGCGAAAGATGATGGGAATAGAGCCTGTGATGGATGCTGTGAAGAGAAACGGGTTGAGATGGTTTGGTCATGTGTTGAGGAAGGATGAAAGTGACTGGTTGAGAAGAGTGATGGAAATGAATGTAGAAGGAAGTAGAGGAAGGGGAAGACCGAGAAAGACTTGGCTAAAGATGGTGGAAGAAGAAATGCGGGCAAGAGGGTTAACAAGGGGAGATGCAGAAAATAGGGCAAAATGGAGAACATTGTCATGGGTACCGCAAGGCTAACCGCCGCTCTTGCAGGGAAAATGGCCTTAAAATGCCTGTTGTTGTTGTTGTAGACCAACTTTATAAATGCATGTTATTGTCACTATAATCAGTTTTTTCATCTTCTCCTGTTTTTATATATACAGGTAATAGACAAAAAAAATAGAAACACCTGGGTAAATGAGGGACAACAAGCAACGGCTTCCACACAGGTGTGGCCCATGTGTTAATTCAGCAAATAACATCTCGGCAGACTTAACGTCATCTATAACATTGCTGTACAGGCCTGGTGTCAATAGTTATGGCTAGCATCGCTGCATGAGGAGACCCCCAATAACCCCATCGACAGAGCACATGTGGATGCCGAATGGTATGATGAGCATGACATTGATATTATCCATATGTCATGCCCTTATGATTCACCATATCTGAACCCAATCGAGCATTTATGGTATTTTCTGGAACGACGCCCGAGACAGCATTTTCCACCTTTATAATTAAACAGGTGTGAGTTGATTGGCTTTCTCGTGGAAGAATTGTGCCGCATCCTTCCTGCAGAACTCCCGAGACTGGTGGACCCTACGCCAGGGTGCATACAGGTCATACTGGCCGCTCATGGTGGCCCAACGCCCTATTAAGTGACTTTACATCAGCGTTTCCATCTTTTTTGTTCACTACCTGTATATATTAGAGCTGGGCAATAATCGTGATGGGACAATAATCATTCTATAGATTTGCTATCGTGATAACGATAATGGAAATTAATTATCACGATAGGTGCTGCGAATGTGCAGCACCTTGAAACTGGATATTGACAGTGTATTGACTGCTTTGAGCGGTTTGTATGTTTTGTTTCTCTCAAAATATATTCCCGTATTAAACGCAGCTCTATAAAATAAAGCAGGTGATATAATATGGAATGTCTATTGTCCAAGATGTAATTTAAATGGTATATCATTAAACAATAAACATGAAAACAAAAAACCAATTACTCAATGTGCCAAAACTGCTGCTGGTGTCGAAATCGCCGATCAGTTCGAGTTTGCTTTGTCTGTGCACCAAAGTGAGCATTGAAGGCAACATCTTGTTAAAGATCGAGAAGGTGAACGTCCTTGGTGTGCGGAGTTTTGGCACTGAGGACAAGGACAAGCATGTAATCTCGTTCTTCTCTCCGCTCACCGTTCTCGTTGGACCGAACGGAGCGGGAAACATGGTGTCGTATGTTTCCTATATTTATTTGTTTATTACATTTTTGGCACAACATGGGATTGCTTGGCATTTATTATTCGCGAAGTTCAACATCAAAGGCATAATTTTAAATGCCCGTATAGTTAAGATAGTCATACATGACTTTCTTCACAAATGTCTCAGTTAGCAAGCAATCTCGGTGTGTTCCATTAGCAAGCTGCTTGCTTGGTGTGTTCCGTTAGGAAGAGGATGGAGGAAGAGGAAGAAGTAGACCTACTGTGTTCAAAAAGTATCCGACCTTTATTTTTCGTGCGTAAAAAAAAAAGAAGCTAGGGAGGCGTTGATTGGTGCACGTATGTAGGCGATCCTAATGCACACGTGTGAATTTTTTCCCACCTGCAGAAGCTGTCATTCGACGGCAGACCGCCGATGAGTGAGGACATGTAAGTGAGTGCCGTCGGATTTTCGTTTTTGACAAAATGACGGAAAAACTTGAACAACGCTACTGCATCAAATTTTGTGTAAAGCTTGGCGATTCCCAAGTGGAAACGATCCGCAAGATTCAACACCGTTCATTCCATTATGAAGGAGGATTTGGGCTTCAGGAGAATCTCAGCGAAGTTCGTACCAAAGCTGCTAACGATTGAGCAGAAGCAACTGCGTTTGGAGATCGCACAGGACATGCTGGAGACTGTGAACAGCGATCCCAGCTTCCTCAACACAGTGATATGCGTACGACCCAGAAACTAAGTTGCAGTCATCACAATGGAAGCATCCAACATCCCCGAGGCTAAAAAAAGCAAGGCAGGTCCGCAGCAATGTCAAAGTCATGCTGACCGTCTTCTTCGACTCCAGAGAAGACATCATGCGGATTGCGACGGACCAGCTGCGCGCCATCCCAAAAGAGGCGTTCCAGCGCTGCTTCCGACAGTGGCAGAACCGTTGGGAGAAGTGTGTGGCAGCCCAAGGGGACTACTTTGAACGAGATTATTATAAAAAATTTTTTATCTGGATGCGAGTATCTTTTATGAACAAAGGTCGGATACTTTTTGAACACACTACGTATATTCAGCCCTCACAACGCATATGTCCCGTTTCCCTTAGACCAAGGGTGGAGGTCTATTCAAGCACAAATACCAACGATATAACTGACTGGGGTACCTACGTGACATGGATGTTCGTTCACCCGCGGACCGGTTTCCATAACCGTCACAATATTATACACAATCAAGACTCATGGAAGAGCCAGATCATTGAACGTATCGGGATGCAACAGAACAAAAGGAACAGCATAAAGAGAGAGGGGAGAAACACCAAGAGGAGGGATGAGGGACAAGATATAGGGAGACATGGAGAAGTGAGGGATGAGGGAAAATAATGATGGGCAAGGGAGGACGCACAGGTTGGACAAGATGGATGCGGAAGCAAACTCTCACGAAGGAAAAACTGGAAATTTGGAAGGAGGTGGGCTTGGTTGGTAACTTATCCCTATTTTTATAATGGTTTTCCTTTTGGATTTTTTTTCTTTGGGGATGTATTAAATACAGCTCATCTATGGCCTGGTGTGGCTTAGCGGTTAGGGTGCCGGCTTGGGATCCTAGAATCCATGGTTCGAATCCCGGTCAATCGCTGAATTAACGCCAGGGGGGTTGACTCAGCCTGTCATCCTTCCGAGGTCGGCAAATTGAGTACCAGTTTGCTGGGATGAATGATCCGGTGTGTACCCCGATTTAGAATAGGTACACCGTATCCCTGCGCATCGTAAGAGGCGACTAAGGGTTGGCGTCAGGAAGGGCATCCGGCCATAAAAACATTGCCTCAAACAGGGAACCATGAGGTCATGGGGCCTGCAAGGCCAACCCCCACTCTAGCGGGGAAAAATGGCCTTAAAACGATCATTCATTCATTCATTATAGAGCTTTAGCTCTTGTTCCGGATAAAAGTAAAATTCAGACAGATCGCAGAAATAGGTGCTAGTTTTCCTTTTACTCTCCCACGGTGTCACTGAAAGGCTGAAAACTGAGCGTTCTCATCACAGGTTATTCATTCAATTCATGCGTCATGGTTTCACCAAGTCGAGCCTATGTTCCAGCAGCATATTAAAAAAATTCATGAAAGGTCACACACAATATTCATTATGAAAGGCAAATATGACTATTTGCTGTGGGATCCAAGATGATTGAAGGAGAGCTTTTTTCAGATATACTTCCGTAAACTAGGAGTGATGATTAATTGAGGCACTGAGTCATCATTCACAATGACGTACATCCAGACATTAAAAGAGGCCGAGTATGGCGAAGGACATCATAGAGGACCAAGTATGGCCAAGAACGCTAAAAGCTGAGCGTCACATCTGATAGTATTAGTTGGCGGACATGAAAGATCCCACTGTTTCTTTCAACGAAGAGTATGCAAGGTTATTGCCGGCAGCACGAACAGATTTAAAATCCCTGTCGTGACGTCCAGGAGCTGCTGCAGCGACAGTACAGCCATGTAGCGGCCCCGAGCTGCACATGTTTGGAAAGGAACAAGCACATTCAAAGATAGAGTGAACATTCTTTAAAACTGGTATTGAACATGATCATTGATCAGTCTCTGATTTTTGATCAGTCATAGATGACCTGATTAAACCATATACCTGTACTGTATGCCAAAGTTGACCACCAAAGCCAGTCATAGACTGTGTATCCTCCATCATGCCAAGTGTTACGGGGTCCTCCCCTATCCCCGGTCTCGGTAAACCTCCGAACCCCGAGAGGGTCCCCGGCAGAAAGATATGTTATCCTTGGTTGAAATCAATCAAATCAATAATGAAACCACACCAAGGGTTATGAACAAACAATAATATATTATAAATCACACCGGAATCACGACACAAATAATCTATCTATAATTCCAGTAATCTCTGTGTGTGTGTATGTGTGTGTGTGTGTGTGTGTGTGTGTGTGTATGTGTGTATGTCTGTGTGTTTGTCTGTGACCGCTGTTTCTCGACAACCACGGGTCCGATATACTTGAAACTTGCCAGGTATATTGCTGGGGACCCGAGGATGTGCCTTTTCAAGGTTTCATATTAATCGGACAAGTAGTTACCGAGCTATGTCCAAAAAACGATTCAACCAATCAGAGAGCAGCGAGTTATCACGTGTGCCGAACGTGGCGAACAGACTCTGCCTCGGACGGCACATTTGAGAGCGTATTCATTTATTTCACGTTGGCAAACTATGTTGCCGCTATGTTGGCGTTAAACTATGTTTTAAAACTAATTAAAACTAATTTGCGATTCTTTCGCTTTCCTTCGCGTTTGTGCACGCTATGGCGATTTCTTTACCAAACTCCGCAAGCCGTTCGCTTTGGACCAAACCATTTCATGTAAATAGAGGGGGGGGATTGTCACCGTACTCGCAAGCCGTTCGCTTTGGACCAAACCATTTCATGTAAATAGAGGGGGGGGATATAATTTTAGATATATATATAGTACGGGCATGCCCTAGTAATAACAATTCGCCCTACAATCACTATTTTTAAGATGGTACCACCTTATCTCGTCCTTTAACCCAAACTCACAGTACTCCCCCAATGTCTCTGTACCCCTCCAAGGCGAGGTCGATTCGCTCCAGCGATAGTTGGATCAATGTCCGATCACAATCAATTGAGGCGTGGACGATCGAAGCAACCCACAGGTCACGTGATCCACACCCAGCACAATAGCGGTGGAATGGGAAACCTCCCAAAGACACGCTCCGACGTACACGTTTGCGGTTCAATCAACGAGTCTCCGTATAATCCTCAAAAGCCCCTTTCTTGCACAGCGTCCCCGGCAACCCACCGGGGAATAATGCTCGGCCGACGCGACAAAAACCTGTTCACTGCAGGTTGCAGTTCACTGCATCACTGCAGATTGCAGTTCATTGCAAAAACCTGTTCACTGCAGGTTCACTGCGTGGCGAAGATGGCGGACGGCTTTCACTCGAACCCGGGCTTTGAGGCAAGGATACTACGGAACCTCAATAAGGATACCCGACTACACAGGCTCCACAGCACTCCGGCGATATCTCCTATCGCCCGAACCTCCTTTCAAGGACGCAGGGTTTAAAGTGCAAGTTTTAAAAATAGTAAAAACTAACTTCAAAATTAAATCTTTCTCGAGGCTTAGATCACTGTTAAACAAAAATACAAGCCTCAGATAATGAACCAATCAGAAACCTTGCTGTTGGTGTATTTCCTTCCTTTCCACTACGTTTTTGTTCTGATATGTTATGAGTTACACTTATACATGTTGTGACGTGGGGTGCACGATGGGATTCAAACTTACAAGGTAAAACCCCGGGCTTTGAGGCAAGGATACTCCGGAACCTCAATAAGGATACCCGACTACACAGGCTCCACAGCACTCCGGCGATATCTCCTATCGCCCGAACGTCCTTTCAAGGACGCAGGGTCCACTCGCCCTGTACGCTCCACCAATCGGTTCGGAGCTTCAACCAAAACGTCTCTTCACAATCTCCTCCCGCCTCTTCTTCCTCGCTCCACCTCTTCCGGTCACGATCCGGATTTCTGGCCACATTTTACCAGGAACGTTTTTAAACCTTTTAACCACAATAACCCTTTCCCTTAAGCCACAATAAGCATAATATCTAGAACCAACAATGATAACAATAACAACCATAATTAGGGCCGAATCCGTAACACGTCATTAATTCGTAAAACCTAAACTTCTCAAAGCTGATGAACGCCTTTGTCCATAGGTAAATGAAAGGCTTCTCTACCCTATGGGTTGGTGCCTCCATTTCACACCTGTATCTCCAGGAGGATGTGCAATCCACATCTCTCAATATCAATGACATTTTCACATCGCTGGCAAGTTGGTGGTCTCTCTGTCTTCTACCGCCTCCCTTCTGGTTTTACACCCTATGTCCTCTCGGTCTTCTGCCACCCATCCCCACCCCAAGGTTTCTTCAGGGTGCACACGGTCTGCCAGTAATCTCCTCTTCCTGCCATGTGAAACAAACTTCTTCACTCTCCTAAATTTCAATCTTTCCACCAAGGCGCAAATGAGCCTGGTGTTGGCTTAGCGGTTAGGGTGCTGGCTTGGGATCCTAGGATCCTGGGTTCGAATCCTGGTCAATCACTGAATTCATGCCAGGGAGGTTGACTCAGCCTGTCATCCTTCCGAGGTCGGCAAATCGAGTACCAGTTCACTGGTATTTACCTGTGTGTCGCAAGAGGCGACTAACAGGGTTGGCGACAGGAAGGGCATCCGGCCATAAAACATTGCTTCAAAAAAGGGAACAATGGTGCCTGAAAAAGGCCAACCACTGCTCTGCGGGGAAAAATGGCCTCCAAAGGTGGTTCCACCAAGGCTCCAATGAAGCTGTTCACCACCATCTCTGGTCACCCAACCCCAATCCACAAACATTATTTTTTCTACCCCCATTAACCTTCCCCAAGCGCACCCTTTCTCTCCAGGTTAGTCTTTCCGTCTCTCTCCCCCACCATATTTTTCGTTGTTTTTTTTTTTTGTTCCATTTCAGTTTCATTCCCGGTTTTCCATTCCTCCCCTTGCTGTGTTTGACCCTGTATCCAGCTTGCTCCCTCCCATGTCCTCCCCCCCGATCTCATTCTTCCACCGTTCCCATTCAGACGCCAAGTGTCCCTCCAGTGTCCTTGTGCAGGGCACACACGAGCGATAAATGATGTTGTATATCACAATTCAGCTGTAGTATGAAGTGGTTTCCTCTGAAGTTGCTAAAGATCTCATGCAAGTTTTAAAAATAGTAAAAATTAACTTCAAAATTAAATCTTTCTCGAGGCTTAGATCACTGTTAAACAAAAATACAAGCCTCAGATAATGAACCAATCAGAAACCTTGCTGTTGGTGTATTTCCTTCCTTTCCACTACGTTTTTGTTCTGATATGTTATGAGTTACACTTATACCTGTTGTGACGTGGGGTGCACGATGGGATTCAAACTTACAAGGTAAAACCTTCACCTGCAGTGCTCAGGTGTGCTGTGAAGCTACCTCTTCCACCAGCTTTGACATTGCATACAAAATATCAAAATAAAATCAAACAGTGACTTTGCAATATAGTTTTGGAAGATAGAAAGCCATTATGTACCCTGGCCAAATGGGAGGGGGGAGGGGAGGGGAGGGGATTCATATAATTATGAATTATGACGTCAATTATGACGTCAAATATAACAGTAATAGTACGAAAGTAAAAACATCCACCGAGCAAGGGCAGAAATGGAATTATTTTGAACCATCGGATGATATTCTCCAAGGCATTTTGAGCCATTTGTGGAGCACCACGATTGCTGGCATGCAATCCATCACGGCTCAGGCCTTGGCTTTACTGTGCCACTACCAAGCCTCGTATTGATGGTTCTGTGTTCTTTTGCCATGCTCGTCTTCCTGCTCCAACTGCGTATGCCTTCATCCAGTGTCGATTCGTTTTCAACATGAAAAGTAGATGCAATTAACGAAATGATTTACATGGTGCGTGTCCGCAGATTCGTTTCCCTTTAAGAGGAAAAAATTGATAGCAAGAGATATCTTTAACAGACGAAAAAAAAAAAGAAAAAAAAAGGAGAGAAGAGAGCAAGGTTGGGTAAAAAATTTAAAATCATGATGAGGATATAGTACATTTTAACAAGAGATGTTAAGATATCAAAGAGCAGATGAAAAACAGACCGAGACAAGAACGGCACTTAGTAGAGAGCATACAGTGCATTCAGAAAGTATTCAGACCCCTTCACATTTTCACATTTTGTTATGTTGCAGCCTCATGCTGAAATCGTTTAAATTCATTTTTTCCCTCATCAATCTGCACTCAATACCCCATAATGACAGAGAAAACCGGATTTTAGAAAGTTTTGCAAATTTATTAAAAAGAAAAAACTGAAATATCATATTTACATAAGTATTCATACCCTTTGCTACGACACTTGAAATTTAGCTCACGTGCCTCCCATTTCTCTTGATCATCTTTGAGATGTTTCTACACCTTGATTGGAGTCCACCTGCGGTAAATTCAATTGATTGGACATGATTTCGAAAGGCACACACCTGTCTATGAGGTCTCACATCTGACAATGCATATCAGAGCAAAAACCAAGCCATGAGGTCGAAGGAACTGCCTGCAGAGAGCTCAGAGACAGGATTGTGTCGGGGCACAGATCTGGAGAAGCCTACAAAAAAATTTCTGCTGCATTGAAGGTTCCTAAGAGCACAGTCGCCTCCATAATCCTTAATTGGAAGAAGTTTGGAACAACCAGGACTCTTCCTAGAGCTGGCCACCCGGCCAAACTGAGCAATCGGGGGAGAAGTCCTTGGTAATAGAGGTGACCAAGAACCCGATGGTCACTCTGGCTGACCTCCAGAGATCCTGTGTGGAGATGGGAGAAACTTCCAGAAGGACAACCATCACTGCAACACTCCACCGATCTGGGCTTTATGGCAGAGTGGCCAGACGGAAGCCAAACAGTTCAATCTTGGTTTCATCAGACCACAGAATCTTGTTTCTCACAGTCTGAGTCCTTTAGGTGCTTTTTTGCAAACTCCAAGCGGGCTTTCATGTGTCTTTCACTGTGGAGAGGCTTCCGTCTGATAAATCATCATCGAGGTAATCAGCAGAGGTAATCATCAAAGGATTGGATTGTCCTGTTCAATGTTCCCATCTCATTCCAGAGCTGGTGCCACTGGGATCCCCAGTTCAAATCCCGTATAATAATGTGTGTGTGTATATATATATATACATTTGTTTGGGGTTCAGTAACAAACGTAATCCATGCAAGTCGACAAATAATTTTGTCCTCCATGCGATTCATGTTCAAACTCCTCCACGAGGCTTATATTGCAAAAAAGTAGAGCCTCGGATAATGAAGCCATTTTGAATTATCCACACACATCCGAGAAGGAATTACGACGTAACTGATCAAATTATGTTCCGATGAGCTTAAATCAAGGCATGTGAAATTACCATCAAATGAAAATGAAAGGCTCCTTGATAGCTCACTCTGCACGCTGTTTTTGCATGTGCACTCGCAGCTTCACCTCTTAATTTGCTCCAATTTTAGGGGAAAAAAATAAAATAAAATAAAACTTCCCGAGGGTTTACATTACAAACAAGAAAACAATCAACAACACTTTGGAGAGAATGGAAAATAGGATAATCTAAAGTCGAGGAATAAAATCGCAGACACATTTTCTTAATTCCCAATGCTTATGCACATGCCCACCCCTCCCCTTTACACAAGCCCGCCCCTCCCCTTTACACAAGCCCGCCCCTCCCCTTTACACAAGCCCGCCCCTCCCCTTTGCACACAAGCCCGCTCCTCTCCTTTACACACAAGCCCGCTCCTCCCCTTTACACAAGCCCGCCCCTCCCCTTTACACAAGCCCGCCCCTCCCCTTTGCACACAAGCCCGCCCCTCCCCTTTCCACACACGCCCGCCCCTCCCCTTTGCACACACGCCCGCCCCTCTCCTTTACACACACGCCCGCCCCTCCCCTTTACACACACGCCCGCCCCTCCCCTTTGCACACACGCCCGCCCCTCTCCTTTACACATACACCCGCTCCTCTCCTTTACACACAAGCCCGCCCCTCCCCTTTACACAAGCCCGCCCCTCCCCTTTACACAAGCCCGCCCCTCCCCTTTGCACACAAGCCCGCCCCTCCCCTTTCCACACACGCCCGCCCCTCCCCTTTACACACACGCCCGCCCCTCTCCTTTACACATACACCCGCTCCTCTCCTTTACACACACGCCCGCCCCTCCCCTTTACACACACGCCCGCCCCTCCACTTTACACACACGCCCGCCCATCGCCTTTACACACAAGCCCACCCCTCGCCTTTCTTTACACACACGCCCACCCCTTGCCCATTTACACACACGCTCACCCCTTGCCCATTTACACACACGCCCACCCCTTGCCCATTTACACACACGCCCACCCCTCCCCTTTACACACAAGCCCACCCCTTGCCCATTTACACACACCCCCGCCCCTCCCCTTTACACACATGCCCACCCCTTGCCCATTTCCAGACACGCCCGCCCCTCCCCTTTACGCACAAGCCCGCCGCTCGCCTTTACACACACGCCCGCCCCTCCCCTTTACACACACGTCCGCCCCTCCCCTTTACACACACGCCCACCCCTCGCCTTTACTCACACGCTCGCCCCTCCCCTTTGCACACAAGCCCGCCCCTCCCCTTTGCACACAAGCCCGCCCCTCCGCTTTGCACACAAGCCCGCCCCTCCCCTTTGCACACAAGCCCGCCCCTCCCCTTTGCACACAAGCCCGCCCCTCCCCTTTGCACACAAGCCCACCCCTCCACTTTGCACACAAGCCCACCCCTCCCCTTTGCACACAAGCCCGCCCCTCCCCTTTGCACACAAGCCCGCCCCTCCCCTTTGCACACAAGCCCGCCCCTCCCCTTTGCACACACGCCCGCCCCTCCCCTTTACACACACGCCCGCCCCCCCCCTTTACACACACGCCCGCCCCTCCCCTTTACACACACGCCCGCTCCTCTCCTTTGCACATACGCCCACTCCTCTCCTTTACACACACGCCCGCCCCTCCCCTTTGCACACACACCCACCCTTCCCCTTTATACACACGCCAGCCCCTCCCCTTTACACACACGCCCACCCCTCCACTTTACACACACGCCCGCCCATCGCCTTTACACACAAGCCCACCCCTCGCCTTTACACACACGCCCGCCCCTCCCCTTTACACACATGCCCGCCCCTCGTCCATTTACACACAAGCCCGCCCCTGTCCCCTTTACAAACACGCCGCCCCTCGTCCATTTACACACAAGCCCGCCCTTTGTCCATTTGCACACGAGCCCGCTCCTCGCCCATTTACACACACACCCGCCCCTTCCCATTTACACCCACACCCACCCTTCCCCACATTACAAACACGCCCACCCCCCATTTACACACACACTCACCCTCCCCCTTTAACACACGTGCCCGCCCCTCCCCCTTTTACACACTCACCCACTCCTCCCCCATTTTCACACACGCCCGCCCCTCGCCCATTTTCACACCAGCCTGCCCCTCCCCCATTTACACACAAGCCCGCACCCGCCCATTTACACACAAGCCCGCCCCTCGCTCATGCCCCCCCTCATCCATTTGCATACACGCCCGCCCCTCGGCCATTTGCACACAAGCCCGCCCCTCGGCCATTTGCACACTAGCCCGCTCCACGCCCATTTAAACACAAGCCCTCTCCTCCCCCATTTACACACAAGCCCGCCCTTCCCCCATTTACACACACACCCACCCCTCCCCCATTTACACACACGCACGCCCCTCCCCCATTTCCACACAGGCCCGACCCTTCTGATTTACACACACCCCCACCCTTCCCACTTTACACACACGCACGCCCCTCCCCCATTTACACACACCCCCACCCTTCCCCCCTTTACACACACGCCCGCTCCTCCCCCATTTACACACACGCCCCCCCCCATTTACACACACGCCCACCCCTCCCCCATTTACAAACATGCCCGCCCCTGCCCCCTTTACAAACACGCCTGCCCCTCTCCCATTTACACACACGCCCTCCCCTCGCCCATTTATACACAAAACCGCCTCTACCTACCCCCTTTACAAACACACCCGTCCCTCGCCCATTTACACACACACCCACCCCTCCCCCATTTACAAACATGCCCGCCCCTGCCCCCTTTACAAACATGCCTGCCCCTCACCCATTTACACACATGCCCTCCCCTCGCCCATTTATACACAAAACCGCCCCTGCCCCCTTTACAAACACACCGCCGCTCGCCCATTTACACACACGCCCGCCCCTTCCCATTTACACACACAACCACCCTTCTCCCCTTTACACACACGCCCGCCCCTACCCCTTTTCCACATATGCCCGCCCCTTCCCATTTACACACACACCCACCCTTCCCCCCTTTACACACACACCGGGCCCTCCCCCATTTCCACATATGCCCGCCTCTTCCCATTTCCACACACGCCCACCCTTCCCCATTTACACACATGCCCGCCCCTCCCTCATTTCCACATATGCCTGCCCCTTCCCATTTACACACACGCCCACCCTACCCCATTTCCACATATGCCCGCCTCTTCCCATTTACCATTTACACACGCGCCCACCCCTCCCCCATTTCCACATATGCCCGCCTCTTCCCATTTACACACATGCCGCCACTCATTTACACGTGCGCCTACCCCTCCCCCCTTTTCACATGTGCCCACCCCTCCCAATTTTTCACATGTGCCCACCCCTCCCCATTTTTCACATGTGCCCACCCCTCCCCATTTTTCACCTGCCCACCCCTCCCCATTTTTCACATGTGCCCACCACCCCTCCCCATTTTACACACACGCCCACTCCTCCCCCCTTTATGCACACGCCCCTCCACCCTTTAGTCACACACCAACCTTCCCGTTTTTTCCACTACACGTCTTTGCTCCACCCCATACGCCTTACTCTCCTTTCCCAAACACTAACGACCTTCAACATTAGGGAACTCCATTCGAACATTGACAGATCTCCATTTTAACTGGAGGTTGCTGCTGCTACTCTGGACATTGTGTTGTGTGCTCAACACAGTAAATATTTCATCCACAAGACGTCTGACTCTTCTGTATCTTTACCTGTACTGACTTTACCTGTACTGACCATTTCCACTTCCACACTTTGACAGGTATAACCCCACCGTGGGGTCAATGTTTATGTTCATAGATTCCATCTTCTATAGCTCTTGCTCTGCACTCATCCACCATAACCCCCAGAATACCTTTAGCTTTGCATTCATCCCCATAATTATCTAACGATAACCTGTATAATGTATGATCCATCTCGCAATGTCGACTTCATAAACGAGGGTAGTTCAAGGTTGACGTGGACTTTGATTCTCGAAAAATCTAAAAGTACAGGGAGGTTTGATGAAACTAGAGGATGGCCACAAAGTGGAGGGTCAGTATATTTTGAATGTTATTTTTAGTTCTTTGTCGAGGATGACAAAATTGACAAATGAGCAGTCCTGCCACAGGATGGTGCTCCAGCACATTATTCACGTTCGGTCCGATATTACCTGGATGACAACTTGTCAGGTCGGTGGATAGGCAGAGGTTGAACGACAGAGCGGGTGCCATTAAGTCCAGACGTCACAACATGTGATTACTGTTTGTGAGGGATTGTTAAACAGAAGGTATCCTCAAGACGGTCCAAGACACATGACATGTTGAGGAAGACGTCTTGGAGGACATGGCGACGCTTTCAAGTGTTAGTGTTTGGATAACGGCGGTGATCATACAGACAAATATAACAATGGTATGTCCTCTGCTACATTATACACTTGACCCATCCAGGTGGTTGCACCTCAAATGCTATCCGTTTAGAATCTCCGAGACATGAAAGCTGCCATTTTTGGTCGGACATGTGCTTAGATTTCTTCATCATTCATGAACTTAACACTACCCAGATGTTCTTCGAGTGGTCCGAAGAGATGAAAATCGGAGCGTGACAATAACGGACGGTCTGTGAATGATTTAGCACTTCCAAACCCATCTCCACCTGTGTAGTAGCGGTCACATTTGCCATATGACAGTGAGCATTATTGCGCTTTAAAGTTACACCATGAGAGAGCATTTCCGGCTGTCTTCTGCATGTTGCTCATCTCCTTTCATTGCATAACAAGTCAATGTTGACATGCCACACCTGCATCCCATTAGCCGTCTGGGGGATGAGTGAACCTTGAAATTTGTTTTGGTGGTGGCTGACCTTGCTTCTGCTATGAAATTATAGACACGGGCGCAACCATATGTCACGGTCTTCTTCAAGACACCACCTCCCTCCCTATGGTAGCATTCCAGGAACTCTATTGCAATGGCCAAATGGTATGGTACCTTTTCATCACACATTAGGTACTTTGTACCCACCCTTGATCAAACAAGCTCGAGAAGGGGTTCAGTTCCTAAAATGTTTTGGCATCACCATCAGCCACGACCTCTCCTGGGGCAGACCGCATCTCCGAGCCAACTGCCAAAGCCAGCCGCAGATTGGATATCATTCCAGGTTCGTAAATCTTAGCTTCTCGCGGCCCACAATGCCTTTGTCTATAGCTTGGAGTACTGCTCGCCCCATGAGCTGACACTTCCTGCATCTCTTCTGGTATTGTTCTCTCTGCTCTATCTGGCCTCTGCCCCTGCCCAGCAACTTCAGGAGGCACGCGTTCTTCTCTCCACCCTTCCTTGTTCATCTTCGAAAATCCAGGCGTACTGCTCACCATCAATCCTTGCTCTACCTTTATAATGCTTGCGGAATTTAATTCCTGACACAGTAGAAGAGTCCGGATGGCACGAGTCATGTTATTTTTTCCATCACCACCACTGATTCTTTCTTTACCTATTAACCCCCCTCAGACCCACACATCTTCCTTGCTGCCTGTTTGTGTCCAGTTGTTACCCTACCATCACATTAACAATGTTGCACTTTTAATGTCTGTTACCTTGCCCTTCTACGAGTCAAGCTTGTGTATTTTCTTTAACGTCACATTTGTCTCCAGCACGATCAAGACAGAGTCCTCCAAGATACTTTGTTATTTTCACATTTCATTCAAAGAATGTTTTTCACTTTGTTATCACAATCACAATTAATAGTGCAAACGAGAGTGCTCCTCCTAATTCTGAATCAATAATAAGGGAGAAAACACTCATTTTGCATGTAAATATGGTGGAATGTTGACAGACACACATCCCCTATGCATGCTCCATACATTCCCCTTCCGACCTCCCCTTATCCCCTTCCAACCTCTAATCTCCTTTCTATGTGTTTCCCTTCTTTCCTCACTCTTAACATATTGTTATGTTTGTAGGGGGTGGGCAGTGATTACTTTAGTCCAGGTAGCTTTGCATAGATTAGTGTGCTCTGATTGTCGTGAAGAAGAAGAACCACCTGGATGTACTATAAGTAGGGACTTTGTATTAGACCGGACTGTCGGGTTAAGTTTGTATCTTCGTCCCCATTACGAGGAGTGGGGTATGTTAATTAGCTCAGGGATTATGGGTAATTACCCCTTGTATGTTGTTACCTCTGTAATTTATTGCCTATGTCCCTTTTGGCACCGCACCATAGACACGTAGCCAGAATCCCACATTTAAAGGCCCTAATAAAAAAAACATACCGGAAGCCAGGACATTGAGCATTGCTGCTGACAACCATGACTTTGGAGGCACACATATGTTGGGCAGGCCGAGGCCATGCCCCGAGGAGTCGTGATTGGGCGAGGTTTTTGATTGACGGGAAGGACTGGTAGGGAGCACACGCTGATTGGTGAAGCACGACAGATGACGTGAGAGAGCGGCGTGTAAAGTAGTTGGAGCGGCGGACATTTTCCCCTCTCGTTTTGGATGCCTTAACGGACGGTCATTATTGTTTCTCTCTCTTGCACCCCTTCTCGTGCTGGAGACGTTCGTGATTCCCTCTTGCGCATTGTCGCCCTGAGCCTCGTACGAACGGTGGTGTTTTGCTCTCGGGCTCAAGGAAGTGATCGGACCGGCCGTGTTTGGAGATCTTGCTAGTAGACGTGCAGAGACAAAGGCAGAGCCGCGGACCGAGGGCTGCAGTTTCCCACCAAAGACGACGAAGACAGGCACGGCTGGAGGAGCGAGCTGCATGCGGCCCGTTCGATTCGCGCGGAAGGCCTGTTTCGCGCCATCGGGTGCGGCCTGGTGAACGAGGGCATACTGAGGCCTGCTTCCCACCAAGGCAGAAGCCGCGTCCGGATTGTGCGCGCGGGGCCTAATGATTACCGATGAGACCCCACCAGCAATCAGAGTTAAGTGCACACACACACATATTTATTTTCAGTTATCCTTCTCATCGTCTGTTTTCAAGTCTGTTGTGGGGACGTCCCAATTTAGGAATTTATTTGACCGTGTTTTATTTTGTATTACCGGCATTTCTTTTATTAAAGCCGGTATTTTTGGGCATTTTAAATCCGTTTCGTTTGAGTTTATTTTTTGCAGGTTTCAGGACTGCCGGTGGAATCCGTGAAGGTAAGCGCTCCAGTTTCTCCCCCTCCCTCTTGTTTCCCCATGCATATTCTCCGCCATTTGATGAACGCCTCGGAGTAACAGCTCGTTCGGTCATCCGTGCTGCCTTAAGGTGTTCACCAAGGGTAGTCACGCGACAATATTCTACCCTACAATCTCCTTATCATGTAGTCGCTCCTCATCTTCCTTTTCTCAATTTCATTATTTTTTCAGTTTACCCCCAATGCCCAACTCCCTGCACATACGTCATAAATAGATGGCTCAGAAATGCAAAAAAACCCCCCAAAAAACCCCTGCATACTTTTGGAGTTCAGCTGAATAAAAAACACAAATCCAGCAAATAGACAATGATACGAAAACAGACTCGGGGGGAAAATGTTACATCATGAAACTGCCGGATTCTAAATCAGCTCATTGCTTATGCAGGCAGCGATATAAATCTAAATTTGATTCATTTATTCAGAAGCACTGGAATGTGGGCAAGTTCATCAAAGTAACAGATCTAGCATGTGTTCATTTACCACAGTACGAGAATAAAGTTAGACAGATTATTATTATTTTTTTTTTTGTATACTGAATCGAGGCTCGTGAAAGAGCTAACATTTACTTCACAAACAAATCAACCAGACAAACAAAATATATAAAAAGAGGGAGCGGAAGACAAGATGGGGAGAGAAGGGGAAGCACACAAACACAACATTTGAGAGCAGGGAGATGTGTGGAAGGGAGAGGGCTTGGGGGGAGGAGGCGTGGGAAGGGGGGGGGGGGGCAGGGAGAAGTATAAAACACAAGGACACCAAGGACTTCCAGGACAGAAGTTGGTATTTCAAAAAAGTGGAATTGGGGTGAAATTAGCGGGGGTAGAAAAGATCAAGGTTTTGGATGGGGGAAGATAAGAGATGGTGGTGAACAGCTGTTTTAAAGACCTGGAGGGTGGAGTGGGATTGAAGAGAGTGAGGGAGTTTGTTCCAGAGGTGGGAGAAAAGAGGATTGAAGAGAGTCTTGAGCAGGTGAGCAGAGATTTTGAAGGCAGTTGATTTTGAAGAGAAGAGAGAAGGTGAGCAGAGAGTCTTGATTTTGGCAGTTTAACCATAAGAGGGTTGCAGGCAGATCTTGTGCGACCTGTAGGAATATTTGGGGGACAGAGCCCAGAGAGAGCTGGGGGGCAAGGCCAGAGAGGAGTCGGTAGAAGACGGAAAGACCACCAAGCTGCCTGCGGTGAGTGAGTGAAAGGCCCTTGGAGTTAGCTTCATCGCGGGAGATTCCAATGATTCTGAACGCTTTGGTTTCAACAGCGTGAAGACGGGCTAGGTGTGAGGCAGGAGCACCAGACCAGAGGGGAGAGCAGTATTCCATAGAGCTGCGGATGAAAGCCTTGTATGTGGTGAGGAGCTCAGGTGTGCCAAGGAAGGACTTCGCACGACGGAGGATGCCCAGTCGGCGACTGGCTTTGGAGGCCAGATTTGAAATGTGGTTTTCCCAGGAAAGATCATGGCAAATAGTGAGACCCAAAAGCTTGAGTGACAGAACTTCTTGGAGAGGATTATTCAGAAAGTGGATGGGAGGGTTTTCCAGTCGGTCTTTTCGGAGAGACATCGTAAGAGTGTGAGATTTATCAGGATTGAAAGGCATGTTCCATTTGTTTGCCCAGTCTGTGATTTTGTCCAGGTCTGCAGAGAGTGAGGAGGCTGCAGACTGCCAATCTGAGGGATGAGGAATGGAGCGACAGAGAGTAGAGTCGTCAGCAAAGAGATAGAGAGGATTTTCAAGAGAGTCAGAGAGATCATTGATGAAGACCAGAAAAAGCACAGGGCCCAGAACACTACCTTGGGGAACTCCAGCCTGAACAGGAAGAGGAGATGAGAGAAACCCATTCAGGGCCACACGTTGACTACGACCAGAGAGGAAGTCCGCCAGCCATGCGTGGAGATTTCCATGGATACCAAAGGAGGAGAGTTTGGTGAGCAGAGCAGGGTGCCAGACCGTATCGAAGGCACGTGAAATGTCAAGGGAGACAGCTCTAATTTCCTGTTTGGCGTTGAGGACCTCCATCCATTGTTGAGAAAGCAGAAGCAGCATGTCCAGAGTAGAGTGACCAGGTCTGAAACCAAATTGATGATCAGAGATCAAGCCATTGGAGAAGAGGAAAGATTTCATATCTGAAGCAATGATGGATTCCATGACTTTGCTGATAATTGGGAGAAGGCTGATTGGTCTGTAGTTGCTGGGATCTGTTTTTGCACCTTTTTTGTGCAAAGCGGTGATGTTGGCTGATTTCCAAGCAGATGGCAGATGACCTTGAGCAAAAGAGAGGGTGAAGAGAACAGAAAGAGGGAGTGAAAGAGCGGAATAACATGATTTTAGGACCCGTGGGCTGATGCCGTCAGGACCAGTTGCAGAATCAGAGTCGAGGGTTGACAGAAAATTTCCACCTTGTCAGGAGGAAAGGACACAGAGTCCAGGAGCAGCTGGGTACTACTGGGTACGGTGGGTACAGAGAGGGATGGGTTTGGGACACAAGATTTAGAGGCAAACACAGAGTTGAGGCATTCAGCTTTTTCACGTGCGGAGTCAGCCATTAAGCCGTTTGAGGTGAGGGAGGGGATGGAGGGGGAACAAACACCAGAAACAGATTTGACCAGATGCCACCAGGATTTGGAAGAGGGAGACAGATAAGAGAGTTCGGTCTTGAGAACGGTGAGATATTGTTTCCTGGCTCTCCTGAGGGTGGACACACACTTGTTTCAGGCTTTGTGAAAGGAAATGAGATTTCCTTCCGTTGGATTTGCTTTCCAGGAGACGAAAGCAAGTTGTTTCAGGGCAACAGCCTCACCACAAGATTCCGTGTACCATGGACGGGAGGAAGGGTATGACAACTGAAGACGAGATGGGATAAATCTGTGCATGAGAGAGAGCAATTTACTTTGAAAGAATTCCCAGGATGAGTTGATGTCAGAGGCGGTAGAGATGGGAGACCAGTCCAGATGATTGATGGCTGCTTGAAGACCGTGCCAGTTGGCCTGAGTGAAATGCCAGACTCGTGGACGCTGAGGAGGCTCTCTGAGAATGGTCAGAGAGATGTCCACTTTGACAAGCACATGATCAGATGAGCCGATTGGAGCAGAAGAAGAGCAGCAGACATTTTCAGGGAAGTTTGTCATAACCAAATCCAGAAGAGAAAGATGCTCCGTTGACTGAGATCCGGGTCGGGAAATTGACAGATTGTGTCAGTCCCAGTGAGTCGCAGAAGTCCTTTGCTGAAGAGCCATGGCTGGTGAGAGAGGTACCCACACCCAGCCAACTGGCATGGTGACAATTGAAATCACCACATATGAGGAAGAGAGAGTTGGGATGGGTAGATAGAAGTTGGTCCATATTATCAGACAGCGAGATGTAGATGGAGTCATCGCTGTTTGGTGGATGGTACAACACACATATGAACAAAAGGTGGGAGCGAAGGGGAAGCCGTAGCCAAAGGTATTCCTGGGGGTGAGGTGGAGAGAGGGCAGTGGAGGGCGAGTGAGGAAGAGAGTTTTTTATAAAGATAGCAACCCCACCTCCAGGACGAGGCTCAGGTCTATCATACCGGAGGAGGGAGTAACCTGGAGAGATACCAAGGCATCAGAGACATCATGAAGGAGGAAAGTTTCTGTTAAGCAGATCACATCTGGTTTGTCAGAAGCAACCTGTATGGAGAGATCAGTCAAGTTTGAGCGAAGGCCCCGGATGTTTGAGGTCCATACCGTTAATGAAGAGGAAGGGGGAGCATCGGGTCCAGAATAGGGGGGTGGGGGGAGGGGTAGGGTAAGATGTGTAAGAGGAGGAAGAGGTAGGGAGAGCTGTTGAAGGTGTGTCAGAGATTTCAGAGATTTCAGAATAGCTTGGAGAAAGGGAAGAATGGGGCGGACAAAAGGTTTGATGGAGATTGGGTGAGGCACAGTGAGGTGTTATTTGAGGAGGGGGAAGAGCGAGGCAGAAGGTTGGGGGAGATGAAGGTGAAAGTTGGAAGGGGGAAGAAGCAGGGAGGATGCTTTGAGGAGGAGGGGTGAGAGGGGAGTCTAGGAGGGGAGGAGCGAGGGAGAGTCTCGGAGGGGAGGGGTGTGGGGGGAGTTTAGGAGGGAGGGGAGGGAAGGGGCAAGGGGGGAGATTTGAAAGGGATGGGTGATAGGGAGGATTTGGAGGGGAGGGGTGAGATTGGATTTTGAAAAGTGTACGATTCATGGGAAACGAACATTTTTTGCAAAATGAGTTTGTGACCTTCGAGTCAAAAATACGTTTGAGGACACTGAAGGAGGGGTGGAGTTCTGGATAGTTTAGGGAATGTAGAAAGGAGGAACTGTAAGAGATAGTATTATATATATTTTTTGGAATGAATAGATTTGGTGAGCAAGACAAAAGCATCCTTTTGTAGGAAAAGAAGAAAAGGGTGTTATAATATATGAGAGAAAATAGTTGTTCAGGGGAGAGATTATACATTTCTAACCACGTGATCGCGAACGAAGAACGAACGAACAAATAAGAACAACAAATAAACGAATAAGACCTGGGAAGGAAATAATTTTTTGGGTTTTTTTTTTTTTTTTGAGTAGAGATATTAAACAAGGAGGTATGGGGTGAACGACTGGGAACGACTCCATATTCTCATAATAAAGGTTTGTTGAAGATTTGATGACAAAACTCAAATGGTAAAAAAAAAAAAAAAATGTTATGGCTCAGACAGACAGGCAGAGCTAAGCAATTGTAAAACATAGATCAAATCAATAAGTTATGTTTGACCGAGCTTGTTTTTAAAGTTTTAAAGTAGCTGAGTTAGTACAGACTTGGCATTTAATATGGAATTTTTTTTTTTCTTGTCTTGGGTTTACTTTCTGAACTCGGTATATCAATCTGGTGAGTTTCTTTTACGCTTCTGTGATTTCTTTGTTAAAAGAACCATGTCACTGATTGTCTGTTGCAGCAAGACGTCAATAACAGGATTATATCACAGGTGGCATGACAAAATGTACGGACAGGTACATTTGACGATTGGCTTCACAATCGGGTATATAAGGGTTGTTGCGTTCTGTATTTTTTTTTTTTTTTTTGGATACTGAATCGAGGCTCGTGAAAGAGCTAACATTTACTTCACAAACAGATCAACCAGACAAACAAAATACCCAAAAAGACGGAGCGGAAGACAAGATGGGGAGAGAAGGGGAAGCACACAAACACAACATCCGAGAGCAGGGAGATGTGTGGAAGGGAGAGGGCCCGGGGGGAGGAGGCATGGGAAGTGGGGGGGGGGGGGGGGGGGAGGGAGAAGTATAAAACACAAGGACACCAAGGACTTCCTGGACAGAAGTTGTTATTTCAAAAAAGTGGAATTGGGGTGAAATTAGTGGGGGTAGAAAAGATCAAGGTTTTGGATGGGGGAAGATAAGAGATGGTGGTGAACAGCTGTTTTAAAGACTTGGAGGGTGGAGTGGGATTGAAGAGAGTGAGGGAGTTTGTTCCAGAGGCGGGAGAAAAGAGGAATGAAGGAGTGAAGGTGAGCAGAGAGTCTTGATTTTGGCAGTTTAACCATAAGAGGGTTGCAGGCAGATCTTGTGCGACCTGTAGGAATATTTGCGGGACAGAGTCCAGAGAGAGCTGGGGGGGCAAGGCCAGAGAGGAGTCGGTAGAAGACGGAAAGACCTCCAACCTGCCTGCGGTGAGTGAGTGAGAGGCCCTTGGAGTTAGCTTCATCGCGGGAGATTCCAATGATTCTGAATGCTTTGGTTTCAACAGCGTGAAGGCGAGCTAGGTGTGAGGCAGGAGCACCAGCCCAGAGGGGAGAGCAGTATTCCATTGAGCTGCGGATGAAAGCCTTGTATGTGGTGAGGAGCTCAGGTGTGTCAAGGAAGGACTTCGCACGACGGAGGATGCCCAGTCGGCGACTGGCTTTGGAGGCCAGATTTGAAATGTGGTTTTCCCAGGAAAGATCATGGCAGATAGTAAGACCCAAAAGCTTGAGTGACAGAACTTCTTGGAGAGGATTATTCAGAAAGTGGATGGGAGGGTTGTCCAGTCGGTCTTTTCGGAGAGACATCGTAAGAGTGTGAGATTTGTCAGGATTGAAAGACATGTTCCACTTGTTTGCCCAGTCTGTGATTTTGTCAAGGTCTGCAGAGAGTGAGGAGGCTGCAGACTGCCGATCTGAGGGATGAAGAATGGAGCGACAGAGAGTAGAGTCGTCAGCAAAGAGATAGAGAGGATTTTCAAGAGAGTCAGAGAGATCATTGATATAACCACCTTTAGAGGCCATTTTTCCCCGCAAAGCGGGGGTTGGCCTTTTTCGGGAACCGTGGTTGTTGTTGTTTTTCGGTCCCCTATTTGAAGCAATGTTTTACGGCCGGATGCCCTTCCTGACGCCAACCCTTTTTGCCACCTTTAACGACAAACAGGGAATTACCAGTGAACTGGTACTCAATTAGCCGACCTCGGAAGGATGACAGGCTGAGTCAACCCCCCTGGCGTTAATTCAGCGATCGACCGGGATTCGAACCCAGGATCCTTGGATCCTAAACCGGCACCCTAGCCGCTAGCCCAACACCAGGGATCCAGAGAGATCATTGATGAAGACCAGAAAAAGCACAGGGCCCAGAACACTGCCTTGGGGAACTCCAGCCTGAACAGGAAGAGGAGATGAGAGAAACCCATTCAGGGCCACATGTTGACTACGACTAGAGAGGAAGTCTGCCAGCCATGCGTGGAGATTTCCATGGATACCAAAAGAGGAGAGTTTGGTGAGCAGAGCGGGGTGCCAGACCGTATCGAAGGCACGTGATATGTCAAGGGAGACTGCTCTAATTTCCTGTTTGGCAATGAGGACCTCCATCCATTGTTGAGAAAGCAGAAGCAGCATGTCCAGAGTGGAGTGTCCAGGTCTGAAACCAAATTGATGATCAGAGATCAAGCCATTGGAGAAAAGGAAAGATTTCATATCTGAAGCAATGATGGATTCCATGACTTTGCTGATAATTGGGAGAAGGCTGATTGGTCTGTAGTTGCTGGGATCTGTTTTTGCACCTTTTTGTGCAAAGCGGTGATGTTGCAGATTTCCAAGCAGATGGAAGATGACCTTGAGCAAAAGAGAGGGTGAAGAGAACAGAGAGAGGGAGTGAAAGAGCGGAATAACATGATTTTAGGACCCGTGGGCTGATGCCGTCAGGTCCAGTTGCAGAATCAGAGTCGAGGGTTGACAGAAACTTTTCCACCTTGTCAGGAGGAAAGGACACAGAGTCCAGGAGCAGCTGGGTACGACTGGGTACGGTGGGTACAGAGAGGGATGGGTTTGGGACACAAGATTTAGAGGCAAACACAGAGTTGTTTCGTGGAAAGTGGAGAGTATTAGTGGAAAACAACTGCTGCACGTCCACAAAAGTTATTGCCGCTTCCCCTGGAGATGGTCCGTCAACTCGACAATGCTGTTTGTCATTTAGTGGTGGCTTTACGAAATTCCGGCATGAAACAGCGTGCTATTGCTTGGCAGTATGGCATCACTCAAGGTCAGGTGTCAAAGATCCTGAACCGAAATGCTCAGAGGGGTGTCCCTACTCCAATACCGAGGCCAGGACGTCCGCGCAGAACCACAAGGAGGGATGATCGCCAGCTGCACCGGTTAGTCCGCAATGGCCATACCAAGTCAGCTAATCGGCTTAGGGCTGAGTGGCAGCAACTGACAAATGTGCCTGCATCCAGAAGGCTAGTCAACCAACGACTGGTTCAAGCAGGCTATCGTGCCAGGCGTCCGCTGAGAAAGCCACGTCTGACCAGACACCGCCAGCGCCGATTGCAGTGGGCCAGAGAGCACCGTCAATGGCAGCCAGGACACTGGAATCACGTGATCTTCAGTGACGAGTCTAGATTTCTGGTCTATCGTCAAGATGGCCGCGTCCGAGTGCGCAGACAAGTGCATGAAGCCTACAACGAAGATTGTATAGTGCCAAGAGTCCAAGCTGGAGGTGGTGGGGTGAACGTTTGGGCTGCTTTTCATGCAGGGGGCAAAACTGACCTGGTTGTTCTGAATGGAAACCTGAACCAGTTCAAGCACAGGGCCATTTTGGAAGAAACATTGCTTCCATTTGTTCGTGCAGCCTTTCAAGGAAACTTTGTCTTCCAAGATGACAATGCACGGCCTCAGCATGCTCGCATGATCCAACACTTTCTTGCTGACCGTGGTGTAGAGCATATGGAGTGGCCTGCCATGTCCCCGGATATGAATCCGATAGAGAACTTGTGGGCAGAATTAACGCGTCAAATCGACAACTTGGACCAGCAGCCTGCCTCTGTGCGTGAATTGCAGCAGGCTATTGTAACTGCATGGCAAGCGATTCCTGTCCAAACCTTGGCAAATCTCGTGAACAGCATGCCTCAACATGTACGTGCTCTCCTGAATGCTCGTGGGTGTTACACGAAGTACTGAACTGTAATTTTACTGTCCGTAATCCCAGTCGTAATTTAACTTTTGTTTTTGTTAAAAAAATTTTTTGGCTAATGTGCAAAATAAAGAGATACTTCTGGAAAACGCACAGAAGTTTAACACAGTACTGTCCGTGAATTGAGTTAGATATCCGTTTCCATCACTTTCAAGGATCAATTTATTTGCTTCGAAATGTCAAATGTGGTTTTTATTTCTTTTAAAGGTCACATTAACAAAATCTAGAATAATTTCAACATAATTCCAATGAACTTTTGGTTCTAAGTCATCTTGAAAAGTAAGTTCACCCACACAAAAAAAATATTCCATATTAAATGCCAAGTCTGTAGTTGAATCGATGAGTATTTTTTTTAAGTTAAGCTTAGTATTAACATCACTGTGAATGACCCGAGTTAAAAACAACAATCTGTTATAATGTGAAATTTTCATGGAATTTTGTTATTTCTTGAACAATCATAATCTAAATCCTAAATGAGGAGGCCCACAGTTACATATAATTTCACCCCCACTAAGAATGTAACCAAGAGGCCTTCAACTCCGAACAATAGTGAATGACCTGAGAATGTCAAGTACGTCAAATTAGATTGCAGGTCAAAATAGATCGACCTTTAATGTACAAAATATAAGCTCATGGAAGAGCAAAAGTGATGTGATCAAACAGTGGGGTGGTGGAGAAACAAACAACACAAACAAGAGGATGGACATAGAAGAGGAGAGGTTGGAGAGGGAGAGAGTAAGATAACAACCTACAGGTAAGATGTGGGAAAGATAATCCACAAGTGCATGTGGGAAAGATAATGTGGGTTCAAACAAAGACAGAAAAAGTGATGGAAGATGGCAGCAGATGGCGGTGACCTGCTCCATTGAGGACCTGGAGGGAAGTGGGATTGACCAGCTTCATGAAGGCAGTTCCACAGGTTGGAGAAGAGGAACAAAAGAGTTAAGGTATTCAGAAACATTCCATTTTAGAAGTTACATTTGACGGTGAACTGCTCCATTGAGGACCTGGAGGGAAGTGCGATTGACCAGCTTCATGAAGGCAGTTCCATAGGTTGGAGAAGAGGAACAAAAGAGTTAAGGTATTCAGAAACATTCCATTTTAGAAGTTAATTTGAAGGTGTTTACTGGAACAATGCCTTCATCCTGGAGTTGCTGAGGATGGTTAGAGGGCTGAAAGAACCAAGGGAGCTAGAACGGAGGAGAGGTGGTAACAATAAAATAATATAAAATTGCCTTGCCTATGATGTGAGATCAATATGTGTGTGATGCTGAAGTGTGTGATGCTGAAGCTCCAGCCCATGGTGGAGAGCAGTATTCCATTGAACTATTAACAAAGGCCTTGTAGACTGAGAGTAGTTCTGATTTTTTAAAGGAAAGATCTGGAACGACGGAGGATATCCAGCCTGCAGCTGGCTTTGAAAGCCAGTTTTGTTATATGGACAGTACAGGAGAGGTCAAGGCTTATGATGAGGTCTAGAAGTTGAAGAGACTCAACATATTCTAGTGGATGACCATGGAATAGATAAGTGGGGTCATTGAATGACCCTTCCAGAGCGATAAGGTAAGACTGTGATTGAAATACGTGTCGCATTTATCCAACCAGCAACTAATCGATTCCATATCAGCAGAGAGTGAGGCAGCTGCTGTCTGCCTGTCCATGTGATGTAGGTATTGTACGACATAATCTGCAAAAAGGAAGGTTTTCCAGAGCATCATGGAGTTCATTTATATAAATGAGAAAAAATACTGGGCCCAAGACTGCCAATTGGATCACTCCAGCCCCCAGTGGAAGAGAAGAGTGTTCCATTGATAACAATGTGTTCACTGTGTGAGTGGAGGAAGCCTGGAAGCCAAGTATGAAGGAAGCCTTGAGCAACACAGGAGGCAAGCTTGGCAAGCAAAGCACCAATACAAACCAAACTAGAACGCCACTCAGTAGAGCGCATACTCCCGCCGTGGGTCAAGTTGAAATAGTACGATTTCACAAAAGTTTGAGTAGTTCAGTGACAACACAAGACAAGACAACACAAGACAGACACTGCATATATATATATATATATATATATATATATATATATATATATAATATATAGAAGATAATGTAAAAAAAAACAAGGCAATTTCACTTACATTTTCGGATTCAGCATTCAATGCCATATAAGTGAGTGTATTTTGAGGCATGTGTGACTTCAAATAAAATTGTAAGCCAGGCAAAAAGTTCGTTTCATTCCTTAGGGATACAACATGTAAAACTGGCCCAAACGTGAAAATAAACAAAAAATTTAAGTCGTACAAGCTAATGCGACCACTCATTCTTCTGGGAAGAATCCCATGCACATGCTGGTCACACTTATAAGTCAACTAAGTCTTTATAAGTTCATCAAATACTGACACCGCGATTGACATTCGCTGAGGTAAATGTTGATATCTCTTCTGAGGTAAAAAAAAAAAAAAAAAAACCAAAAAAAAACAACAGTTTCAAAGCATTATACGTATCAAACGATACATCTTATGAAACGGGGAAAACCAATACACACTTTGGTGGTTTTAAAATGACAGAACATGTCTTTATTAGAAAAAAAAAATGAACATTGAAGCCGATGCTGCTAAAAAATACACCGCTCTAAAGCATAACCGCGAGTTTAAACTATATTTACAACAAATATGAAAACTATTTTCATATCACAATGTTAAATGTAGAATATATAGAAGATAATGTTAAAGAAAAACAAGCGTTACGCCTAGGTCCCCCGTCGGGGAAGTGATGTGAGTTGACAAAGTGGAACACGCATAAAACCCTCTATGATATGATATTTCGCTCACAAGGGTCAGACATACATGGAGGCGGCCATCTTGGATTTTGACCTGGCGACCCAATTTTCAATAGCGTTCTTCCTTATGCCTAGATACACCCACACACCAGAAGGTACTTCGCTTATTTTTCAAGATATTTCGCTCACAAGGTTCAGACATATATATGGTGGTGGCCATCTTGGATTTTGACGTGGCGACCCAATTTACAATAGCGGTCTTCCTTATGCCGAGATACACCCACACACCAAATTAGAAGTTGGTACTTCGCTTATCTTTCAAGATATTCATCTCACAAGATTCAGACATACATGGCGGCGGCCATCTTGGATTTTGACGTGGCGACCCAATTTTAAACAGCGTTCTTCCATGTGCCTAGATACACCCACACACCAGATTAGAATTTGATACTTCGCTTATTTTTCGAGATATTTTGCTCACAAGGTTCAGACATATATATGGTGGCGGCCATCTTGGATTTTGAGGTGGCGACCCAATTTTCAACAGCGTTCTTCCTTATGGCGAAATACACCCACACACCAAATTAGAAGTTGGTACTTCGCTTATTTTTCAAAATATTCATCTCAGAAGGTTCGGATATACATGGCGGCGGCCATCTTGGATTTTGATTTTGACGTGGCGACCCAATAGATACACCAACACACCAGATTAGACGTTGGTACTTCGCTTATTGTTCGAGATATTTCACTCACAGGTTTCAGACATACATGGCGGCGGCCATCTTGGATTTAGACGTGGCGACCCAATTTTCAATAGCGTTCTTCCTTATGCCTAGATACACCCACACACCAGATTAGAAGTTGGTACTTCGCTTATTTTTCAAGATATGCAGGTTACAAGGTTCAGACATACATGGCATCAGACTTACATGGCGGCGGTCATCTTGGATTTTGACGTGGCGACCCAATTTTAAACAGCGTTCTTCCTTATGCCGAGATGCACCCACACACCAAATTAGAAGTTGGTACTTCGCTTATTTTTCAAGATATTCATCTCACAATTTTCACATACATGGCGGTGGCCATCTTGGCTTTTGACGTGCGACCCGATTTTAAACAGCGTTCTTCCTTGTGCCTAGATACACCCACACACCAGATTAGACGTTGGTACTTCGCTTATTTTTCGAGATATTTCGCTCACAAGTTTCAGACATATATATGGTGGCGGCCATCTTGGATTTTGACGTGGCAACCCAATTTTCAATAGCGTTCGTCCTTATGCCGAGATACACCCACACACCAGATTAGACGTTGGTACTTCGCTTATTTTTCGAGATATTTCGCTCAAGTTTCAGACATATATATGGTGGCGGCCATCTTGGATTTTGACGTGGCGACCCAATTTTCAACAGCGTTCGTCCTTATGCCTAGATACACCCACACACCAGATTAGAAGTTCGTACTTCGCTTATTTTTCAAGATATGCAGGTTACAAGGTTCAGACATACATGGCGGCGGCCATCTTGGATTTTGACGTGGGTTGCACCCACACACCAAATATGAATGCGGTCGTTCGCTTGCTCACGCACGCCCGCACGCACGCCCGCACGCACGCCCGGACACAGGGGAAAGCCATAGTCCCCCTTTCGCTCCGCTGTGCGACGGGGGACAATGAGCCCTGTCTTCCAATGGTAAACAACCCTTCAAAAAATTCCTCGATCCGGAATAATATCCTGAGTTTCACCAAAAACTAATCAATTCTTCCTTATCCCATGGGCAATCATCCCACCAACTTTCATCCAAATCCGTTCAGAACTTTTCCAGATATCTTGTTCACAAACACACGAACACACACACGCACACACACACACACACGGACACGATCGAATGCATTACTCCCTGGCGGGAGTAACCAGACGGCACAGTGCGATCAGTGGAGATAAAGTGTGGAGCGTGACGAGTGCTACCTAGCTACTACATACCTACCTATGGACATAAGTCCTGCACATGCACAGACCATAGAGTCTCTTCCGACCCGGAAGCTTCAGCCCAGCCAATCTTGTCAAAAGACATTTTTTTTGGTCAAACATCATCATTGGTCAGACATCGCACTGTACCTTCTGGGTGTGGTTAAATTTTCACCACTGTATGGCTGTCTGTTTGTGAACATGATATCTCAAAAAGTTGTGGATGGATTCGGACAAAATTTGGTGGACAGGTTGGGTATGTGACAAGGAATAAACCACCTTTAGAGGCCATTTTTCCCCGCAAGCGGGGGTTGGCCTTTTTCGGGAACTGTGGTTGTTGTTGTTTTTCGGTCCCCTTTTTGAAGCAATGTTTTACGGCCGGATGCCCTTCCTGACGCCAACCCTTTTTGCCGCCTTCAACGACAAGCAGGGAATTACCAGTGAACTGGTACTCAATTTGCCGACCTCGGAAGGATGACAGGCTGAGTCAACCCCCCTGGCGTTAATTCAGCGATTGACTGGGATTCGAACCCAGGATCCTAGGATCCTAAGCCGGCACCCTAGCCGCTAGCCCAACACCAGGGCTATGTGACAAGGAATAAATGATTATATTTAGGTGAATATTCAGATCTGGATCTGAATCTGAAATTTTATTAAGTGATTCTTCACCATTGAGAGATTGGGCAAAAACAATATATAGCACGATATCTCCAAAAGTTACAGACAGATTCAGACGAAACCTGGTGGACATGTTGGGTGTCTAACGAGGGCAAATCGATTAGATTTTGGTGAAGATCCGAATCCAGATCCGCATACGGTTTTTATTTATTTAATTTTTTTATTTTTAGCGATTCTTCACCATTGAGTGTTAGGGCCAAACACAATATTGTTGTGGATTTGAGAATCTTGTTGTGACCTTACCCCTCGCTAACCTGCCCTCTCTGTCTTCCTTCCCCGACCCATGTATCGTGCTCTCTGGGCACCGAGGGGAGCGTGCGGGAGTCTGCCATTGTGTGCCAGAACCCCCACAACCAGCTGTCTGCATCGATGCACCACTTATGGACCACATGTCTGTGGCTGAGCACCACTCATGGACCCCACGGGTTGGGGCATGGCCCCCTCTGCTGGAACCGGCCACGATGGCCCAGGATCTTGTTTGCGGACCTCGGTGACGTGGCACCTATGCCACACAGGTGAACCACCCCTAGTCGGCCCCTGTGGGCCATAAATAAAAAGTGGACACGTTTTGTGCTTTTTATTATTGCAAATAGGCCGCCAGAAAGAAGATGAAGTTGACAACATCAGGAAGAACAATGGCCAGCAGAGGGAGCCGAAGAGCAAGACCACCAGCAGGGTTTGTTTTGTTGTTTATTATGAACTGTGGTGACTGTGCACTGACTGGTGCTTTATGGTGCTTATTGGTGCTGGTGCGTCGATGCAGCGCAGGCTGTCTCCCCCCCCCCCCCCCAAAAGAACAATCGCAGGTCCTGGGTTGCGTTGGTAAATAGACCAAGTAGCGTCACTTGTAAATAATGCTCCCCACCGTTCATGTTTAGTTTGAAGACATTTTGACAGTTTGAAGACAGTTTGAAGACATAGACACTATCAGCAAAGTCATGGAATCCATCATTGCTTCAGATATCAAATCCTTCCTCTTCTCCAATGGCTTGATCTCTGATCATCAATTTGGATTCAGACCAGGTCATTCTACTCTGGACATGTTGCTTCTGCTGTCTCAACAATGGATGGAGGTCCTCAATGCCAAACAGGAAATCAGAGCTGTCTCACTTGACATATCACGTGCCTTCGATACGGTCTGGCACCCAGCTCTGCTCACCAAACTCACCTCCTATGGTATTCAGGGAAATCTCCACTCATGGCTTGCGGATTTCCTCTCTGGTCGTAGGCAACGTGTGGCCCTGAATGGATTTCTCTCATCTTCCCTTCCTGTTCTGGCTGGAGTTCCCCAAGGTAGTGTTCTGGGCCCTGTGCTATTTCTGGTCTTCATCAATGATCTCTCCGACTCTCTGGAAAATCCTGTCTATCTCTTTGCTGATGACTCCACTATCTGCCGCTCCATTCCTCATCCCTCAGATCGGCAATCTGCAGCGTCCTCACTCTCTGCAGACCTGGACAAAATCACAGACTGGTCAAACAAGTGGAACATGTCTTTCAATCCTGACAAATCTCACACTCTTACAATGTCTCTCCGAAAGGACCGACTGGACAACCCTCCCATCTACTTTCTCAACAATCCTCTCCAAGAAGTTCTGTCGCTCAAGCTTTTGGGTCTCACTATCTGCCATGATCTTTCTTGGGAAAACCACATTTCCAAGCTGGCCTCCAAAGCCAGTCGCCGACTGGGCATCCTCCGTCGTGCGAAGTCCTTCCTTGGCACACCTGAGCTCCTCACCACATACAAGGCTTTCATCCGCAGCTCAATGGAATACTGTTCCCCCCTCTGGGCTGGTGCTCCTGCCTCACACCTTGCTCGGCTTCACGCTGTTGAGGCCAAAGCTTTCAGAATCATTGGAATCTCCTGCGATGTAGTCAACTCCGAGGGCCTTTCACTCACTCACCGCAGGCAGGTTGGTGGTCTTTCTGTCTTCTACCGACTCCTCTCCGGCCTTGCTCCCCCAGCTCTCTCTGTGCTCTGTCCCCCCAATATTCCTTCAGGTCGCACAAGATCTGCCTGCAACCCTCTTATGGTTAAACTGCCAAAGTCTAGGCTCTCTGCTCACCTTCACTCTTTCATTCCCCTTTTCTCCCGCCTCTGGAACAAACTCCCCCACTCCCTTCAATCCCACTCCTCCCTCCAGGTCTTTAAAACAGCTGTTCACCACCATCTCTTATCTTCCCCCATCGAAAACCTTGATCTTTTCTACCCCCGGTAATTCACCCCAGAGTCCTTGCAGTGTTCATATGTTTTATTCCTCTCCCACCTCCCCCCAAGTCCTCCCGATGTCCCTGCTCTCAAATGTTGTGTTTGTGTCCTTCCCCCTCCCTCCCCATCTTGTCTGCCGCTCCCCTTGTTTTTTGTGTTTTGTGTGTCGGTTTGTCTTTTTGTGTGATTAATGTTAGCTCTTTCACGAGCCTCGATGTTGTATACAAAAAAAAAAAGAAAAAAAAAAAAAAAAAAAAAGACAAATCCGCAATTCGGTTATCCTGTGGGCATAAATCTGTTAGATAGGGTGCAATGCAGCAGGGGGACATACTTATTTGTGTTTTAAAATTGTCACACTCAGGGTCAGGTTGAATGTGGAGGGAACGACACCTACGTGTCACACTAAGTTAAAGTTTTATAGGCCCGAGTACGTGCCTAGAGGATGAGGGTGCAGTGTTGTGGATTTGAGAATCTTGTTGTAAATATCACCCTGAGTAGTGTAATGATTCCTTGTAAATATCTCTGTTTTGTGTGTAAAGGTCAAAGGTCGTCCTCTTAGTTAGTCCATATACATGCACAGAGAAAATCATATACCCTTCTAAATAGTTATTTCTTTATTATGTGTATTATTTGAAGGCTGTGTTTCCCATTAGTTGACTCTACATTGCACCGAATTCAAATAAGATAGATCCCCTTTCAATTCCCCATTTGTCCGCAATTGCCAACTGCATTCGCCCTCCATTGAACACGCGGTCGGTTCGGAGAAGAAAGGCATGTCTCCGCCCTCGTCATCGGAAGGAGGAGTGAGCCAGCCCTTGCCGACCAATCAAGCACGAGGGGTTTGGCTTGAGAGGGCGGAGAAAGAACGATCGGGGAGGTTCGCGGAGATTCGAGGGTGTGGCCTATATAACCCGTCACGCGACGCCCCCACCGAGATGATTGAGAGAGGAGTTCAGATGCGTCAGAGAGAGTCCACCGGTGGTTGTTACTGAGAGTAAGAGAGAAGGGAGAAGTTCATCAAAAGGAGTTTACCGCAGCTTTGGACAAACCGGAGCTGAACCAACGGCAGTTTTGACCACAGCAGCTTTGAGCGTCGCAAGCGGTTTTCGGCCGCGGCTACAAAGCGACGCCGCCGTGCGAACACGCCTGCGGAGGGGCGGCGGCTGCTCACTCCCGGCCCGACCATTCTCCTGCTCCAACTGAACCTTCCTCCCCTTCCAGCCATCCGTGCCATTCATCCCTGCCTTCATTCCCTGTGTAAGTCTGATTGTCCTCCATCTTTTATGTTGTCCTGGGGTATAAGTAAGTCTGTATAAGCTAGAAATTGCACTGTGTCTTCTGGTCCTTCCATCTTTCTGTCTTTATTTTCGTATCTTTCCTTCTCCTTGGTTCCTTTAATTGTGTAAATATTAGTAATAAATCATATTTGTTCTTCTTACTTTTGCCTTCTTCTTCTTCACATCCGTTCGTCTTTGAGGTTTCCACATTGAACACCTGTGGCACGATTTGGCCAACGTTTAAGAATCGGGTCAGTTACTTGCTAATGGTTCATGCCGCGGCTGCTAATCCGCTCGGCAATTAACATCTTGTCCATGGTCGCGAACGGGGTTGCTCACCTGCCTCCCTGGGGGGAGCTGCGCAACTTCAGGACTCACGTCGGTCCGTCATAGACAAGGGGATTAATCCCCCCTTCTTAAGGGGAAAAAGGGCCGACGTTGAGATCCGTAACAATATATAGCATGATATTTCAAAAAGTTGTGGATGACTTATGACAAAACAAGGTGGATGAGTTGGTTAGGAAAAAAGAACAAGCCGATTCGATTTTGGTTCAGGTCCGGATCCAGATCCGTGGGATACAAAATGTAAACTGGGTAGCCTGGTGGAGGCATCCTCTCTACTGAGAGCGGTTCTAGTTTGGTTTGTATTGGCGGGAATGATTGTCTGGGATGCAGACAGGCTCTTCGTTCTTTGCGGATTATGTGACTTGCACCATGCGAGACATAATCCTTAGCTAATACCCACCATTACAGCCACGAGGTACCATTTTAATTTAATGATGACTTTGTTCCTCATTAGTTAGATGTTTGTATGGTATGCTGTCCTGATGAGGGACGGAACGGTGTTGAAGTCATGGGGACTCACTCCTATGGAGGACGGGTCCAATTGTATGACCATGCATTCTGGCCCTTCGGGGTCAGGATGCATGTGTTTTGATTGACCATGTGCTTCAGCCTTTGGGATGAGGTGCATGTGTATACCAATGGGACAGTCTTGATGGAATGTGTGCCTTGGCCGTGGGGTTAAGGCGCACGTCCAAAACTGTTTAAATGTTCGATTTTTTTTTTACCTTCTTTTGAATAAAAAGGCACCTTCAAAAGAGGAAAGTAAGCCCTCGTAGGGACAGCATGCCGTTGAAGTCATGGGGGCTCACCCATATGGAGGAGGGGTCTCCCGATCGGGGAGGTTCACGGAGATTCGAGGGTGTGGCCCTTCGGGGTTAGTGTGTGTGCATTCTGGCCCTTCGGGGTTAGTGTGTGTGTGTGTGTGTGTGTTTGATTGACCATGTGCTTCAGCCTTCGGGTTGGGGCATACGTACGCTTGTGGAACGGTCTTGTTGGACCATGTGCCTTGGTCGTTGGGTCAAGGTGCATGTCCCAAGCTGATCAATGTTTGATTTTTAAACCTTTTAAATAAAAAAGGTGCCTTCAAAAGAACCAAATAAGCTCGAAATCCGGATCGGTGGCTTCATTTGATGTTTTTTTTTTTTTTTTGTCCAATGATGACCAAAATAATCTCTGTCTTTTGACAAGAGTGACTGGGCTGAAGCCTCCAGGTCAAACGTGACGCTTTGGTCTGTACATGCGCAGGGATTGCGTTCATAGGAAATCGGGGCAGTGCTCGTCATGCTCAACATGGTTGATATATATATATATATATATATATATATATATATATATATATATATATATATATATATTGTTGCGGATATGGGATTTGGCCTCCATCCATATCCGCTTGTAAATATTCCCCTATTTCCCCAATACTCCCCAACTATCCCCAATCCCCCATTCCCTAGTCCCATTGTCTGTAAACAACACTCTGTAGCCCCGACCTTCCCCTTTTTCCCCCATTAAATGTCGTGCCCAGGTTCACCGCATCTCACGTAGACAACTATAGGACATCTTGCTAGTTATTCTTAGTCTATGTCAGTTAAGGACTCGTTTCCATTAATTCTGACTCTTCGTTGCACCAGAATGTGATTGTATGGCACCAGTAGTAAGTTTAGGACCTCCCCATACCTCCCCGCATCTCTTCCTCATGGAACTACAACAACAACAACAACTACAACAACAGCGGGGGCGGCGCGGGGAGTGTGCGTCCTCACTCCGGCTTGGTTAGCCGCCATTGCCCATGTGCTCCGACGGGGTTACCACACAGGGGCTGACTGTCAGCTCCTCGTCAAGGGCGGAGCCCGGTAACCCCCCCCCGCACCCAATAAGAAGCGGCGGACCGATTCCATCTGGGGCGGAGCTAACGAGCCGAGGGCGTGTCACTCCCCGCTGGATATACGCAGCCACTTACCGGAGGTGACGTCAGATGCGCCCCCAGCTTGGAGAGAGAGAAGTCGCCACCTCCGAGCGCTGAATACCTCCCCGCATCTCTGGACCGGACCGCGTTGATTCTGCCCCTGAGCCAAGGTGCACCTTGAGCCATCGACTACCTGTCCCTTCCTGCCATCAATCCCTGTGTGAGTCAGTCTTGTCCCGTTTGTCTGTGGTCTGTCGGGGCTAAGATAAGACCGTGTATAAGTGCCTACCTTTCTGTGCTGTACCTCTTGTGCCATGTAATCTAAAACATTCTGCAAACCCATATTATAACCTCCTCCGGAGGTCTTGAGAACTGTACCCCTGGTGTCGTGTCATTTAACCCAGCCGTTGTGTCCTTTCCTTCATTGATCTAGCGTAGCGCGATTCGGCCAACGTTCGAGTATAATCGGGTAACTTGTGCGAACACGGCGGCCATTCCGCTCGGTCAAGCAACATCTAAGTCGTGTCCGTAACAATTGGTGTCGGGAAGTGGGATCGGTCCCGGAGCGCGTTTCACGCGCTCGAAATTATAACAGCGAAATTTGATTGTGTTTTACAAAAAAAATAAAAACCCGAATTTTGAAAGTCGCGCTATGGCAGACCAAGACGGCTGGGTTCCGGTAGAGGAGAGTGAGGCAGGGTCGATCCAGGACCAAATTGAGGGACATGAGGAGAGCGAAGCAGTGAGGGTAGCAGGGTCGCAAAATGGCGTCGTCGCGCACGAGGTTGCGGGCGCGCAAAATGGCGCCTCGCACATAGCTACGGCGGCCGCACCCGCTGCACAAGTGGGAGGGATGGCCCAAATGCAGGCCCTCATGGAGCAATTTATGGCGCAAATGCAGGCGTCCCTCAAACTGCAGAGTGAGCAATTGGGGGTAATGGGAAACCAAATGGGGGTCATGGGGGGCGAAATGGGGTCCAATAGCGAGAAATAGAGGGATGACATGGGAAACCAGATCGGGGGTTTAAGGAATGACATGGGGGCCCAGATCGGAGGGTTAGGGAGTAGAATAGAGGGATTAGACAATAGATTAGGGGAAATACAGGAGGGGTTAATGGGGGTAGAAAACAGAATGGCCGCTCAAGAGAATCAAATGGAAGGGATGCAAAAGGGGTTAGAGGGGTTAGAAAACAGTATGGAAGGCAAATTGAGGGACATGAGGGACCAAGCGGAAAGGGAAGTTAAACAAATGGGGCAGCAGATAGAGGGGGTCAGAATGGGGGTAGAAACTAAACTGGATGCTCACAGGGAGGAAATGGAGCAGATGAGGGTGGCATCTGGGCAGGAGATGCAAGTGATGGGAGAGGAGATCAGAAGAGGGGTGAGTGAGGAGGTCGGAGGAGTGCGCGAGGAGGTGAGGCACTGTAAGGAGCACATGGAGAAGGAGGTGAGAAAGGGGACTGTAAAGTTACAAGGGGGCATAGAGGACCTGACGCAGGAAGTAGAACAACTGACAGAGGGACAAAAAGAACTAACGGACCAGGTAAAGAAGAACACAGCGGTAATAGGAGGGTTAAAAGCGACACAGAAAGAACTAAAAGATGACTTGATAGCGACGAAGAGGGAATGTCAGATGGTACGTGAGGGACTGACAACGAGGTTGGACGAGGTGACAGAGGTAATGGAGACGAAGGACCGGCAGGTGAGGACGCACATGGAAACGGTCAAGGTAGCCTTGGAGGACGAGCTTGAGGAGACGTACCGGGGAATAAAAGAGGTGAAGCAGAAATTAGAAGAAGTGGAAGAAGGGGTGAGCGAAATTAAGAAGCGACGGAGAGGGGATAAGAAAGAGATAAAAGAGGAGATAAAAGAATTGGTCCGAAGTCTGTGTTCGGATCGTGATGATGTGCTCATTAACCGGATGAGGGATTCGCAGGTGATGGAGGAGAAGCGAAGAGGAAGAGGACCCGGTGTAAGTGGTGACCAATATGGTCGTGCGTATGATGCGCCAGGGGATTTAAGAAGCTTGGGGGTCGAGATGGACCCGGGTGTTCGTGAGAGGCCGTTGGTGAAGTGTGCGACAGGTCTGGTGTGCGAAAAAGGAGGTGTGCGAGAAAGTCCGACTCTGGGGTGTGTGAGGAAAAAGTGCGTGCCAAGGAGTGAGGGTGCTGGCGAGAGTGAGTCGGTCATAGCGCGTGTGCGAGGGAGCACATGGAAGCGTGTAGTGAGGAGTGTTACAGAGGGTGTGACGGGAGAGTGTGCGCAAGAGTGTGCGCGATGAAGGTGTGTAACGGACAGGTGCATGGGGAAAGAGTGCGCTGTCCAAAGTAAGGAAGAGTGTACACCTGTGGTGAGTGTTACAGAGGGTGTAACGGGAGAGTGTGCGCGAGAAAGGTGTGTAACGGACAGGTGCATGAGGAAAGAGTGCGCTGTCGAGAGTAAGGGTGAGTGCGCTGTCAAGAGTGGAGGTGAGAGTAGTAAGAGTGACACGGAGCGTGAGTTGGTTGTGACAGGTGAGAAAGGATGCACACCTGGAATGGTAGAGCGTGAGTGGGAATGCACGCTGGAATTGGTAGTGAGGCACGTGGTTGGGTGTGCGAGTGAGAGCACACCTGTGATTGTCACAGAGGAGGTGACCGAGGAGGGGGCACGAAGAGGTGTGTTGGTGAGGTGTGCGAGCGACGAATGTGTGCCAAGGTGTTCGGTGGTCAGGTGTGTGACCAAGTCGGTGAGCGGAATGAGTGTACCGAGGTGTGTAAGAAAAGGTACGACGAGGAGCATGGAAACGGCTGCATGTATGAGCAAGAAAGGGGTAGCGTATGCATGTAAGCGTCCAGGTGAAGCATCGACGGTAACCAGGTTAGAGGTTAGACCGACTTATAGCCGAATCGGGCCCTCGGTGCGTGCCGGGCTTCGCGTGCCGCGAGAACCAGCAGGGATCCGAGCCACGGCGGGTTCGAAAGGACCGCCGTACGTGATCCACGCTGGGCCTCGCGTGGAACGGCCGCGTCCGGGCTCCACTAGGCGGAGCGGGCAGCCCGATAGGAAGGGTCGTCATGGCGACCACTTTTTGTTGAGGCATTCCGGCAGGTCGAGATCGGGACATTGGATGGCTCCACGCCGAGGTGGTGCGTGGGATCTCGGCCCGGGTAAGCCCCCGTCCCTGCCCCGAATGCCGGACGCATCCAGCGGCCGGCACAAAACAACCAGCATTCATTGCTCGGCTTTACGAAGCCGGGCTTTGGACAGGAATTGGCGCACCGAGAGGCATTAGTGAGTAGACTGTGTGATGAGGATAGTGTTTTGGCCCCGAAATTAGAAAAACAAAATTGGATGATTGGCAAAGGATTGGCAGTAATGATTGGCAGATGATGGGCAGTGATTGGCAAATTTTTGATTTGTTGAAATTTGATGTGCAAAATTGGTAGTGGGAGATGCCCGATGTGGTGGGATGGCAAATCCACCATCCCTCACAAACTGGGGGCAAATGCGCTATAGATTATGGGGTGTATGGCAGTGAAAACTAGCCCGGGTGGGTTAGGATATTGATAGGGCCCTAGAAGATGACATTAGGTAACGTTAAGTTTAGTTAGTGACTGATACCTGTAGTGGGGACGCAGGTAGTTTAATGTGGATGATAATGACGAGGGAGCGCAATAGTTTAAAGGGACGACTGGGAAGCGCAAGTTTCAGAGGGGAGTAGTTAGCTGAGATGATGCCGTGTGTTTGAGAACTGAACAGGTGTGTGGAGCAGGTGGAGCAGTGTATGAGTAGTGAGTGTTGTGGATCAGCGCGAAGGCGCTTGGGGAGAGAAGGGTGCAGGTGGCACCAGGTGTGAGAGCACAGGTGTGCAAGTACAGGTGTGTGGAATATATGGCGCAGAGAATGAGTGGTGTGGAGAGAGTTGGAGTAAGTGGTACGGAGTGGTGTGCATGGTGCGAAGGTGTGGATGGGGGAAGAGTGGACCCTTTTCACGAGTACCCGGGGCGGGTAGTGTAAGTGTTAGGTAGAGGGTATAGGTAAATTGTGGTTGGATATTGGCATTTGTGGTGCGGTTGCAGAATGGTATTGCGGATGGGTGCATTAGTGTTGTGGAAATGGCTGGGCGTGTAGCCTGTTAGTGTGTGTAGTTGGTTTGGGCACTCCACCACTGTGAGGATGTCGGCCAGGTGAGGCCGCAGGTGGGCTCTGGGAGCCGTTAGTGTCAGTGGGTGCCTGAGGATCCCGGGTGTGGATCGGGCAGCCCAGTGCCAGAGAGGGCACCGAGTGGGGAGAGCGCCAGAGGGCCTTCCCCAGGTAGATAGGTTAGGGTGAGGAGCAGGTAAGCTCGGGTGGCAACTACAGTGGTGGAGGTGTGCAGGTGGGTAGACCGGCTGGGAGAGCTACACGTCGCGGCCCAGAAATTGTGCGAGGGCACCGGGAGATGAATCGGGGGAGTGAGACCCCAAATTGAAAAGCACCACAGTTTGGTCAATGGGAATTGGTTTTTAGAACCCATAGTGTAAGAGGGCCAATGGATTGGCAGGGAAAGACCCCGGGTAATGTAAAGTTGTTAAAGTCATTTAGGAAATAGTTAGGATTGATGAACCTGTCGCACCATACGCAGCCACTTACCTGAGGTGATGATGATGACTCCACACCTGTGTTTCTTTGTTCTGTGTTGCAGGAAATGAGAATTGCTGTTGGATTTGTGAGACGCATCACGACGTGGATGAGACATTGGGGTGATTCCATCTCTCCCTCCTTAGGAGGGACTGATGATGAATTGGTGATGGCAAATTTTGCTGTTGAGTTGGAGATGGCAAATTGTGATGAGAGTTGGAAATGGCAAATTTGATTGGTTAGGAGGGAGAGAAGACGAATTTGGTTTATGGGAGGAACGGGGAAGACAGTAGGGACGTTTGTTGATTTGTAAAGTAGATGTTTATGGGTAGTGTTGTGTGTTGTGGATACAGTAAGGGGTAAGGGAGGGGCCATGTAGGTTACCTGGTGGGGGGGGGGGCGTACGGTAGGAACGTACCTGTCTCACCTGGTTCCCATGTGCCCCCAGTGTGCATCATCTTGTATTGCGTGCACTTTTGCGCCCTTACCACCTTACTCACTTGTCTTCTTCTTTTGTCTCCCACCTCCGAGGATCTGGCTTTGGGGCAGAGAGAGAGGAGAGAGAGGTGCTGGCTCCGCAGTTGTGGGCCTGTACTTTCGCTGCTTGCTGCCTGGATCGATACACCATATGGACCGCAATGTTTGTGGCCACCCACAATGGACCGCAGTTCTTTTGCGGCCAAGCACCACCCGTGGATGGACCTATGGGTCAACGTGGCACCTATGCCATACAGGTGAACCACTAATAGTTGGCCCCTGACGGCCACAATTTAGAAATGGACGCGGTTGGCGCCTTTCTTTACTTTTGAAAGAAGCCAGAAGGCCAAGTGCACTTCATGAAGGCAAGACCAGCGGCAGAACATCGGCCGGCTGCGACACCACCGGTGATTGTTGAACACTTTATTGGTGCACCGGATGGTGCTGACTGTACATGATGGGGTGGTGCTTTTGGTGCTTGGAAGGGGTGCTCTGCACATTATTAAAGGCCGTAGGGCCACAGAGCACTCGTGGGTTGGTGTATCGATGCTGGCATGCGTTCTCTCTCTATGCATAACATCTGCATGTGTTCCTCCAAAAACAGGTCCTGGATCGTAGTGTAAATATCAGTGTAGTCTTGTGTAAATAATGCTCCCTACCGGCTGTATGTTTAGTTTGAGGATTCTTTCCGCGATTCGGTTATCCTGTGGGTGTGTTTCTGTGAGAAGGGTGCAACGTCGCAGGGGGACATATTTACTCATTTGTGAACATCTGTAAAACTGTCGCACTCAGGGTTGAGTTAATAGTAGAGGGAACTACATCTGAGTGCCACACTAACGTAGGTAAAGATTTATCGGGTCGGGACGCCCCGAGGTAGAGAAGGGTGCAATGTTGCGGATATGGGATTTGGCCTCCATCCATATCCGCTTGTAAATATTCCCCTATTTCCCCAATACTCCCCAACTATCCCCAATCCCCCATTCCCTAGTCCCATTGTCTGTAAACAACACTCTGTAGCCCCGACCTTCCCCTTTTTCCCCCATTAAATGTCGTGCCCAGGTTCACCGCATCTCACGTAGACAACTATAGGACATCTTGCTAGTTATTCTTAGTCTATGTCAGTTAAGGACTCGTTTCCATTAATTCTGACTCTTCGTTGCACCAGAATGTGATTGTATGGCACCAGTAGTAAGTTTAGGACCTCCCCATACCTCCCCGCATCTCTTCCTCATGGAACTACAACAACAGCAACAACTACAACAACAGCGGGGGCGGCGCGGCGGCGGCGCGGGGAGTGTGCGTCCTCACTCCGGCTTGGTTAGCCGCCATTGCCCATGTGCGCCGACGGGGTTACCACACAGGGGCTGACTGTCAGCTCCTCGTCAAGGGCGGAGCCCGGTAACCCCCCCCGCACCCAATAAGAAGCGGCGGACCGATTCCATCTGGGGCGGAGCTAACGAGCCGAGGGCGTGTCACTCCCCGCTGGATATACGCAGCCACTTACCGGAGGTGACGTCAGATGCGCCCCCAACTTGGAGAGAGAAGTCGCCACCTCCGAGCGCTGAATACCTCCCCCGCATCTCTGGACCGGACCGCGTTGATTCTGCCCCTGAGCCAAGGTGCACCTTGAGCCATCGACTACCTGCCCTACCTTGCCATCAATCCCTGTGTGAGTCAGTCTTGTCCCGTTTGTCTGTGGTCTGTCGGGGCTAAGATAAGACCGTGTATAAGTGCCTACCTTTCTGTGCTGTACCTCTTGTGCCATGTAATCTAAAACATTCTGCAAACCCATATTATAACCTCCTCCGGAGGTCTTGAGAACTGTACCCCTGGTGTCGTGTCATTTAACCCAGCCGTTGTGTCCTTTCCTTCATTGATCTAGCGTAGCGCGATTCGGCCAACGTTCGAGTATAATCGGGTAACTTGTGCGAACATGGCGGCCATTCCGCTCGGTCAAGCAACATCTAAGTCGTGTCCGTAACAATATATATATATATATATATATATATATATACTTCAACTCGTACTATACGTTAATGAGACACAAAAATTCAAATGACCACTCAGAGAGAGAGAAAGGAGATAGAAGCAAGAGAGCATGGGGAGAGGATAGCTTAGTGAGCAGTTCACTTGGTTTTTGTATCGTCTCAAAAGCAGGTAAATCCTGGGTTTCTGTCAAGTAATCGACAGTATTGTACTAGGTGCATTCGGGGAAATGGCTCAAACTAATGACCTCTCACACTCTGGGCTTCAAACCGATGACCATCAGATCTTAATCAGCATGGGTCATCCAAACCAAAACCACCGAATGCTGGGCCTCCCAATTAATCACCATTTATCCGCTTCTCTATCGTAAAAAAGCTCTGGCTTACAGGAAATGCCACGTCTTTTACAAATTCAAGAATTTTCACCATTCTCAACTAGATAGCCCCATTTTAACACCCCATACATTTATCACTTCACAATTCAGAGTGAGAAAGATGAAGGACAAAGGAAAATGTGGAATTTAAAAAAAAATTAATGTGAAATCTCGAATCCTCGAAATGGCTCTGACGTGCGTGCACTTTTCTCACCAAACCCAATCAGGCTGTTCTCACCAACCTAGTCCAGCGAGGAGATTAATTAAATAAACAACTTTACCACCGAGAAATAAAAACAAGGAAAAATTAATTTGCAGCAATTGGAGCAGAACCCAAATTTTCATGAGGAATACAATATTTATTTCTGGTAAATGGTTAAAGTTCCACCCAAACTGAGTGGGCATATGATGCCTTGGAATGAGGTAAAAAAAAATAAAAAATCACGTGGTTAGTTTTTCAAGGTTGGATCACAAATCGAAATATTTGAGCTTTAATGCATCGCTTTCTTCTCCCTGGTTTAATCAAGTGGACGCAGCTGACCAGTAGAGGTGAGGAATGCAGGTAATGTAAATCAGGATTGAAAAACTGAACATATTCATTTAGGTTGGAACATGCTTTGTTGTTCGTGAGTTAAAATCCCAAAATACCACCATATCACAAGAACACACAAAACACGTTGCATGTGCAATAAAAAGATGGCGTCTTAACCACAGTATGTTTTGATTGAAAGCATGATCCAGGATCAACTGCAACTAACCTCTGGCATTCCAAATGCGTCGGCCACACCACGTCAAACAGTTGCTGCAAATTGCTGCAAGCAGCTGTAACCTGTAGGCAAGTCTGCTGACAAGGACGAGGTATGGGCACTTCTTCGGCTCCGCCTAGCCCTGGATCCACGCAAGTCGGGGCAAAGGCTGAGCACAGGAAAGACCTGAGGCCTGGGTGGCAGTCGAGGTTGACTAGTGGATGGAAAGCCTTGTGGGAGAACAAAAGGTTCAGCTTAGTTACCTGCTTTAATCAGAGAAACAAGAATCGTGAGATTTCATTATATATTAGCTGTGACCTTACTTTTGCCCTCTTTAATGATTAATACGACGTCTACATACAAGTAACAATATGGATGAAATGCATGTAGGAATTGACTGAATAGACCAATTCTTTTTTTTTACCATTCACCTGCCAGAATGGAGAATATTGGATAAAGCTAAGTAATGCAAATTGGGCCTTCCTCTTATAATGGATATTCTACATCATAATCCATAACCCACTTGATTCATACTCCAGTTATAATATGATGTTAAGCCTGGTGTTGTCAGGTCATCCTTCCGAGGTCAGCAAAATGAGTACCAGCTCACTGGAAATGGGGCATTGCATCAGCGGCACAGCCACACCCCCAGTGAAGATGCAAGCAGCAGCCTAAGGCTGCCTACAGCCCCACTCCCCCCCCCCCCCCCCCCCCCCCAGAAAGTTGGTAGAGCATACCTCTGCCAGGCTGAACAGTTTACATTTTGCATTCCACGAATAGGCCAGATCTGCATCCGGACCCGAACCAAAACCGAATCACCTTGTTCTCATCACCTATCTAACTCATCGAGCTAGTTTTGGCATAACTCGCGCACAATTTTTTGAGATGTATCGTTTTTGGCCCCATCTCTGAATGATGAAGAATCACTTTAAAAAAATTCTCTGCTTCGAAATCCGGATTCAGATCTTCACCGACGTCCAATAGATTCTTCCTTGTCAGACACCCTACCTGTCCACCAAGTTTTATCCAAATTTCTCCATGTAGCTTCATGACATATCGTGGCCCATGGCTCAATGTGTTTATATCGTTTTTGGCCCGATGCCTCAAAGGTGAAGAATCATTTAAAAATTATCATATCCAGATCCAGATATTCACCAAAATCGAATAATTTAAGTCTTTGTCACCTACCCAACCTGTCCACCTAATTTCATCTGAATCCATCCACAACTTTTTTGAGATATCCTGCTCAGAGACAAGCAAACAGACAGGGGTGAAAACATTATCTCCGCCCACCTTCGGTGATGGAGGTAATAAGCCTTCCCCTAAGGCCCAAGCTAAGGGGAAGGCTTGACAATATGTTCAATTTTTTTAACTTTCGTTTTTGTCAAGTTTAGTTTGAGTACAAAGCGGACACACACGGGCTTTGCATTTTGAGATACTGTCTAGTTTCCTCTGAAGTTGCTAAAGACCTTGTGTACATTTCGAAAACAGCAAATCATGATGCTTGGGTACCTTGGTCACATTCCAATTTGCTGCCACTAATTTTAAAAGGGGTCCTACATTGCTGGCATATCCGTACGCATGGTTACGGCTGCATGGCGATGATGCAACCAATGGCCTGGCACTCCAAATAATAAAATCATAAAGGTGGCTCCATCTATTCATAAAAATGATAACGACCTGTAAGGAAAACGTGTCTCTTCCTGATATGAGCATTAAACAACGGTACAACCCAAATGGCATAAAAAGATGACAACCACGTTTGGATACTCTGCGGTTCCATGAAACATCAAGGAAACTTTAAAATCCCTCATTTGCACAAGTAAACAAATCGGTGACGTCAGATTTTATCGGACAATCAAGGGAAAGATGAATTTTATCGATGAAGAGATTGAGAAAGTTTTCACGAAACTACAAATATTTCATCTAAAGTTGCTTTAATGGCCAAAATGATTCCCACCTTCTTGTGGCATCTACCAGGGAAACGTTCTGGCCTAAGTCATTCACAAACCAGCTGGCCAGGCCTGGCATTCCCTGAAGGTGGCAGTATTTTGTAATTTGTTCAGGGTGCCGGCGATAACTCACCTACTCTTCCCAAACAACACTGTAGGATATTTAACATCTACAAACTAATGCGAGCAGACGGGACACTCGGCTTAACGTCCAACAAAAGGATGGCGCACTTTGTTATAGAACACCCCGCCCGCGAAGCACGGATCTTACATTTTAGATTTGGCTAGATGACACCTTTGGAAGGCTTGGCCTGGATTATTCCTAAGCTGCATATATACAGTGCATTTTAGAAAGTATTCAGACCCCTTCGACCTCATGGCTTGGTTTTTGCTCTGATATGCATTGTCAGCTGTGAGACCTTACATAAACAGGTGTGTGCCTTTCCCAATCATGTCCAATCAATTGAATTTACCACAGGTGGACTCCAATCAAGGTGTAGAAACATCTCAAAGATGATCATGAGAAATGGGAGGCACCTGAGCTAAATTTCAAGTGTCATAGCAAAGGGTATGAATACTTATGTAAATGTGATATTTCAGTTTTTTCTTTTTAATAAATTTGCAAAACTTTCTAAAATCCTGTTTCCTCTTTGTCATTATGGGGTATTGAGTGTAGATTGTTTAGGGAAAAAAATGAATTTAAACGATTTCAGCATAAGGCTGCAACATAACAAAATGTGAAAAAGGGAAGGGGTCTCAATACTTTCTGAATGCACTGTAGGAAGGTGCCTTATTGTAAGAACGTAACTATGTTGGACAAGATCATTACTCGCTTGAAAAAGAGCCACAAGCTTAATGAGAATTTCTCATTTACTCTTTTTGCAAGTTTAAATCCAATCCTGGAGAGTGTAAAAGGCAAAAATTGAAAAGATCACTCATCTTTTGCGTGACCGGATAGCTATGAATCGGGCACTTTCCTTTAAATGCTTTGAGGTCTAGGTCTGCGGAGCTCTCGCAAACCCAAATCGGAAATATCAATTAATGTCTGCAGAGAATAAAGTCGGATTAATAAACTAGGAAAGAAAAATAACCATTTCATTTTCTCTCTCACCTTGGATTTGCTTCTTAAAGTTTGGTTGGACTGTGCATATCTCATTGGAAAGAGGAAGAAGATTCAAAGAAAATATATTTCTAAGTCGGAAAGTTGCCTAACCAGCTAATTATGACAACTCAAATGTGTAAGAACTTTGTAAAAATAAGTAGTAAAGGGACAAATTGGTGGGGAAGGGCAACTTGGCATTTTGTTAAATGTACGTTAAATCGGCTGAGCGTGCACCACGTGCACCACAGGGTGGGTGTGTGATGCTCTCAGGAAGATTTGGAGCTGTGGGTATACTCCTGCAGGCATGGTGTGATCACAACGTGGGTGTGTGATGCTCTCATGAGCATTTGGAGCTGTGGGTATACTCCTGCAGGCATGGTGTGATCACAAGGTGGGTGTGTGATGCTCTCATGAGCATTTGGAGCTGTGGGTAGACTCCTGAAGCAGGGTGTGATCACAACGTGGGTGTGTGATGCTCTCATGAGCATTTGGAGCTGTGGGTAGACTCCTGAAGCAGGGTGTGATCACAACGTGGGTGTGTGATGCTCTCATGAGCATTTGGAGCTGTGGGTATACTCCTGCAGGCAGGGTGTGATAACAGGGTGGGTGTGTGATGCTCTCATGAGCATTTGGAGCTGTGGGTATACTCCTGCAGGCAGGGTGTGATAACAGGGTGGGTGTGTGATGCTCTCATGAGCATTTGGAGCTGTGGGTATGCTCCTGCAGGCAGGGTGTGCTGCTCAAAGACTGTCAGTCGCATTGAGCTGGAGACAGACGGCCTTTGTTCCAGTACAGTGAAACCCAATGCTATTCCCTTGGGGTTCGATCAATGTAACCAGATCCATTTAGAGACCCAGGGTGGCAAAACAGCCATGACTAAATCAGCCAATAAAAGGGGACGCATGCACAATTTGTCTGAAAGGTTCAAATTTTTGTATTAATTCACCTTAAATGCAAACTCGCCATGACACAAGGATTGTTTATGGCCAGGAATATGCCGTGCACCTTTCGAGTCCAAAACCAAATACGACTGATGATCGACACAACCATATACTGAACACACAACATGCCAGAGCGGCCGGTAGCGAGCATGCCGGTCACACAAACACCGCTACCCCAGCTCCGCAGATCATAAACAGCCCAGGCTTCAAACAGGGCCGTTCCTTCACCAAGGACATGAGGGCTCTGAACTGCTGACACGAAATGAAGCAAGAACAAAGCTGACAAATCCTACCAAGACGTGGATCGTCCGGACACACGAATCAGGCGATCGGTACAAAATCAAACACCACATGTACATGTACGCACATGCGTACACACGCATACAAATGAATTATTCATGCACTAGAAATACTGCAAGTTGGAAGGTGGAGGGATAGGTTGATCATAAATCGAAGCTATCCGGTAGTGCTCTAATTTATTCTTCTGTACAGCTGTCATGCTACGTTCAACACGCATGCCAGGACGGGGACAACGCAAGCCCATGGTAGGAGGCCACATAGAAGCCAAAACAATATGAGCCACCCAGCCCCCATGCTTGCCTGCGCCCCATTCATCTTGAAAACAAAGGATGTGCACTAGCTTTCTAAAACACAAGATGGATTCCTGGGCAGAGACCTGCGTTACCATGGCGTGCCACGCCAGCATGCCTTTTCTCTTAGGTTTAACCCACCTGCCCCCATCGCTGAGTTTGCCTCGCTCACCCACAGCACAAGCTCTTGTTAAATGGAAAAGGGTAGGCTGTACCCCATTATGTAATCACACAATAGTACAATTCTCTGATTCTGATGTACCAAACCCTGTTAGAGCGTCGATGCTGCCGAAGGCGTTTTTTTTGGCAAGGATTATACTGGGTGGTTTGTCATTGCCCTTCTCAGTGATAGTCAGGGCAGGAATTTGGAATTTGTTCAGGTTGCCACTGACTCTTCTCGAAGGACACCATGGGATCTTTAACGTCCACCAACTCATGCCGGCAGAAGGGGCACCGACTTTATAGCCCATCCGCGGGGCAGCGCACACATTGATGAATCACATGTTTCTCCCGCCTCTGGAACAAACTCCCTAACTCCCTACAATCCCACTCTTCCCTCCAGGTCTTTAAAACAGCTGTTCACCACCGTCTCTTATCTTCAACCATCCAAAACCTTGATCTTTTCTACCCCCGCAAATTTCACCCCAGATCCACTTTTTTGAAATTCCAACTTCTTTCCTGGAAGTCCTTGCAGTCAGTGTCCATGTGTTTTATATCTCTCCCTCCTCCCCCCCCCCTTCCCCCAAGCCCTCTCCATCCCACAGATCTCCCGATGTCCGTGCTCTCAAATGTTGTGTTTATGTGCTTCCCCTTCTCTCTCCATCTTGTCTACCGCTCCCCTTATTATATACTTTGTGTGTTCGTTTGATTTTATGTGTGATAAATGTTAGCTCTTTCACGAGCCTCGATCCTGTATACAAAAAAATAATAATAATAATATTAAAAAAACAAGTCAGGAGACGACAATGGTTCACGAGCGAGCGGTATTCAATGACAAAGGTCAAAACCGACATTGAAAAAATATAAATAGGAATGTATTATCTGTTATGAGACTAGTTAGCTACACAATACCGGAAATTTGGTTCGATTCCGACAACTTTGAAAATTTGACCTTTGTGACCTTGAAATGTCAAAACGAAGGTTACTGACCTTGAAATGAGATATAAAATAATGTATAATCAGTTATGAGGTTAGTTAGCTACACAATACCGGAAATTTGGTTCGATTCCGACAACATTGAAAATTTGACCTTTGTGAGCTTCAAAGGTCAAAGGTCGAAGATTCTGAAATTTGTTGGAAAACTTGTATTTCATGATGTATGTGATAATATAAAAACATGTACGACATTTCACCCGATCAGGAAGCGAACAATGTAATAAAACTATCAAAAATTGACTTTTCTACATTTCGTGACCTTGTGACCTTGACCTTGGGGCGAAAATGAAAAATCGAGCTCCGTGGGGCTGGACACATGACATTGGCCTAACCAAATACCGAAACCCCTGTCAGATTCCACCAACCCCCTCGGAGAAGATGTAGCTTGAACTCGATTACCCCCTAAAAAGACATCTTTTTCGGGCGTGGCTCCGCCCACAATGGGCGCAATACGCCCACTCTAGGCAGGACACAACTAGATCATGGTATCAACCTCCCACCCAAGTTTCATCAAGATCGAAGATGTAGCTTGAACTCGATTACCCCCTAAAAAGACATCTTTTTCGGGCGTGGCTCCGCCCAAAACGGGCGCAATACGCCCACTCTAGGCAGGACACAACTAGATCATGGTATCAACCTCCCACCCAAGTTTCATCAAGATCGGATGATATCATCGGGTAGTTATGCTGCGGACAGACAGACACATAGACAGACACACACACGACGAATATAGTGGTCACTTGATAACTCGTGAACCAAAAAAACCCTGCCTGTGAAACAGTATATAGCTGGGTTAGGATTCAAACCCAGGCTAGACAGCTTACAGGATAGTGTGCGTACCTCGAGGCCATCCTACCAACCCAAAAGTATAATTATGCTCGGAAATACAGGCAGAGAAAGCCACGGATGTGATAACTGGAGCCTTTCTCACAATGTCTCACAATGTCACCCAAACCCTCTTATGGTTAAACTGCCAAAGTCTAGGCTCTCTGCTCACCTTCACTCCTTCATTCCCCTTTTCTCCCGCCTCTGGAACAAACTCCCCCACTCCCTTCAATCCCACTCCTCCCTCCAGGTCTTTAAAACAGCTGTTCACCACCATCTCTTATCTTCCCCCATCGAAAACCTTGATCTTTTCTACCCCCGGTAATTCACCCCAGAGTCCTTGCAGTGTTCATATGTTTTATTCCTCTCCCACCTCCCCCCAAGTCCTCCCGATGTCCCTGCTCTCAAATGTTGTGTTTGTGTCCTTCCCCATCTTCCCCCTCTCTTTTGTGTCCTTCCCCCTCTCTCCCCATCTTGTCTGCCGCTCCCCTTGTTTTTTGTGTTTTGTGTGTCGGTTTGTCTTTTTGTGTGATTAATGTTAGCTCTTTCACGAGCCTCGATCTTGTATACAAAAAAAAAAAAAAAAAAAAAAAAAAAAAATGTCAATCTCATTCTTCAAGAACAGAATAGCAAATCCGAGCACCAAACCGAAGCAAATTCTCTCGTTACAAAGCGAACACCGAGGATAACTGGGTGGGCAATACAGGAACGAGGGGAACATACGGCACGTCAACTGTCTCGGGTGAAGACCCAAATTAACTAACCTCACACCCATCAACCCACCTCTTAGGAAACGGTTGTTTATTACGGCTACAAATCACTCACGCAACTACCATACGAAAGGCACCGTTCGGCTTTCCAAAGGTCCACTAATCCACTTATGTCGTGGTACACTCACGGCTTACTCAAAAGGAGAAATTTATTGGGATTTTCACGGAGGTTGGAAACGAAAAGGCCTTTTGGGACTTGGAAGTGGTGATGGTGCAAGCACGAAGCAATGGTTGCGGACTTTTTTGATTTTTTTCTGCAAGGACCCATGGCAAACAAACGCAGGGGCCTAATAGGATTTGTACAGGGCGGTTCCCTTCAGATCTCAGGGAGGCGAGCGATTGCAAGACGCCTGGGAACAAAAGCGGTGTCGGCTTCAAAGTTATGAGAAAAAGGCATCAATCCGATTAACACACCAGCCTCCATAACACGGAATCCGAATTGTTTTACTCAAAGATTGCCAATTCAACGGATAAATTCACGGCATCTTGCTTTGGTGATAAGCCCATTCAATAATACTGTAACGAATTTGAGAAGTGTAACGGTTTTGAAAAGTGTAACAATTTTGGAGGAAGTGTAACGAATGTGAAAAGTATGGTTTTGTTGTGTGTAACACCCTCGTAATCTATCTATAATTCCAGTAATCTCTGTGTGTCTGTGTGTGTGTGTGTGTGTGTGTGTGTTTGTCTGTGACCGCTGTTTCTCGACAACCACGGGTCCGATATACTTGAAACTTGCCAGGTATATTGCTGGGGACCTGAGGATGTGCCTTTTCAAGGTTTCATATTAATCGGAGAAGTAGTTACCGAGCTATGGCGATTTAGCCGTTCGCCGTTCGCTTTGGCTTTGCGAATGGACCAAACCATTTCATGTAAATAGAGGGGAGGGGGGGGGGGGTTCTACCGTACTCGCAAGCCGTTCGCTTTGGCTTTGCGAATGGACCAAACCATTTCATGTAAATAGAGGGGGGGGGGGGGTTCTGTGGTCGTTACTGCCACGTGGTTTCAAAGTTTTTTTTTGGTGTTGTTGTTTGCACGCATGTTTTTTTGCACCCACGTACGGGCACGCCCTAGTGTAAATAATGGTCGCAGCCGTCCTCCTAGTTAATTCCATGAAACTTACACACAGGCCACGATATATCTTTTTAAATAGTTTATTTCCTTATTCTATGTAGGCTAAATATGTGTTTCCCACTAGATTGACTGCATTGCATCAAACGAAATAAGCGTAGGCCCCTCCGATGATCCATGGCAGCTCAAGTGCCAGGGATTCCCCCACTTGAGCTTTCACAGCAACCGGTTATTGCAGTACTGAACTGCTGTGCAACGTGACGGCGCAGTACCTGCAGCTGCTGACCGGTTTTCGCCATTTGCGGCCATTACGAACAAGGGGAGTGGCTAGAGAAGACGGGTCGCCCCCCCTCGTCATAGGGGGGGAGGAGTAAGGCGGCCCCGCTCATCCAACCCAGAACAAGGGGTTTGGCTAAGAGAGGGCGGAGCGGGAACCCCCGAGAAAGTGCGCGAAGGTTCGGTGAGGAAACCAATATAAGTCGCCGCGGGACGCACTCCACCCTCTTGCTCCTCTTGCTCTTGCGTCCTCCAAGCTCTTGCTTTGACCCCGTCCTCTTGCTTGCTGTCCCTCGTTGTTGCTGGGGAGAAGGAAGACGCCTGAACGAGCAGGTGTGTGCGAGCCATCGTGCGACCAGCTGCGCTGCAGCTAAGGGGGCAGCTAAGGGGCCGCAGGCCACGAAAAGGACGCGCCAGGCAGCAATCGACGCTGGACCCTCCATTGCCTCCCAAAAACAACCATCCATCCTCAAGCCATACCTGCCTGCAATATCCCCCGTGTAAGTGTGAACGTCGTCTGTCCTAATCGTTGTCCTGGGGTTAAGTAAATAGACTAGTATAAGCTAACGATGCACTGTGTGACTGCTTCTTCCATCCATTGCTTGTAAATAATTTTGATCGCTCCTTCTTTTTGCTTGTGTGTATAATAAATCCTGTTATTCCTCCGTACTCTGTCTTCTTCTCTCTTCCTTCTCGTTCGGTCGCTTTAGAGGTTTCCAAATTGAATATCTGTGGTGCGATCTGGTCAACGTTGGGGGAGTCGGGCCAATCGGGGATCCTGTAACGGTCGCGGTGGACCATCCGCTCGGCCCAAAGTAACATCTAAACCGCGTCCGTAACAATACCATCATCAGATATTTTAAAATTCATTTTCTCGGCAACCGTTGGTCCGATTGACACTAAACTTGTAGAAATTTTTTTATTCATAATTATGAGGTCATAGGTCACGTGGTACGGACGTCATCTTGGAAAATCGTTACACCTCTATGTCTCCCAAACCGCTCAATGGAAAAAAATGAAACATGGCTCATTGTAAAGAACTCCCCATGGGGAATGAGATATGTTAATTATGATGTCATCGGTACCTTCGGTATGACGTCATAATTCGACAAGTATAACACGTGATCCGATCAGTATGAATTTTTTTTTTTTCTCTGCAACTGTTGGTCTGATTTACATGACTGTCACCATAGAAGCACCTCCTCATGTAGAATATTTTAATGATAATTATGACGTCATAGGTCACGTGGTACAGGCACCATCTTGAAAAAACTTTGTACCTCTATAATCGCTGAAACCGCTCAATGGAAAAAAAAAAAATGAAACATAGCTCATTGTCAAGTACTCCCCATGGGGAATAAGATGTGTCAGTGATGGTCATCCGTGCCTTCGGTATGACGTCATAATTCGACAAGTATAACACTTGATCCGATCAGTATGAATTTTTTTTTTTCTCTGCAACTGTTGGTCTGATTTACATGACTGTCACCATAGAAGCGCCTCCTCCTGTAGAATATTTTAATGATAAAAATGATGTAATAGGTCATGTGGTACAGGCGCCATCTTGAAAAAACTGAAAAACGTTACACCTCTATATCTCCGAAACTGCTCCATGGAAAAATTGAAATACGGCTCATTGTAAAGATCTCCGCATGGGGAATAGGTTTTGTTAACAATGACGTCATTGGTGTTGTAATTATGACATTATAATTTGACAGGGACAATGCTTAGTTAGTGACCTATGCAACAATTATTATATTAGAGAATATAAATTTATGATGTAATTGCTCACGTGGTCTGGCAGCCATGTTGGATCAAAGAAAGAAAAAAAACGTTCTTCAACAAAAAAAGTTGGTTCGCACCAAGTCGACTGCGCAGGGTAAGTATTCTAAGAATACCATCTAGTTTTTAACCTGTGTTCTTGCACCTAACCTCAAAAAATGGGAATTATTATGGATGTTTCAATTCGATAGACTCACTACTGGTCCAAGTCTTTCACTAACCAGCTGCCTTGGCCTGATCCAGATGTTCAACTGGAGCCGATGTTGGGAGGGATTTGTAATTTGTTCAGGATGCCGGCGATCAGTTGCCTACTCTTTATGAAAGACACGGTGGGAACTTCAACTTCCAAAAACTAATGTGAGAAGACAGGACACACGGTTTAACGGCCATCCGAGGGACGGCGCATTTCGTGATGCGAAGCAATGGCCGCGAATCAGCAATTTGACAGATTATAGTCGGGTTTTGGAATCAAACCCAGACAAGACACCTGAAAGGTAAGTGCACTACCTCTGCAGTATCCTGTTGGACCATTAGATAGACTCTTCAATGCCATCCTTCCGAAGTTGATAAAATGAGTACCAGCTCTGGAAAATAAGCCATTCAACTATCCTGCGTCGGAGCGGCGACCCATCCTGGATTGTGCTCCCTAGCCAATGAAATGCCTCGGCAACCCGATGCGCCACCCGTTGCGAAAGAAATGCCTTGTTTATTAATTTTTTTGTCACAAAGGATGGAGCTGTTATTCCAATCACAAACTTGATGATGTAGCGGTTGCCGCTGAACATACACAATCGCCTTACACCTGCCGAGGACGCAACCACGGAGCGATCGCTGTGCCGGGCTCGCCCAGACCGCCCGGAGACGCTCAGTCTCGCCTCTCCCGGGCATGTCCAGACTCGCCCGGCCCGTCCGGCGACACCCAGTCTCGCCGTTCCCGGGCATGTCCAGGCACGCCCGGCCCGTCCGGCGACACCCAGTCTCGCCTTTCCCGGGCATGTCCAGACTCGCCCGGCCCGTCCGGCGACACCCAGTCTCGCCTTTCCCGGGCATGTCCAGGCACGCCCGGCCCGTCCGGCGACACCCAGTCTCGCCGTTCCCGGGCATGTCCAGACTCGCCCAGGTCTCCCGGACACGCCCAGTCGCGCCTTTTAAGGGCAAACGCTCCGGCATGAGATATTCGAGTGCTTGTATATAATGCTGCCCGATAAACGGGCTTTTCAGAGTACCCGAGTTGATTTGATGCAATAAAGAAACTCGGACGAATTCCAGCTTTTTTTTCCAGTCCATTTCCAGTCCATTCTTTCGATTCGAGTGGGAGCACAGCTCCTTCAATGATGTCATGGGAATCAGGACCAAAATTAAAGAGATCTAAAAAATACTTACATGTACTGTTAATATAACAAAACAAAACTTTTAAAATGCACAAGTAAAGTCTAACAGTAAGGGAACCTTTCAACAAAAGGTAAATGTGGTACTGTGGTAGTACAGTAGCTGGGATGCTGGAGCGATGTGGGAGTGGGATAATGCTACACATGACTTAGTGACAACCATTTATCAAGCTGTCATCAGCTAATACCCACAATTATTCTCACAGATGGTGACGCAGCGTTGATGCGAGTTCAAACAGGCCTCCACATCCTCACCATGTTCTTCTCAACAATTCCTCACGATACCAAGTAGTCCCTTGAACTATTTGGGCCTCTCCATTAAACATAACGCATTCTGGGCAACAAAATAAAAACATCAAGCTGGCTTCAAAGAAAGGTGCAAATTGGGTACACAGCACCGAGCCAAGTTCTTGTTTACCATCTTTCATCCTCTCACAGCAAATAATGCGTGCTGCTGAATGAGCAAATGCTCTCCACAATGGGAAAGATATCCATAATCAGTCCTTGCGGGTCTGGAAGTGGAAGCTAAGGCCCTGGGTATTACAGATATTACCCATCATGAGGACAAGCTACAAGGCCTACTTCTCTCCCACAATCAAAAAAAAGATAGTTTCATGGTTTTTCTAAACACCTTTCATCAGCCTTGCATTAACTCCCCTCTTACCACGCAGCACCTCCTTTGACGTAGCAGGCCTCAAGTATTCATTGACCAACCCACTCAAGTTGTGATCCTCATTACCCCATGCACACGAAGCAAAAAGCGGGGCTAGGCCAGTGGTTCATGGCCGTCCGTCCGTCCGTCTGTCTTATCAGTTTATGATCGAGGAACAACTTGTTTAAGTTGAATGTTATATTTTGAACACAAAGTGTAACATGAATATGAAGACAAGCTTCTCGTTATATCATACTTCGGCTCTGAATTTGTCCCAATCGCGCATGCATGGAGAGGAGTGCGATAATATTTTACTCTGTCTGCTGCCTGGCAGTTAAACAAAATTGTAAATCATTCCAAACAGGAAACTTACTGTTTTTAAGGATGTTACAAAGGGCACAAACAACAGGCATGGATGACTAATGTAACACGTTAAATAAGGTGGTGTAATAGGCACTGTGTAAAACGGCAGTAAAATGCGGAGTTTATTTATTTATGTATACGCCTGTACACCTCTTTAACCTTTATTTAAATTGAATTATATACTTGAACACTGTATAACACTAATCACCTTCATAATACTTCCAAGAACCATGCTATATATCAATATGCAGTACGAGAGGGCGTGGCATATGAGAGGGTGCAGGATGCACAACTTTCCTATTGTAGAAGACGAGGCCGTCGATATAACTACAGGTATGTATGATGCTGATCAACACTGCGTTAAGGCCTACGGTGATCAATAAAGCCTCCAGCTCCCAAACTACGACTCAACGTCGTCTTAGTACAGTGCATGAGGGTGATGTATACGACTACTTTAGTTGTGCTAAACTTCCGGATTTTTAAAACGATTTAAAAAATCATTATTTATACTTGATCACTGCGTGGGGTATCATATTCCATGAACTCTCTTGTTGAGTCCATGCTTCACTGCAACCTCTCCCCCCTCACCTCCAATCCATTTTTATATACTGTTACGTGGTCCCCTCGGTGAATACCTGGTCTCGGTGACCCCCGGACCGTGAGAGGAACTTCGCCAGAAAGCTGTATTAAATATGCGCTTTCGCCACGCAATCCATATGAATTTCACCCCAGGAGACAACTGACGTTCAAGGATATATTTCAATGGGAATGACCATACAATTGCAATGACACAACCACGGAGATTTTCCCCGAGCAATCAACCATATACAACCATCAACAATTCCCAATTCACAAGCACTTTCCTATGAGTAAGATGGCCATCTTATATACGTGTGTCCCGGTGAGTACTCACGACACCCTTTTGGTCTCGGTCCCGCACAATGTCTCTGGGCCCCTCCTGACCAAGATGATGGTCGCCGTCACCGCACTCGGGCGGTAGAACGAACCCCGGGTGGACGTTTTTCCACCGGGCAGGTATCGTACCAGGCACCGAGGCTGCAGCCCCTCGTGGCCACGCGAAGCGGATACGGTAGAGCAAGCCAAACCCCACGCCGCTTGCAAGGCGCGTTAGGCCCCAACGTGCGACCCGCACGCGTCTGTTTGGACGGTGCCGCGAACGAGGCCAGACCCGGGTTCGATGCACGGCCCCACGTCAACTTGACGTCTCCACCGGGCAGGTACACGTTCCGGTAATTCCTCTCGCCAGCCAGGCTTCGGAACGCCGCTGTTCCACGCAGCGCAAGGTCGATCCCACCTTTTGTCGGAGCGGGGCGAGGAAGAATAATACTCGTCCTTTTTTCCTCGTGTCTTTTCCTCTTCCGTTTCCGGTCACTTCCGTTTCCGGCCACTCCCTCAGAAGGGCTCCTGACCCTCCAACCACAACAACTACACAACAACTTAATATACTACACACGGATAAGCAAAGACCTGAATGGTAATTCACATACATTCATATAAATATGTAACAATACCCTCATACTCGTGGGATTATGTCCCCGTGTTTGTTTGTTCCCACTTTCCTTTCCAATCTCTCAAGATGGCGATTTATGTGACATCGCATACATACTTGGGATATTTTCTACCCTCGTTATCCTTGTTGATATGCCCAATGTCCGTGCTTTTCCACTCCATACACAGTATGTGATCTTCGCATCCACTCTTGTCGAGCTCCGACATGACCCTCATTGGCCAAGTATTTAAATGAGAAATGCTGTCATTTGTGCACTCTTTTTTTGCATCCGAGCAATTAAAATGAAGGAAGATACCCGATCATCCGTAGCTTGAGGGAGTACTGCTCTCCCCTCTGGGCTGGTGCTCCTGCCTCACACCTAGCTTGGCTTCACACTGTAGAAACCAAAGCTTTTAGAAGCATTGGAATCTCCACCGATGAAGCTGATTCTGAGGGCCTTTCACTCACTCACCGCAGGCAGGATGGTGGTCTTTCTGTCTTCTACCGACTCCTCTCTAGCCTAGCTCCCCCAGCTCTGTCTGTGCTCTGTCCCCCAAATATTCATTCAGGTCGCACAAGATCTGCCAGCAACCCTCTTCTGGTGAAATTGCCAAAATCAAGACTCTCTGCTCACCTTCACTCTTTCATTCCTCTTTTCGCCCGCCTCTGGAACAAACTCCCTCACTCTCTTCATTCCCACTCCTCCCTCCAGGTCTTTAAAACAGCTGTTCACCATCATCTCTTATCTTCCCCCATCCAAAACCTTGATCTTTTCTACCCCCGTTAATTCACGCCAGATCCACCTTTGCGAAATACCGACTTCTTTCCTGGAGGTCCTTGCAGTGTCCTTGTGTTTTATACTTCTCCCACCCCCCCCCCCCCCTTCCACGCCTCCTCTCCCCAGGCCCTCCCGATATCCCTGCTCCCAAATGTTGTGTTTGCATGCTTCCCCTTCTCTCCCCATCTTGTCTACCGCTACCCTTATGACAGACTTGGCATTTAATATGGAATATTTTTTTTTTCTTGACTTGGGTTTACTTTCTGAACTCAGTATATCAATCTGGTGAGTTTATTTTACCCTTCGGTGATGTCTTTGTTGAAAGAACCATGTCACTGATTGTCTTTCGCAGCAAGAAGTCAATAACAGGATTATATCACAGGTGGCGTGACAAAATGTAAGGACAGGTACATTTGACGATTGGCTTCACAATCGGGTATATATGGGTTGTTGCGTTCTGTATTAGTGGAAAACAACTGCTGCACGTCTACAAAAGTTATTGCCGCTTCCTCTGGAGATGGTCCGTCAACTTGACAATGCTGTTTGTCATGGAGTGGTGGCTTTACGAAATTCTGGCATGAAACAGCGTGCTATTGCTCGGCAGTATGGCATCACTCAAGGTCAGGTGTCAAATATCCTGAAACGAAATGCTCAGAGGGGTGTCCCTACTCCAATACCGAGGCCAGGACGTCCACGCAGAACCACAAAGAGAGATGTTCGCCAGCTGCACCGGTTAGTCTGCAATGGCCATACCAAGTCAGCTAATCGGCTTAGGGCTGAGTGGCAGCAACTGACAAATGTGCCTGTATCCAGAAGGCTAGTCAACCAACGCCTGGTTCAAGCAGGCTATTGTGCCAGGCGTCACCTGAGAAAGCCACGCCTGACCAGACAACACAGCCAGCACCGATTGCAGTGGGCCAGAGAGCACCGTCAATGGCAGCCAGGACACTGGAATCACGTGACCTTCAGTGACGAGTCTAGATTTCTGGTCTATCGTCAAGATGGCCGCATCCGAGTGCGGAGACAAGTGCATGAAGCCCACAACGAAGATTGTATAGTGCCAAGAGTCCAAGCTGGAGGTGGTGGGGTGACCATTTGGGCTGCTTTTCATGCAGGGGGCAAAACTGACCTGGTTGTTCTGAATGGAAACTTGAACCAGTTCAAGTACAGGGTCATTCTGGAAGAAACATTGCTTCCATTTGCTCATGCAGCCTTTCGAGGAGACTTTGTCTTCCAAGATGACAATGCACAGCCTCATCGTGCTCGCATGATCCAACACTTTCTTGTTGACCGTGGTGTAGAGCATATGGAGTGGCCTGCCATGTCCCCGGATATGAACCCGATAGAGAACTTGTGGGCAGAATTAACGCGTCAAATCAACAACTTGGACCAGCAGCCTACCTCTGTGCGTGAATTGCAGCAGACTATTGTCACTGCATGGCAAGCGATTCCTGTCCAAACCTTGGCAAATCTCGTGAACAGCATGCCTCGACGTGTACGTGCTCTCCTGAATGCTCGTGGAGGTTACACGAAGTACTGAACTGTAATTTTACTGTCCGTAATCCCAGTCATAATTTAGCTTTTGTTTTTGTTGAAATTTTTTTTGGCTAATGTGCAAAATAAAGAGATATTTCTGGAAAACGTACAGAAGTTTAACACAGTACTGTCCGTGAATTGAGTTTGATATCAGTTTACATCACTTTCAAGGATCAATTTATTTGCTTTAAAATGTCAAATGTGGTTTTTGTTTCTTTTAAAGGTCACATAAACAAAATCTAGAATAATTTCAACATCATTCCAATGAACTTTTGGTTCTAAGTCATCTTGAAAAGTAAGTTCACCCCACAAAAAAAATATTCCATATTAAATGCCAAGTCTTTATATGTTTTGTGTGTCTGTTTGATTTTATACCTCTCCCAACCCCCTCCCCCCCCCCCTTTCCCCTGCTCCCTCCCCCCAAGCCCTCTCCCTCCCACAGATCTCCCAATGTCCCTGTTCTCTACCATTGTTGCGCTTGCGTGCTTCCCTCTCTCTCCCCATATTGTCTCCCGCTCCCCTTATATGTTTTATGTGTTCGTTTATGTTTTTGTGATTAATGTTATCTCTTACAGAAACTCTCTGTTATTAAATCTTACACGCTCAGACTTGTGTGGGACATTATCAATTATATTATTAAATCTCTTAAACGAGCCTCGATGTTGTATACAAAAAAAAAAAAAAAAAAAAAAAAAAAAAAAAAAAATACCCCCCTCAATCGAATCGCACTCCTCCGTCCAGATTTCAAACTGACATCCAATGCACATCTCCACTTGCTCTTAGGAATCGGTGAAGCACTTCCAATTACTTACAGATCCCCTAGGTGATCTCAAGGCTTGAGAAGCAATTTCCCTTCACAATTTTTTTTAACGGAGAAACAAATAAAGTGCCTCACCTGTAGATAATAATAATAATAATAATGCATTTATTTTATATAGCGCTTTTCAGGAAGCCCAAAGACGCTTTGACAGAGTGCAAAACATAATGCATAGCAAAACATAAAAACAATTGCAAAAAAAAGAAAAAAAAAGAATCAATAGGGAAATATTCAAAGCACAAAGGAGGGAGAAGGAGAGGAGATAGTCAGGGGTTAGATGCTGTGGGTTAAATGTTGAATGCAGTGTTGAACAGGTGGGTCTTGAGTGATGTTTTGAATGTGGTGAGTGAGGAGGAGTCTCTGATGGTGTGAGGTAGCGAGTTCCAGAGGGTGGGAGCAGCGATGGAGAAGGCCCTGTCCCCCCAGGATCTAAATTTGGTCCGGATGGGGGGGGGTCAGGAGGTTGGTACCAGCGTGTTGGTACCAGATAACAAACGTGTATTTGTTTTTGAGCGCACCAAATGATTTGCATCACTTGTAAGCATTTCCCCATGTTTTCATTTCTCTCTGCAATGCTTCGTTGCTGCATTAGTAACACTCTTGTAAGGCTATTAGGATAATGACAACACAGGGCCAAAAATGCGTGTCACTAAAAAGTGCGACACAGAAGAACCACTTGTATATAAATGTTGGGGTGGATTTCTGCACGAGGGCTGCACACTCACTGGTTTGCACGATGGAGCCTCGCGCTGCAGGTCTGGACTCGTGAGGTTGACGAAAGCTTCGGTCCAGGTTTAATTGAGGAAGAGCCGGTACGCAACTGCGACGCGACGCCTGGGCATGCAGATCTGCCCGAGTGTAATCCCAAACACGTTACTGCTCATAAGAACAGTCAGTCATCATTTCACCGGAAAGCTTGACCTTCGTTGTGACGTTCATTATCAAGCGTCTTCAATGTACTCCTCCGGACAATTTTAGAATGGCTTTTAAGAACATCCTGCATCCAAACACCTTTGGAAAAGAAGAAGAACAGCCAATCTGCTGGATTTCACCTGTGGACTTGTAATCCTCACAAAGAAGAGGCCAGGTGTGCTGGATCGTAGGCCTAATTCAATCTTGGTTTATGGGATTAACCGAGCTGTTCTCAAGAGATTTCTTCCCTAATCAATAACATCCATAAACTTTTGGCTTCACAGAGTCAACAGTCTCCCATACACACCTCCTCTACAGGATATGACGGCAATCAAAATATTAACCAATGCAGGCTCATCATCCTCCCTCACAAGATACTTGTTAGTTTGTCACCATGTAACTTCATCACACCAAGAGACTAATCTCTGATGTTTTAATCAACTTCGGTGTCCCAAACCTTCAATCAACACAATCAAAATGCCCTTAGGATCTGTGACATCGTCCTCACGTTGAAGGCCACTTCTTTTTTTTCCCCAAAAAATACAATTAAATTGAGGTTAAGGTAGCAGGTGTTCATCTCCTTAATGAAACAACCTCACTGAAGCAGAACTGTCCATCTCGCTCTCCTCTCGGCGAAGTTACAATCGATAAAAGAACAGTTCAGCATTTATAGCACCACCCCCTGGGGGAAAAACTAAAATCCCCAGGAAGATTGCCAATAGGAATGAGGGAAAGGCAGCAACCATTGTTCACAGCAGAAAGCCATGCAGTGAATTCAGCACTTTGCCCAAACGTGTCCAGGCCGCAGAGGATCAAGCAAAGCGAGCGGTGTGAAAATCCTCGGATCCAACCGACATAATAATAACACAATATAAACATACATAAAATAAAAACTTGAGAGAGTAAAGCAATAATAGCATCAAGAAAGAGTTACGGCACGACCAACAGATGGGCCTTAAGGACCAAAAGAAGAAGAGCTCATTAAGGAAAACACAGCAATGTTTTTTAAACTTATTGATGAGGATATGAGAATTAGCAAATCCTTGTACTAAAGCAGGAAACAGTTGGAATCTGATCATATAATAGAGTGCCTGTGTTTGCTTGGATTAAAACTGTTGTACAAACTACTTTCTTCACTTGGTTTCTCTTTAAAACCATATGCAAGTCTTACTCTCACCTTACTGTGGTGAGTCGTGTTGAAAAACGTAGTTAAGACTCATGGAATAGCATTATATAAAAAAAAACAAAAAAAAAAAACACCTTTAGAGGCCATTTTTCCCCGCAAGCGGGGGTTGGCCTTTTTCGGGGACCGTGGTTGTTGTTGTTTTTCGGTCCCCTTTTTGAAGCAATGTTTTACGGCCGGATGCCCTTCCTGCCGCCAACCCTTTTTGTCACCTTTTACGACAAGCAGGGAATTACCAGTGAACTGGTACTCAATTTGCCGACCTCGGAAGGATGATCAGGCTGAGTCAACCCCCCTGGCGTTAATTCAGCGATCGACCGGGATTCGAACCCAGGATCCTAGGAATCCTAAGCTGGCACCCTAGCCGCTAGCCCAACACCAGGGATAAAAGCATTAGAAGGGCACTTCTAATGTGGGCACTAAGAAGGGCACTCCTTTAGTACATCTATAAGCATTATATAGATGTATGTATTACATGCAGAACTAGAAGGGCACTCGGTAGAGCGCATACCTCCGCCAGGCTGAACCGTTTATGTTTTGTATCCACCTGATAGGCCGGATCTGGATCCGGATCTGAACCAAAATCTAATTGGCTTGTATTTGTCACCTAACCAACTCGTCCAACAAGTTTTATTATAATCTGTCCACAACTTTTCGAAATATAGTGCTATATATCGTTTTTGGCCCCATTTCTAAACGGTAAAGAATTCTTTTAAAAATCAAAAAACTCCCGGATCTGGACCTGGATCCGGATCTTCACAAAAAATGAATAAAGTCGTCATTGTCAAACACCCAACCTGTCCACCAAGTTTCGTCCGAATCTGTCCATAACTTTTGGAGATATCTTGATATGTATAGTTTTGGCCCTATCTCCTAATGGCGAAGATTTACAAGAAATTATTGGATCCGGATCTGAATCTTCAGCAAAATCGAATCAATTCATCCTTGTCACACTCTCAACCTGTCAACCAAATTTTGTCCGAATCCGTCCATAACTTTTTGAGATATCCTGCTCACGGAGAGAGAGTCAAACAGACAGACAGGGATACAAACATAACCTCCATCCACCTTCGTTGGTGGAGGTAACATGGTCAAGAAAACAAGATATAAATGTATTAATTGAATTCCCAAGATGGAAACCGCCTATCAACATCAAACGCCATCACAAATGGCGGCCCAGACAGTGTCAGTGCTGCATATTAAGACTTGTGTGGGACATTAAATTTCATTTCCACCTTCATTAGCGATAGAATGTTTAACTGTTATAGAGCTTGGCAGTGTTGACATCATTACCCAAATTTTCAATGCAATTAAATAATCTTTAATGTAACCTCAAGACACCCAACCCCTCAAACAAAGACTCCACCTCCATAGCTTGTCCTGCAGAATGCTGATCGTAGTGACCGAGGATGTTGGGCATGCGGGTGAGATTGTAGGGCATATCCAGACACATCCTCAGAGTAAGGGGTTCACAGGCGAACGTCCCTCGTCCACCAGCACCTCGTGGCACCAACAAACACAAAGCTGACACCACGAAGAGACGACCGGTCGGATCTGCACGTGACAGCATATTTAGGCAACATGGGGTGAACATCAACCGACCAGTTCTATTTCCACAACCGGTCGAGTGCTTGAATCCACGGCATGCTGCTTCATGGTAGTCCCATTGGAAGATGATCAAACAAAAAGAGGATGCGACTTGACTCCCGATGATGGCACAGCCTAGAAAGCAAAATAACAATAATAATAATCATCAATCATGAATCATCATCATCATCATCATCATCATCATCATCATCATCATCATCATCATGTACAATGCCCCACACAGAGCGTTGGTGCTGCCGAACAGGTTGGGAGGCAACAATCCTGGCGGGGTCACCACTCTGACTCAGGAAGTTAGGAAAGGAATTTGGAATTTGTTCAGGTTGTCGCCTACTCTTCACGAAGGACACCTAGGGATGTTTATCATCCACCAACTAATGCCGGGAGACGGGAAGCCCAGTTTCACGTCCATCTGAGGGACGGCACACACATTCATGAATCCTGCCTGTGAAACACCAGGATGAGAGTTTATAGCTGGGTCGGGATTCAAACCCAGGCTAGAGCGCTTGGAGGCACATGTGCGTACCTCGAGGGAATTCTGCGAGCCTGTAACAATGAGATTTCCAATTGTTGTCAATATCGATTAGAAATATGTAACATAACAAATGTATTAAAAGATTAAGCAACATTTAAAAATTATAAGGTTTCATTCAATCGATGAAAAGTAAGAGCGACTTCGTAAAAGATCTATTAATATATATATATATGTACAGCAAAGTGAAGATCTACTGTACTCTATATAACCCACAACTGTTGGGTTAATAACATGGCCCTTTCTGCTGCTACTGTGGCATTTTTCGTAGCGAACTTTTGAAACTCGCTCCTGCTGTTTGATACGAAACTGAAGGGGAGAAGCTCGGGTTGTGCTCCTTTATCAAGCAGCTAGCTAGCGCTTGCCAAGCTAGCCGTTCTTTAAAGGTTTTCAATGGAGTGCTTGCTCAAATGCTTAAACCACTTGGTGATCTCTCCACAAGAAACTTGGTAAATGAACACACACCCAATGTTATTGAGACCCGACCTTAGATCGACTGTAATCTACATACCCCAAAGAGGAGTGACCCTTTTTTCCGCTCCCGTAGCGAGCGGGTGTACTGGTCATACTAAAATACACAATTGGGTGTCTGTCTGTCTGTCTGATGATTTTTTGACCCCAATACATTCCGTCGTTACTTATCCAATCTCAACCAAACTTGACAGGATGACTAAGAGTTACACAATGAAGGTTGTAACGCATTCATTTACCCCCCCCTCGCCATGGGGGTTTTCTCCTCTGAGCGGGTTTTCCCCACCATTGCCGTCAATGGGGTTGCGTGTTGAGGTGTACATCGATGTTAAGTTAGCTTTATCGTGGTGTTTTTCCAATGTCGCGTCTAATAACAAAACTAATGATAATAGCATAATATTAATGTTATTACAAAACAATATTAATACCATTAATATCCCACCTCCCCAAGGTGGTTTTCCTCCTTGAACAAACGTTGAGTCAACGTTTATAAATAGCTCACCATGGCGTTTCCGTGGGAGCAACGGCCCAACGGCCTCCACCAGAAGTAAAAATATTATAAACCACAAATACATATGATTAGCTTTTAAAACAGTCGTTAATGTTGTTTATAACATTAAAGAAATTTGGAGGAATCCTGACATCCATGAGGTAAGTTTTACTTGCAGAACTGAGAGAAGATCTACAGTACTTTATAATTATAAACCCCACAAGGGTTTGGGTTAATAACATCACCCTTCCTGCCGCTAACATGGTGTTTTTTGTGGCGGCCTTTTGAAACTCGCTCCTGCTGTTTAACATGAAACTGAAAGGGAGGAAGCATGGGTTGTGCTAATTTGCCAAGCAGCTAGCTTGCGTTGGCCAAGCCAGCCGTTCTTTAATGGTTTTGAATGGAGTGCTTGCTCGAATGCTTAAACCACTTGGCGATCTCTCCACAATAAACTTGGTAAATGAACACACCCAATGTTCTTGAGACCCGACCATAGATCGACTGTAATCTACATACCCCAACAAGGAATGACCCTTCCTGCCGCTCCGGTAGTGAGCGGGTGTTAATACACATATGCAGACAGACACAGACACACACACAGACACACACACAGACACACACACACACACACACACACAGACACACACACACAGACACACACACACAGACACACACACACACAGACACACACACAGACACACACAGACACACACACACACACACACACACACACACACACACACACACACACACACACACACACACACACACACACACACACACACGTGCCCCGAGAGGGTTAATAATTGAATGATGAACATAATAAAGTAAAACAGTAGGTACTGTATGTACCTTGTACCACCAACTTCACCTGCGCTCGTGCAACGAGTCAAAGTGAATAATTACAACTTTGTATTCCCGGTAATAATATTCATTCACGTCATTGTTACAAAGTGACGTATCATCAGTCACAAATTGCCATGCAGTTTATCGGCGTGAAATGGAAGCAGAAACGACGATTGAGGAACACATCCACGGCAGCAGTGAGTGACGTCACAACGAAGCGATATCCCTGTGTGAATGCCAAGGCAGTTCGTGAACTTACCGAACACGCTGCGCCGTCAATCCATCGTAGCCTGACCGACTCCTCTTGTCTTCCAAGCAACGACCGAATGAAACTTCGTCACTCCGTCTATGTGCGACGAGAAGTGCAGCTTTCTCTCATTGCACGAATCACGAGACTGGTTCTTCCTTCGCTGACCCTGTTCAGGTTTCTGAGTTAGTTTATCACGTCTGTTTTTTTCATTCCCTTTCTTCTCGCTGCCTGCAGTCAGTTACAACTTACATCCATAGGCGGAGACTATGATGTGTGGAGTAACTAAGGGCGGGTCCTGCTCGGTTCTTTTTCTTCAAAAACTTTCACTCGCCGAATAAAAGTTTCTTCAATGAACCTCGTAAATTTATTTTTACTTATTTTGACCAAAATATAAGTAAAAAAGAATGCAATACTTTTTTTTAAATTTAATGTTTGAGCTTTTTTGATATTTTGTGCCGAAACTGCAATAATAACGTCGTTCCTATTTACGCGGTGTATAGGCACATAACTAGAAACATTCTCATCTACGTTGATTTTGGAAAATATGCCTTTTGAAAATGTTTATTATTGATAAAATGTAATTAGAAACAGCACAATAGTCGAAGTTTGAGCCGAAATTTGAATTGTTCGCTGAGAGAGGTGAGTTTATTTTTGTATATCAAATCTAAACTCATGACGGGTTTCTGAGGAAATGAGGGATTAAAAAGGCAACGAACTAACAATGGGGAAACATTTCCACTTTCCACACAATATAACAAGAACGGAACTAAGTAGAGAGCATACCTCCGCCTGGAAGGCCATATCACTCAATGGTGAAGAATCACTTTAAAAATTCGACGAGCTGGATCCGGATCCGGATCTTCGCCAAAATTGAAACGATTCTTCCTTGTCACACACACAACCTGTCCAACAAGTTTTGTCTAAATCCATCCATAACTTTGAGATATCCTGCCATGTATCGTTTTTGGCCCTATCTCCCAATGGTGAAAAATCACTTTAAAAATTCTAGTAGCCGGATCCGAATCCGGATCTTCACCAAAATCTAATCATTTCGTCAGTGTCACTCACATACGCCACAGCTCTGCCAAATTTCGTCCGAATCCGTCCACAACCTTTTGAGTTATCCTGTTCACAAACAGACAGACAGGGGTGAAAACATGACGTCCATCCACCTACGGTGGTGGATGTAATACAAAGAAAAATCTTTTTCCAAATGGTGGTTCAGTATTCCTGGGCGTATAAGAAACTATGTGGTACCATAAAAAAATGAGGACACCGATGGTAGAAACAACCGAGCTAACAAACCTACAGGGAGAGCTTAATAATGTTGAAAGCTTTAGATTCGACAGAATCCATGAGAGACGGATGGGGGTTTTGGGGTGCCAGCCCATGGAGGAAGGCAGTACTCCATTGAGCTGTGGATAAAGGCCTTGTTGGCTGGCTGTCAGAAGTTCTCATTTTTTCAAGGAATTACTTGGAACGACAGAGAATGCCAAGTCTGCAGAGGCCAACCTCGCAATGTGGGTTGAGACAGAAGAGGTCATGGTTGATAGTGGGGCCTACAAGTCTACAACTTCAAAAGACTGAATCTCTTCCAGTGGTTGACCCTGGAAATAGATAGTGGGTTTGTTTGACAACCATTTTGCAGAGACAGGGTGAGACTGAGATTGGCGAGAATTGAAAGACATGTTCCATTTATCAGACTAGCATCTTATCTATATATATAAAACACAGTTTGTGTGTGTGTAATGTTACCGATAGACTCCTAAACGGAGAGGCTCACGTGCTTGATATTTGGCATAGACATGGCCATTGAGCCTGGGAAGAACATGGCCGACCTAAAAAAAAAAATTCATAATATTTTTTTACCATATTTTTACCTCAGCGCATTTCAGCGAGGAATATTATACACGGAATCTGAATCGGTGGCAGAGCAGCACGCTGATTCGCTCAGAGCGATCATGTGATGTTCCTTGCCGCCATAAACTCACAGCAAGTAGCATAGATTTTAGCATGATTAGCATTTAGCATGATTTAGCATGATTTAGCATATATAGTAGCATGTTTCACATAGATTTTTTTTCAGCGAGGAATATTATACAGGGAATCTGAACCAGTGGCAGAGCAGCACGCTGATTCGCTCATTCGTGCTCATTGATGACGATCACGATCACGTGATCACGTGATCACGAATGATGTTCGTGACGCGATCACGTGATGTTCCTTGCCGCCATAAACTCACAGCAAGTAGCATAGATTTTAGCATTGATTCGCATTTAGCATGATTTAGCATAGATAGTAGCATGTTTCACATAGATTTTTTTTCAGCGAGGAATATTATACACGGAATCTGAACCAGTGGCAGAGCAGCGCGCTGATTCGCTCATTCGCGCTCATTGATGACGATCACGATCACGTGATGACGTGATCACAAATGATGTTCGTGACGCGATCACGTGATGTTCCTTGCCGCCATAAACTCACAGCAAGTAGCATAGATTTTAGCATGATTAGCATTTAGCATGATTTAGCATAGATAGTAGCATGTTTCACATAGATTTTTTTTCAGCGAGGAATATTATACACGGATTCTGACCGGTGGCAGAGCAGCGCGCTGATTCGCTCAGAGCGATCACGTGATGTTCCACACCCGCCGCCAGTTGGCTTCACTTTTCACGGAGTATGAGCGTTCTATATATTTTCAATTCAGCCCGACTCGCTCACGTACTTGATTTGTGGCATAGACATGGCCATTGGGCCTTCACGGTGTAATTTGTGTGAGGCTTTTGTCCGAGTGAGCTTGAGTCGAGAGGGTGAATGTACGGGTTGGGAATGTATGGGTCTCCCTTCACCCACCCGGCAACGCCGGTACTGGAGGGCGTCACAGGATCGGTGAGTCTCCAAAATCTGCTTCGTGCTGTTGCGAAGATTCAGGACGATGTCGCGATTGTTGTGCTGCTCTCCGACCATGAGAACTGCAACGTCATTGTTGACTGGCCCTCTCCTTCCCTCCCCCTTCCCCCTCCCCCCTCCGTCCTCCCCTCCCCCTCCCTTCCCCCTCTACCCTACCCCCTCCCCTTTTCCCCTCCCCCTCCCTTTTCCCCCTCCCCCTCCCTTTCCCCCTCCCCCTCCATTTTCCCCCTCCCTTTTCCCCCTCCCCCTTCCCCTACCCCCTACCACTTCCCCTTCCCCCCTTCCCCCTCTCCCACCCCCTCCCCCCTCCCACTCCCCCTCCCCTCCCCTCCCCCTAAAAAAAAATCTTTCATAATATTTTTTTACCATATTTTTACCTCAGCGCATTTCAGTGAGGAATATTATACACGGATTCTGAATCGGTGGCAGAGCAGCGCACTGATTCGCTCAGAGCGATCCCTCCCCTCAGCGATTTCAGCGAGGTGGGAGGGGAGTGGAGGGGGAGGGGGAGGGGGGAGGGGGAAGGGGGGAAGGGGAAGGAGTAGGGGGGAGGGGAAGGGGGAGGGGGAAAAGGGAGGGGGAAAAGGGAGGGGGAGGGGGAAAATGGAGGGGGAGAGGGAAAAGGGAGGGGGAGAGGGAGGGAGAGGGGGAGGGGGCAGGGTGGAGGGGAAGGGGAGGACGGAGGGGGGAGGGGGAAGGGGGAGGGAAGGGGAGGGCCAGTCAACAATGACGTTGCAGTTCTCATGGTCGGAGAGCAGCACAACAATCGCGACATCGTCCTGAATCTTCGCAACAGCACGAAGCGGATTTGGAGACTCACCGATCCTGTGACGCCCTCCAGTACCAGCGTTGCCGGGTGGGGGAAGGGAGACCTGTACATTCCCAACCCGTACATTCGCCCTCTCGACTCAAGCTCACTCTTACAAAAGCCTAGCACAAATTACACCGTGAAGGCCCAATGGCCATGTCTATGCCACAAATCAAGTACGTGAGCGAGTCGGGCGCACTGAATTGAACATATATAGAACGCTCATACTCCGTGAAAAGTGAAGCCAACTGGCGGCGGATGTGGAACATCACGTGATCGCTCTGAGCGAATCAGCGCGCTGCTCTGCCACTGGTCAGAATCCGTGTATAATATTCCTCGCTGAAAAAAAATCTATGTGAAACATGCTACTATCTATGCTAAATCATGCTAAATGCTAATCATGCTAAAATCTATGCTACTTGCTGTGAGTTTATGGCGGCAAGGAACATCACGTGATCACGTCACGAACATCATTCGTGATCACGTCATCATGTGATCGTGATCGTCATCAATGAGCGCGAATGAGCGAATCAGCGCGCTGCTCTGCCACTGGTTCAGATTCTGTGTATAATATTCCTCGCTGCAAAAAAATCTATGTGAAACATGCTACTATCTATGCTAAATCATGCTAAATGCTAATCATGCTAAAATCGATGCTACTTGCTGTGAGTTGAGTTTATGGCGGCAAGGAACATCATGTGATCGCTCTGAGCGAATCAGCGCGCTGCTCTGCCACCGATTCAGATTCAGTGTATAATATTCCTCGCTGAAAAAAAATATGGATCTAAAGATGAAAGAAAGAAAAAACGTATGTAGTGTGAATGGCAATGTTCCTCGCTGAAATGTGAAAAAACGCAATCGCTTTTCGCTCTGAATTACGTGCGAATGCGTAACTGTGTTTATGGTGGCAAGGAACATCACGTGATTGCTCTGAGCGAATCAGCGCGCTGCTCTGTCACCGGTCAGATTCCGTGTATAATATTCCTCGCTAAAATGCGCTGAGGTAAAAATATGGTAAAAAAAATATTATGAAATATTTTTTTTTAGGTCGGCCATGTTCTTCCCAGGCTCAATGGCCATGTCTATGCCAAATATCAAGCACGTGAGCCTCTCCGTTTAGGAGTCTATCGGTACCATTACACACACACAAACTGTGTTTTATATATATCGATTTTCCTTCAATCCAATATGGCTGCCAAAAAATGTGACCTATGATGTTATAAATTTAACATTTCAATATAAATGGGTCATAGATCATGTGCATGCAATTTCAGATTTTTAGGATAAGGAATTCAATTAAAACATTTTTGGCTGGTATACCACTTCACCTATGATGTCATCATTATCATGCTTTGTTCCCCATTGGGAGTACTTGACAATGTGCGAAGTTTAAAATTTTTCCATGCAGCGGTTTCCAAGAAATAATATTTTTAATATTTGCTTTTAATCCAAGATGGTTGCCATACCATCAAGATGGCTGCCAATCAATAGAGAAATAGACACGTGACCTATGACGTCACAGTTATAAAAACATTCTGCATGGGTGTCACTCCTGGTGTGTACCCCGGTTTAGAATAGGTACACCGTATCCCTGCGTGTCGTAAGAGGCCACTAAAAGGGTTGGCGTCAGGAAGGGCATCCGGCCCCAAAAACATTGCCTCAAAAAGAGAACCATCACAATCACGACAACATATGGGCAGGGTACAGCCCGAAGTACCCCGTGGGGGACCCCACTCCCTCTCGTCAAAACTCAAGGTGGGGAACCCGATCGAAGCAAGGGTGGAAATCATTCCACTTATGACGACGAAACGTCTGATGCCTGACGTGGATATCGGTTTCTGAGATTTGGGATATGGAATGTAGGGACAATGACAGGGAGATCAGGAGAAGTGGTGGAAGTATTTGTCAGAAGAAGAGTGGACATATGTTGTGTGCAGGAGACGAGATGGAAGGGAAGTGGTGTGAGAATGGTGAAGGGTAGGCAGGGACAGAAATACAAGTTTATGTGGCAAGGGTGCCCGGAGGGCGTGAATGGTGTTGGTGTCCTGTTTTCTGAGGAGTTTGTAGACAGTGTGGTGAGTGTGACTAGAGTGAGTGAAAGGTTGATGATGGTGAAAATGATGATTGGAAAGCTCTTGGTGAACATCATCTCGGGATATGCTCCGCAGGTTGGTCGGAGCGATGAAGAGAAGGAAAGCTCTGGTGTGCTATAGAGAAGCTGATGGAAAACGTGAAAGATGAGGAAGTTGTTGTGGTAGGAGGAGACCTAAATGGACATGTGGGAAGGAGTATGGACGGTTTTGAGGGAGTTCATGGGGGTTACGGATATGGTGTGAGAAATGGAGAAGGTGGAAGGATTTTGGAGTTTGCTGATAGAGCTGATTTGTTGATTTGTAATACTCAGTTCCAGAAAGAGGGTAATAAGCTTGTTACATACACGTCAGGTGGGTCGATGACAACCGTTGACTACCTGCTGGTGTGTAGGCGAGATAGGGGGCACCTCCGGGACACAAAGGTGATCCCGGGGGAGGAGGCTGTTTCACAGCACCACTTGGTTGTCTGCGACATAAGGGTGAAAGGTGCGAGGAGAGCTCGGCGGGTGAAGTACCAACCGAGAATGAAGGTGTGGAGGTTGAAAGAGGTGACAGTGAGGGAGGCATTAAAAGAGAGGCTGAGTATGGTGGAGGATGATGTGGTTGAGCTTGAAAGTGTTTGGATGTCAATGAAAGATAGTCTGTTGGGAGCCGTTGGTGAGGTATGTGGATGGACAAAAGGATCACCGAGGCACTCGGAAACATGGTGGTGGGATGATGAGGTTGGAAAGAAGATTGACGAGAAGAGGAAGAAGTTCAAGGAGTGGCAGAAGGCGAAGGGTATGGGGGCAGAAAAGGGAGAGCATGAAAGTTATAAGGCAGCCAAGAAGGCTGCAAAGAAAGAGGTAGCAAAGGCACAGGAGGCATGTAGGAAAATGTTCCGAGAACGCTTGGATTTGGAAGAGGGCCAGAGAGCGGTATTCAGGATTGCAACGCAGATAGCGAAAGAGAGGTGTGATGTGATGGGGGTGAGTTGCTTGAAGGATGAAGTGGGACAAATCGTTGTGTACCCAGATGGAATTAAAGGAAGATGGAAGAGATATATGGAAATACTGTTGAATGCAGAGAATGAATGGCATGGCAACATGGAGAGTAACCCAGTTTTAGGACCAGCAGAGAAGATAACCGAGGAGGAAGTTGAGGAAGCGATAAAAGCAATGAAGAGTAGAAAAGTGGGAGGGCCGATGGGAGTTGTGGGAGATATGGTGAAGGCAGCGGGAAATTGGGGTGTGAAGAGAATGACAGACATCTGCAATCTGGTGGTGAAAGAAGGCTGCATTCCAGTGGCTTAGGGACTGAGTACCCTCGTCCCTCTATACAAGGGGAAAGGTGACCCTATGGACTGTGGCTCGTACCGAGCGATAAGGTTATTGGAGCATGGAATGAAGGTATTGGAAAGGGTGTTGGAGAGGAGGATAAGGAAGAAAGTGAAGATTGACGAAATGCAGTTTGGATTTATGCTAGGAAGAGGAACGACAGACGCGCTTTTTATTGTGAGGCAGTTGCAGGAGAAGTATATTGAGAAGAGGAGGAAGTTGTTTCTTGGGTTTGTTGATCTGGAGAAAGCATTCGATAGGGTTCCACGTGAAGTAGTGACATGGGCATTGAGGAAGTTAGGAGTGGAGGAATGGTTGATCTGCGTAGTTATGGCAATGTACAAAAGAGCGCGCACATCTGTAAGGACGGACGGGAACAGTGGTGAGTTTGAGGTGTCGGTGGGAATGCATCAGGGGTCGGTACTAAGTCCACTACTATTTGTAGCTATGATGGAGGTGCTGGCTCAGAACTTCAGAACAGTAAAGGAGGGTTTACCGTGGGAGTTGTTGTATGCAGATGATCTGGTGTTGATTGCAGAAAGTATGGATGGACTGAAGGAGAAGATGAACACGTGGAAGGAATGTATGGAGACAAAAGGTCTGAAGGTGAATATCGGAAAAACGAAGGTGATGGCAAGTGGTAAAGCATGTGGTGAGGTGGAAAGAACTGGGAAGTGGCCGTGTGCTGTGTGCAGGAAGGGTGTCGGAGTGAACTCCATTCAATGTACAATGTGCGCTGAGTGGGTTCATCAAAAATGTAGTGGTCTGAGAGGGTCATTTACCAGTGTGGCAGCTACATTCAAATGTAAGGTGTGCACAGAGGGAGCTGCAGATGGAGGAAATGTTGAGTTGGATCTTGGAGATGGCGTGAAGCTGGAAGGTGTGAAAACATTTTGCTACCTCGGAGACATGCTGAATGGAGAAGGTGGATCAGACTCGGCAACGGTTGCTCGAGTGAGATGTGCATGGAAGAAGTTTCGGGAACTGAGTGGCGTGCTGACTAGGAGGGGAGTGTCATTGAAGCTGAAGGGAAGGTGTATGCTGCATGTGTGAGAAGTGTTATGATTTATGGGAGTGAGACATGGGTAATGAACGTAGAGCAGCAACAAAGGCTGGAAAGGGTGGAAATGCGAATGGTTCGGTGGATGTGTGGAGTATCGGTGAGAGAGAGGAAGACAAATGATGACTTGCGAAAGATGATGGGAATAGAGCCTGTGATGGATGCTGTGAAGAGAAACAGGTTGAGATGGTTTGGTCATGTGTTGAGGAGGATGAAAGTGACTGGTTGAAAAGAGTGATGGAAATGAATGTAGAAGGAAGTAGAGGACGGGGAAGACTGAGAAAGACATGGCTAAAGATGGTCGAAGAAGAAATGCGGGCAAGGGGGTTAACAAGGGGAGATGCAGAAAATAGGTCAAAATGGAGAACATTGTCATGGGGACCGCAAGGCTAACCCCCGCTCTTGCAGGGAAAATGGCCTTAAAATGCCTGTTGTTGTTGTTGTTGTTGTTGTATGGGTGTCACTCCTACCCTGAAAGTTTCGTCTCAATCGGACATATGGTTGCTGAGAAAAACGAGGTTTAGCCCGTACGGACGGATGGATGGACGGACGGACACCCCAAAAACATAATGCCTCCGCCGACTTTGGTGGTGGAGGCATAAAAATCAACTTTCACCCTTTAAAAAAAGTGTGAATAAATTAGTGAAATATCAGCTGCTTTTTTGTTTGTATCCTTTCCTCAGCTGTGTTGCAGATAGAGCGACCTGTTTTGTGATGCTTTAAAAGGCGGTGTATAATCAGAAATGCTGTTTGATCGCATGACATATTACTGTTATATGGATAAAATGGAAATGTTGAAAGGAAGTATTGGATATGACAAGGGTTTTCTGATTCTAATCCATATGAGAAATGGGATTCAATGTGATTCACCATAATTATAAATGAATGAAGAAGATGAAGGAGGAAGAGGTTTTGTTTTAATGTAAATTGAAACCTGCCTGTCTATCCTCACCTTAATTAATTATATCATTCTGTTTGAAAATTGCCTAGCAACTGATTGATAAAAAGATGGCGATTAGAATTGCTGGCGAATGGCGTATAAATCCCCTATACTCCTCCAGGACAATTTTTGACGGACGGACGCATGCACGCACACAGGCACACCAAGACGGAGCTCCTTTTATATTATAGATATAGATGATAGAAAAAGATCAAATTCAAAGAAAAGGTATTCAATACTTCTACTTCTAACAAGCTTAGTAGGGCAAGGAACCTCAACACACCTACTCCTAACAAGCTTAGTTGGGCAAGGAACCTCAATATTGCTACTCCTAACAAGCTTAGTAGGGCAAGGAACCTCAATACTCCGACTCCTAACAAGCTTAGTAGGGCAAGGAACCTCAATACTCCTACTCTTGACAAGCTTAGTAGGGCAAGGAACCTCAATACTCCTACTCCCAACAAGCTTAGTTGGGCAAGGAACCTCAATACTCCTACTCCTAACAAGCTTAGTAGGGCAAGGCCTTCCCTCTTCCTCCTGCACCCAGAGGATGGCTTCATTACGGACCTGAATGAGAGAAGCCTGTGGTTCTTCTCTGACCCATTTCCGGAGTTCCCTCCTCAAGAAAACATCCCTAATCCCTTCTATAAACTGGTCTCTGAGGGGAACCCTCTATCCTGGGATGGCAACACCTGACTGTCTTTTTACAGAGTCTAACATATGTGCCAATGCATGTGAGTAATCATGTAGATTCTCTCCCTCCTGTTTGCGACCAGAGAATGATTGAAGCAGTTGCGAGACACTACACTTTTCCTCGAAAGCCTCCCTTAGGAACCCCAACAGGTCACCTGAGCGGCACACCTCCGCGAAGGCCGACCGCCATAATAGTCACACGCTTTACCTGTTCAATGAAATCCCCAACAGAACCCCCATCTACACTAACCTCACCACTAAAGGGCTTCATGTTACGCTCTCTAGAGATGTATACCTAGGAGCGTGAAGCTCCTTGCCCCAAAGCTGCAATAGCTGCCATTGCCTGTGCATGGTTATTGCTATAAGGTCTTGGTATCTACTGCTGTACACCTTCCATAACTGCACCAGTATGATCTCATATGACTTAAAAATTTAAATTGAAATGGCTACCAGCATACAATGACTACTAGAACAAGCACAGAAAGATATACACTTTGGGATTTCTCAAATTCTCGTCCCTAGAGGTATCTTCTGCTGCCCTGTGGACTGGTTCCTGTGCTGCCTGGTGGACTGGATCCATTCCTTTTTTCAACACTAGCACAAGTGTGGAAAATGGTTTTGCAACACTAACACAAGTGCGAAAAGTGGTTTTGCAACACTAACACAAATGCAAAAAGTGGTTTTGCAACACTAATACAAGTGCAAAAGTGGTTTGCTGCACCAACACAAGTGCGAAAAGTGGTTTTTCAACACTAACACAAGTGCGAAAAGTGGTTTTTCAACACTATCACAAGTGCAAAAAGTGTTTTTTCCACACTAATACAAGTGCAAAAGTGGTTTCCTGCACCAACACAAGTGCGAAAAGTGGGTTTTCAACACTAACACAAGTGCGAAAAGTGGTTTTTCAACACTAACACAAGTGCGAAAAGTGGTTTTTCCACACTAATACAAGTGCAAAAGTGGTTTCCTCCACCAACACAAGTGCGAAAAGTGGTTTTTCAACAATAACACAAGTGCGAAAAGTGGTTTTTCAACACTATCACAAGTGCAAAAAGTGTTTTTTCCACACTAATACAAGTGCAAAAGTGGTTTCCTGCACCAAAACAAGTGCGAAAAGTGGTTTTTCAACACTAACACAAGTGCGAAAAGTGGTTTTTCAACACTAACACAAGTGCGAAAAGTGGTTTTTCCACACTAATACAAGTGCAAAAGTGGTTTCCTGCACCAAAACAAGTGCGAAAAGTGGTTTTTCAACACTAACACAAGTGCGAAAAGTAATTTTTCAACACTATCACAAGTGCAAAAAGTGTTTTTTCCACACTAATACAAGTGCAAAAGTGGTTTCCTGCACCAACACAAGTGCGAAAAGTGGTTTTTCAACACTAACACAAGTGAGAAAAGTGGTTTTTCAACACTAACACAAGTGCGAAAAGTGGTTTTTCAACACTAACACAAGTGCGAAAAGTGTTTTTTCCACACTAATACAAGTGCAAAAGTGGTTTCCTGCACCAACACAAGTGCGAAAAGTGGTTTTTCAACACTAACACAAGTGCGAAAAGTGGTTTTTCAACACTAACACAAGTGCGAAAAGTGGTTTTTCAACACTAACACAAATGCGAAAAGTGGTTTTTCCACACTAATACAAGTGCAAAAGTGGTTTCCTCCACCAACACAAGTGCGAAAAGTGGTTTTTCAACACTAACACAAGTGCGAAAAGTGGTTTTTCAACACCATCACAAGTGCAAAAAGTGTTTTTTCCACACTAATACAAGTGCAAAAGTGGTTTCCTGCACCAACACAAGTGCGAAAAGTGGTTTTTCAACACTAACACAAGTGCGAAAAGTGGTTTTTCAACACTAACACAAGTGCGAAAAGTGGTTTTTCCACACTAATACAAGTGCAAAAGTGGTTTCCTGCACCAAAACAAGTGCGAAAAGTGGTTTTTCAACACTAACACAAGTGCGAAAAGTAATTTTTCAACACTATCACAAGTGCAAAAAGTGTTTTTTCCACACTAATACAAGTGCAAAAGTGGTTTCCTGCACCAACACAAGTGCGAAAAGTGGTTTTTCAACACTAACACAAGTGAGAAAAGTGGTTTTTCAACACTAACACAAGTGCGAAAAGTGGTTTTTCAACACTAACACAAGTGCGAAAAGTGGTTTTTCCACACTAATACAAGTGCAAAAGTGGTTTCCTGCACCAACACAAGTGCGAAAAGTGGTTTTTCAACACTAACACAAGTGCGAAAAGTGGTTTTTCAACACTATCACAAGTGCGAAAAGTGTTTTTCCACACTAATACAAGTGCAAAAGTGGTTTCCTGCACCAACACAAGTGCGAAAAGTGGTTTTTCAACACTAACACATGTGCGAAAAGTGGTTTTTCAACACTAACACAAGTGCGAAAAGTGGTTTTTCCACACTAATACAAGTGCAAAAGTGGTTTCCTGCACCAACACAAGTGCGAAAAGTGGTTTTTCAACACTAACACAAGTGCGAAAAGTGGTTTTTCAACACTAACACAAGTGCGAAAAGTGGTTTTTCCACACTAATACAAGTGCAAAAGTGGTTTCCTGCACCAACACAAGTGCGAAAAGTGGTTTTTCAACACTAACACAAGTGCGAAAAGTGGTTTTTCAACACTATCACAAGTGCAAAAAGTGTTTTTGCCACACTAATACAAGTGCAAAAGTGGTTTCCTGCACCAACACAAGTGCGAAAAGTGGTTTTTCAACACTAACACAGGTGCGAAAAGTGGTTTTTCAACAATAACACAAGTGCGAAAAGTGGTTTTTCAACACTATCACAAGTGCAAAAAGTGTTTTTTCCACACTAATAAAAGTGCAAAAGTGGTTTCCTGCACCAACACAAGTGCGAAAAGTGGTTTTTCAACACTAACACAATGGCGAAAAGTGGTATTTCAACACTAACACAAGTGCGAAAAGTGGTTTTTCAACACTAACACAAGTGCGAAAAGTGGTTTTTCCACACTAATACAAGTGCAAAAGTGGTTTGCTGCACCAACACAAGTGCGAAAAGTGGTTTTTCAACACTAACACAAGTGCAAAAAGTGGTTTTTCAACACTATCACAAGTGCAAAAAGTGTTTTTTCCACACTAATACAAGTGCAAAAGTGGTTTCCTGCACCAACACAAGTGTGAAAAGTGGTTTTTCAACACTAACACAAGTGCGAAAAGTGGTTTTTCAACACTAACACAAGTGCGAAAAGTGGTTTTTCAACACTAACACAAGTGTGAAAAGTGGTTTTTCCACACTAATACAAGTGCAAAAGTGGTTTCCTGCACCAACACAAGTGCGAAAAGTGGTTTTTCAACACTAACACAAGTGCGAAAAGTGGTTTTTCAACACTATCACAAGTGCAAAAAGTGTTTTTTCCACACTAATACAAGTGCAAAAGTGGTTTCCTGCACCAACACAAGTGCGAAAAGTGGTTTTTCAACACTAATACAAGTGCGAAAAGTGGTTTTTCAACACTAACACAAGTGCGAAAAGTGGTTTTTCCACACTAATACAAGTGCAAAAGTGGTTTCCTGCACCAAAACAAGTGCGAAAAGTGGTTTTTCAACACCTACACAAGTGCGAAAAGTGGTTTTTCAACACTATCACAAGTGCAAAAAGTGTTTTTTCCACACTAATACAAGTGCAAAAGTGGTTTCCTGCACCAACACAAGTGCGAAAAGTGGTTTTTCAACACTAACACAAGTGCGAAAAGTGGTTTTTCAACACTAACACAAGTGCGAAAAGTGGTTTTTCCACACTAATACAAGTGCAAAAGTGGTTTCCTGCACCAACACAAGTGCGAAAAGTGGTTTTTCAACACTAACACAAGTGCGAAAAGTGGTTTTTCAACACTATCACAAGTGCAACTAGAACGGGCACTCGGTAGAGCGCATACCTTCGCCGCAGCTACTGTTCTGTACTTGGCATGGGAGTGTAGGGAACAGAACAACAAAAATACGATTTTGACCTTTTCGTGACCTTGACCTTGACCTTTGACCCGATTGCTCCCAAAATCTAATCAAATGTGTCCCGTATAATAACCAATCATCCCACCAAATTTCATGCAATTCGGTTGAATACTTTTTGAGTTATGCGAATAACATACACACACACACACACACAGACATACAAATAAATACACAGCGATCAAAACATAACCTTCCGCTTTTGCGAAGGTAAAAAGTGTTTTTTCCACACTAATACAAGTGCAAAAGTGGTTTCCTGCACCAACAAGTGCGAAAAGTGGTTTTTCAACACTAACACAAGTGCGAAAAGTGGTCCACTTCAGACCCATCTCCAACCTACCCTTTCTGTCAAAGGTTTTGGAACGCGCTGTAGCCACTCAACTCAAGCATCACCTCTCTGCCAATAACCTGTATGAAACATTCCAATCCGGATTCCGGTCCAACCACAGTACTGAAACTGCTCTCCTCAAAATCACCAACGACCTTCTCCTCTCCTCTGATGCTGGCAACCTCAACATTCTCATCCTCCTCGACCTCAGCGCTGCCTTTGACACCATCGATCACACCATCCTCCTCACCCGACTTGAAACCACCTTTAACATTACCGGCACTGCCCTCTCTTGGATTAAATCATACCTCTCTGACAGACGTCAGTTCATCTCCATCAATAACTGCAAATCCCCCACTGCTCCCCTCCCCCAAGGTGTCCCCCAAGGTTCAGTTCTTGGCCCCCTCCTCTTTATCCTTTACCTGTCCCCCCTCGGTCACTTAATCCGCCGTCATGGTCTCCAATTCCACTGCTTCGCCGATGACATCCAGCTTTTCATCTCCACCAAGTCCATCTCCACCGCCACCCACTCTATCCTGACAAACTGCATCACTGAAATAAAATCCTGGCTTCAAATCAACTTCCTCAAACTTAACTGTGATAAATCTGAAATAATCATCATTGGCCCAAAAACGCTCACCAAGTCCACCCATAACTTTGCCCTCAACATCGACGGTTTCCCAGTGTCCACCTCCCCTCACATCCGGAATCTTGGCATCATCTTTGACCAAACCCTCTCCTTCGACAAATACACTAAACAGATCACAAAGACAGCCTTCTTCCACCTGAAAAACATCGCCCGTCTCCGTCCATCCCTCTCCTCTGTGGCTGCAGAAACCCTCATCCACGCCTTCATCACTTCCCGTCTGGACTACTGCAATAGCCTCCTTTATGGTTCACCCTCAACAATCACCAATAAACTCCAATACATTCAGAACTCCGCTGCCCGTCTACTCACCCATTCCCGGACCCGTGACCACATCACCCCCGTCCTTTACAAGCTTCACTGGCTCCCCATCTCCCAGAGAATCCAGTACAAAATCCTCCTCTTGACCTACAAAGCCCTCCATAACCTGGCCCCATCCTACCTGGCTGACCTCCTCTCCAGACACACTCCCACCCGCAACCTCCGCTCTGCTGGTACCAACCTCCTGACCCCCCCCATCCGGACCAAATTTAGATCCTGGGGGGACAGGGCCTTCTCCATCGCTGCTCCCACCCTCTGGAACTCGCTACCTCACACCATCAGAGACTCCTCCTCACTCACCACATTCAAAACATCACTCAAGACCCACCTGTTCAACACTGCATTCAACATTTAACCCACAGCATCTAACCCCTGACTATCTCCTCTCCTTCTCCCTCCTTTGTGCTTTGAATATTTCCCTATTGATTCTTCTTTTTTTGCAATTGTCTTTATGTTTTGCTATGCGTTATGTTTTGCACTCTGTCAAAGCGTCTTTGGGCTTCCTGAAAAGCGCTATATAAAATAAATGCATTATTATTATTATTATAACACAAGTGCGAAAAGTGGTTTTTCAACACTAACACAGGTGCGAAAAGTGGTTTTTCAACAATAACACAAGTGCGAAAAGTGGTTTTTCAACACTATCACAAGTGCAAAAAGTGTTTTTTCCACACTAATACAAGTGCAAAAGTGGTTTCCTGCACCAACACAAGTGCGAAAAGTGGTTTTTCAACACTAACACAATGGCGAAAAGTGGTATTTCAACACTAACACAAGTGCGAAAAGTGGTTTTTCAACACTAACACAAGTGCGAAAAGTGGTTTTCCACACTAATACAAGTGCAAAAGTGGTTTGCTGCACCAACACAAG